>NC_088246.1:123131894-123439671 GCF_036013445.1 Caloenas nicobarica | reverse complement strand
AAAGGGAAAATGATGCATGAAATTGACATCATGCCCAGGTGGCGTGTCCTGAACACTTTCTGTCACACCCACTAATTTGTTGGTTTGTTCTTAATATGTTGTCATCTTCTGACCTTCAACTAGTTAGTTCCAGAGTCAAATAAGTGTTATCCTTATAGTCTAGAAATAGAAAAAAAAAGCTAGAAAGTCAGAAATTCGGTTGGAGGTAGGGAATGATAGATAAGCAGGTTGAATTTAATTTTCAAGGGATATACTGAGTCCTTGGTAACTGATCGCTCAACCATACAGGGAAGAGGGAACGTGCTTAATGGTTTATCACCAAGCACGTAGTGAGAAGAGTAGTATGCCTGCATTAGACAGTGTCGTTTGAAGTGGTTTGATTAAAGGCTATTTTAAGTGTAAAATATATAGCTCCTATATTTTTTTAAAACATGTCAGTGCCATATTAAAGCTTCTTCATTAAATACAGTTTCTGTGAAGTGCTTCAATTAAATTTATACCTAAGATTGTCCTTTTATGCTTTGTTTGCAACTGGAAGTATATTAAAATCTGTATGTGGTCGTTATTTGATGCTCAGATTTTCACCTTTACATCAGAGCTGGGACCAGGAAGAAAGGCAAGGCATGAATTTCTTATTTCTGCTTGCACAGTGGTATATCATTAGTAGGAGTAAGTGAACATTTCCTCCCTATTTTGGGGTGGTTAGAACCCCCTTTCTGAGGAGGAGAGAACTGGGCTGACCGTCACATAGGACCCAGGCTTCCTTCTGCGTCCTCTGGCTGGTATATAAAGGTGAGTGCCACCAGTACATCTGGCAGCATTCTTTAAAAGTGGAGTCTCTCTTCAGATAGTTTCAATGAGTAAGTCTAGAAATAAGTTTCTGCTAAAGCTCAGTCTTACATTGGTGTTTATATTGTAGGCCAGTGCTAAATACAGGGGGATTTAGCATGATGGAAAAGCTGCCCTTGCATCCCCATGCCTGGTTGCCCAGTGCTGTGAGTAATGGTTTTAGCTATGTTTTCCCTCTTTACTCGAAGGTAGAGCCTACCTCAAGGTTACCAATCCCACTTTTGAGTGAGATGCCTAAAAGTCAGTTGGAAAGATACTTGGCCACCTTGTTTAAACGCCACTGTAAATTTTGAGTTTATACCTTTGAAGAATTTGCAGAGAACTGTAACTTTCAAACAATTGATTATTTAGACCTCCATTCCTGTTGAAAAGTTATATACAATCTGATTGTCCTAATGTTTATAAACATCTGCTAGTCTCAGATCTTAAAGTATTCTTGGCTAGTTCAGCTCTATTTTCTGTCATACCTGTACTGCCTTTGATTTTGGTGCTTGGCAATTCCCTAACAATTACCACTGCATGTTTCTTCAATGTCTTTGTATTCCTTCACTAAACAACCTAATTTCTTTTGATGAGGCTGTCTTCTTCATCATCTCAGTAGCAGTTCTTTCCACCTTTTCTGGTTTCCATTTATTTGGCTTGGATAATACAGTTAAAAAGTTTGCAGCCTTCTTTTGCCTCACAGAGGATGCTCGCTCATTCAGTACATAAGTTGCTCAGATTTCAGTAAATGGTTCAGTATTCAGCGTGCATCTTCTTCCTTTTCATTACACTTAATATATTTGTTTCATACTTACTTTGATTTCTGTGATGTTCTCACTAGGATATAAATATTTATTGCAGGCTTTGCAAATGTATTTTGTAGCATCTTACGAGAAGCTTGCTTTACATTCAGTATCAAATCAGCAATGACAGTGGTTTCATTTTTCAGCAGTTTTGTATGACTTTCTATGGTTTACTGTTCTCATCAACCTCAGCTTCAGAAAGAAACACTTAAAACTATTGTCTGATTTTTTTGAATTCTTTATTAAGAAAACAAAGGTTTAAATAAGTTTGTAGAACTGCAATCACCCATCTACCTAAGGCAGTCCATCTTCCCTGTGTTGCCCCCATGCTTCTAGGGGTTGCCTGTTACCATCCACAACAGATAATTCTTTGCTGTGCCCAACTCCTGTGGGCAAATAAGATGTCTAGCTGTGATCTTGGCTCTCAAGACGAATTAGTTTCATGTATGAATTTCTTTATGCAAAAACTATACTCTTTAGCCCACAGTAGCCTTAAGAGCATGTGCTCTTAAGTTGATGTTAAGTCTTGCATATGCCAGAAGTTAACACGCTGGTTGTTTGCAGAAATTAGAATGATGGTTGATCTGCTCCACCATAGTAGCTACTTTTCTGCTGCGTTAACTTTTGTGATCTTTCACTGGTGTTGGTTAGTTGTGTCAAGTTCTTATAAGGTTGTGTTGATAACTGTTTGGAAGAGAAATATCGAATGAGAGATATTTGGACCAGATTATAGAATGAAAAGAAAGCACCTTCTCTGTGTAGCGTTGTGTTGTACTCCTAAATGGTTACAGTAAGTTTATTAAAATGCTTGCATTCTTACAGAGTTGGTGGATCATTTCCATGCTTTTTGATTGTCACAAAGCTTGCGTAACAAACGTGTCTCTTTTCCTCTAGGGATTTTTGGCTAATCAGAAGAGAGCCGAGAACTTGAAAGATCCTTCTGTGCTGCCTGATTTGTGTTTGAGTCATGCAAATCAGCTGATGATTATGTTAACTAATCACAGAAAACTGTTAGATATTAAACAGAAATGTACCACTGCCAAACAGGAGCTTGCAAATAATCTACAAGTCAGACTGAAGTAAGTTACAACTTTTCAACTTTATATTGCTTCCACTTGCATCAAGACTGTTTAAAGAATGTGTGTCATAAGAAAATCGACAAATATTTTCTTAATGGGAGAGAAAATAAAAGTTGGATCACTTCAGTTTGTATATGAAGTTATTTGTAAGTGAGAAACAAAATATTATTTTAAGATAAACTTTTATTAGAGTTTAAATGGTCTTCATATCAATAAAACAATATAAAAGAATCTACAATCCCCTCTCCTTTCATCAACCTCAGAAGTCATCAGTATCTTATTTAAAATTTGACAGGCATTTATATTGATGTTTTCAGAGGATTATAAACATAGGTGAAACACTCTTCAGTAGCTTGTGATCGCCTCAAAGCAGAAAAACATGGCAGTAGTTCAACTGACTTGTAGTTCATTAAAAATAGTTACATCCAGTCACAGCCAGTAAAAATGGCAATTTTTCATGTAATCATCATTACTGTATGACATAGAACGCAGTAAGTAGTCTGTATTGCTCACTGGGAAATACAATTTTTCATACTACTACACTTAATTATAAAGCTTTAGATAACTTGTCATGTCAGATATATAGGAAAAATACAGAGTTTAACAATTTGTAGAAGAAAAACTTTGTTTATACTAGCAGCAAATAATTAGGCAATGTTGTGACCCTGTTAGGCTTGCACACTGGATAGCCACCAATTTTTTCTTTTCTTGAAGAGACTGCAGTTTGTATAGACAAGGCAGATGCAAGGTGTAGGAAGAAGTAAAACAGAATCAGTAGAGCACTAGCAACAAAGATTCTGTTGTGTTTGTAAAATAAATTACTGCTAGGTAAATTGAAATGTAAATTTGTTTGTCTTTGCTTATGCGTCTGCTTTTAACCCAATGAAACGATGACTTTTTTTGCACCATTTTTCACTGTAACAGGTATTTAGGGATAGTACATAGAACCTAGGTTGCCATAGATACCACTTTCATTTCCTATGTGCTAAAGTATTTGTGTAGTATGCACTTAATTCATGAGTTATTGGAGGAAAAGACTTGCATCCCTTTCTATGGAATAAGTTAGTGAGGTGTGGAGAGTGAATGCAAAAAGGATAGATCTGAAGAGAAGAATAAAGCATAGAAGTATTTAAAAAAAAATTTAAAAAACCCCCACCCCCCATTTTCACCTCCCCCCCCCAAAAAATGACCAACCAAAAAAACCCCACTGTATTTCGGGTCAAACCAAAGATTCTTCTAGCTTGTCTTCAGTAGCAGTTAGTATCAAATTACCATAGTGGCATAACGGGAATCTAATAATGAGAAAAGAACATAAAGTTAATTAGATGTAAATATTCTTAGAGGAGAGTATTATGGTCTGATCTAGAAGCAACTCTTCTGTGTTTAATTGCTGACAGGGTTTTTTCCATGTCCAACTTCTTTTTTAATCCATAAGCTCCTGTTCTTTGCAAGTTCTGCCATTATGTTGTGTTTTGAACTGGCCATGTGTTGGCTTCATATAGTACCCTCTTTTTATTTCTTACTACTCATTACTATGAGAAAGTCCACAGTGCATTTCTTGTCTTTCTCTGTTGGTATATGTTCCCAGTTGCTTAATGTTGACTTGTGTTTGTTGTTTCACTTTTACTTCACTTCTGTCAATAAAAATATTTGTTTTCTTTGTTACCTGCAGTATATACCTCCACCTTATGCCTTCTCTGGTGGCAAAGTTACTTAATGTTTCCCCTCAAACACACCAGTCGATCACCTTTTAAGTAGTTATCCTGTGATTTACTTATGTTGGTGGCTGTGTTTGAAATTAATGGATTGATTGTATCAATAAGTTAATTGAAGATGTGGTTACAAAGTGTAAGAATTTGTGTATTACGGGGGTTGTTATTTGTGTTGCATGAGTAGCCGGTGTGAACTTTTCAAATAGTTTTTTCATCTTATTTCTCTGACAGTATCCCTACCCTTAATGTTTCCTGCTAATGCTTTTCTATAAGTATTTTTAAGATTTATAAACAAAGTACTGTTGAGAAGGTTACGTTATCTTTCTTCCTAAGGCTATGTATGCTAAGAGCATTATTTGGGAAGAACAATACCTTAACTCAAATGACGGTAAGTGTTCATTTTTTGAGCACCGATGCGGATATCTTACTGTGAGAACTTAACAGGGAGCTACAAAGTGATTACTGAATTCCAAATTGCTTGGTACTTCCAGATAGCCTGTTGTTGTCCCATATAAAATGATGTCGTTGTTCAGCTCATCCAGACATGTTGCTAATCTTAGTGAAATATAAATGCAGAAAAGATGACTAAGTTGTTATCTTCTAAAGTGTAACCTACTTTTGTAGGTGGTGTTGTTTTGTAATGCTTCATGCTGACCAAGATGGAGAGAAACTACAAGCGTTGCTTCGTCTTGTAACAGAGCTCCTAGAAAGGGTCAAGGTTGTAGAGGCGCTCAGTACTGTTCCTCAAATGTACTGTCTAGCTGTTGTAGAGGTGGTGAGGAGAAAAATGTTCATAAAACACTACAGGGAGGTAAGTAAGTAAGTAAGACTTCAAAACCAACCCTTTGTGTCAGTGTATAAACTAACAGCTAACTACATATTTTCCCTTCCACAGTGGGCAGGTGCTTTAATAAAAGATGGGAAACACCTGTATGAAGCTGAAAAGGCAAAAAGGGAATCTTTTGGTAAACTGTTCAGTAAGTACTTCTGTGAAATCAGAATTGTGGTTAAGTATGACTTCTGTCTTTGTAGTTTAAGTACTTTCATTATGTTGTAGTTCACATAACTGTCCTTTTTTAAATAGGAAATGCATGCAGTGTGCCAAATGTTCCTATTATGAACAAAATATTTTTCTGTTAATTTTTCTATTAATCAAATTAATGAACCGTTTCATATAGATTATCCAAAATACTGTGAAAGTTCTAATTAGTTTAATGCCTGTAAAAAATAAGATTTCTAATTATTACATTTGAATGCAATTTCTGTTTGAACATGCCCTGCGAGCTTTACTGTTTTTTTAAATAACACTTGTAAAACCATTCCTGAATATTTGGGTATTGCTACAACTTCCTCTATATTACTTCAGGAGGAAAAGAGAAAAAACACCACCACCACCACCACCACCACCACCAAAAAACCCCACAAAACCCAAAAACAAACCACGAAGACTTGTGTCTAAATACTTCAAGAAGTTTTTTCTTAAAAAAAAAAAAAAAGGTGCCGGTAAAAGAAATCTGTTTTTTTTTTTTTTTGTCTGCAACTTTTATGTTCTGAATGAACTGCTAGAATAAGAAAACTGAGCAAAACGTTATCAATATTTTGGAAAGGTTACAGTTAAAATTTGAAAAAGGAGTTGAGGCTTTTGCAGGGGTGACCATTAGGCAAAAAGAGGCTTCAGTGAAGTGAGAAGTTCTACTTGGATGGTGGGTGTCGTGTGAAGTTCTGTGGTCACTCGCAATTTTTATGTGGTCAAGAAATGTCATATTTAGTAACACTTTCAATTTTAGTTCAGCTGTTAAACTGCAGTAATTTAGTTGTTTTCTCTTGAGGCATTGTTTGTGTGTTGCTTTTCTTTCTTTTAAATAACCATTTTATCTTTGCCCAGGGAAGTCCTTTCTAAGGAATCGTTTGTTTAGAGGACTTGACTCCTGGCCTCCATCCTTTTGTGTATGTACTCAATTTATTTTGGGGGTTTTATTTCATTTTTATAAACAGTACTTTGTTAAATTAAAAACCTAAGCTTAATTCATGCAAGCTGTATGCCTGTCATATTACTCTGAAACAGATGAAAAAGCTGGGAGGTAGTGTTCCTTGCTATTTCAAGTGACCTATATTATAATAATATTGGTTCGTAACTTGGAGTGTGGTGGGAAATGAAATGTCACCTCAATACTCCTTTTTAAGAAGGAGTATGTAGTATTTAACAAAAAATTGCTATTAATGTTCAGAAGAAAGAAGCCAGGAGGGATAATTCGGCCATCTAATCCTCCCTTTTGAGTACAAGAGTCATAAAATTAATTGTATGGTAAAATCAAGTAAAAGGTTTTGCGTTTTTCTGTGATCACTGCATGAGTGGAAAAGCATTTTTATCTCTTGGGCTGATAACACGAAGGGGTGAAAAAGTTAGCTGTAGTCAAGCATTACCTGTTAACTTTGATTTCATACAGCTTGCTTAATTCAGGTAAGATAACTCTCCCTGATTCTAGCGTTGCCATCTCACTTGGCCTCATTTAACTTTTTCAGCTTCTCCCCTGCAGCTTTTTTTGTCAAAGGGTACTTGGAAAATAAGAATGCGACTCATTTCAGTGTGTTGAATACTGAACTGAACTAATACTTGGCTGTATTAAATAAAGCTTTAGTGCCATCTCTTATCCCTTAATTATTTAAACATATCCTTAATGTTTATGAAGCTTGGTAGTAGGGAGGAAGTTGAACTAGGTGATAGTTGTAGGTCCCTTCCAACTGAAATACTCTATTCTTATTGCTGCACAAGGAGCTATGGATAGAGTTAGTGACTATGAATATAAATTATTTTTCTTAGAAGGGTGGGGCAAGACATGATTCCTTTAAAAAAAACTATGAAATCTTTTGAGAGATCAATTCAACAGCAACTTTTCCATGTAATTAAACTCTTTTTAATCCTTCCTGAGTTACCTTGGTATTATTTACCTTAATGACAATGTGTAAATTATTTTCTTCTTAATACAGACACGAAAACCTCGCAGATTTGACAGTGAGCTTCCAGATATCTCATTAAGTGACTTGCAGTTCTTGCAGTCTTTTTGTCCTTCAGAAGTACAGCCGCTACTCAGGTAAACCACCTTTTAAAACTTCGTATGTTATGAAAACAGCTTCACCCTGGACTCAGCCCCTTCAGTTCCGCCCCCCAGTTCATTTTTTCTAAGGAACAGACAAGGATATTTTTTGAACTGATATCATTCTTAAGGAATGGTCTTCACTGACTTAATGCAGGTACATATTATCTATATGCTTCACGTACTCAAGCTCGAATGATTTGAGCACACGTATTCTATATTGAGATGTAAAGGATGTTGGATGTTCCTCTGAGCCGCCTCATAGCTAAAAGACAAAAAAATATTGTTGTCAGTTTTAAACTGAAATAAACTCATAATTTTATGTTTTTTCAGATCAGAATTAGATTGATTTTTTTTTTTTAATTTGCTCTTTGTTAAGTGGTATTCTGAAGGAAATAGAGTAAATTTCTTCAGCCCAGCCTGAGATTATAGACATCTCCTGTATTCAGTTATCACTTTTTCTCTGACAGACCAATTCTACTAAAAATTATATTCTCTGAAGTGCGTCTACTGTCTATGGAAATCCATCATTTTGAGCAGAAGCTCTATTTCCATGTTTCTTATCTCCCAACAGTGAGGCAGACATGCAAATATAGTTAGGAAAGCTACTACTTTATCTCACAGGCAACTTGACAGGATTAGTTTCTTATCTAAACCTTGGAGATGTCTTTCTGCAAAAGCTGACTGTTAGAGTGAGCTTTCAAACTCCTATGTCTTAAACCTGTAGCAGATAAAGGAATGCCAGCCAAGATAATGGGCAAGAAATAGGCAGTAGAAAGTTCTGTGTAAGGTTCTGTCTAGGAGGAGATCTGTCCATCAGTATGACCACAGTCAGATGCTGCATGTATCCATCATCCTTCTCCTACAAGAGATCTGCCGTTAGAGATTTGCTGAAGTTACATTTTTTTAGCCCCAAGACCACAGTCCCACAAAGCATGATAAGATAAATCCAAAAGGAGGATGCTCTGCTGTCATCTGTCAGGTTCACCAAGAGTATCAGCCTAGATATTGGTTTACAGTGCAGGAGCTGAATTCACTGCGTTTTTCACCTATATATCGTACTGGCATTCTTTTTGATTCAGAATTCGTGACCATCCTTGTGGTATTGCTGCTGGAATTAAAAAAAAAAAAAAGAATAGCGAGCTTAGTCTGCTTGACAGTGATAGGTTATGATACAGCTGATGGACCCTTTTAATTTCTCTTGTTATGCCTTTAGACTTGCTCCTCAGTGATTCTGCAGGAAAAAGGTGCCAGCTATAGTATCACATTGTTGATGTCTGCCTGATTTTTGAGTGTGTGAGAATTTTAGTCTTCCTGGGAATTTTGGACTGAGTTCAGGAAGAATTTTGCCTTACTATTGTTAGAATCACTAACAAAACTGGTTTATTTCCTCTGAATTGTAGTGACATAGCTTTCCACTTGATGGCGATAGAGGTGGGATTATGTCACATTCCTCCTGGTTTCTGAGCTCAGGATTACATTTGGTGGAAATATTGATGATAGTGGTGGATTTGCAACTTGAGTGTGCAAAGCTGTCACACACCTTGGTAGACACTGAGCTTCAGAAGAAACTTCAGAGCAGTACTTTCTTTGGTATTTTTGTTTAACATCTAAAGAGCAAGAAATAGGCAAACTGAGACCCAGCACAAAGTCCTTTTCTGTCAGCACTGCACCCCCGAGCTGTATAATTAAAATGATGCTTTATTTACTTACAGTGCTTCAGTCTTCTGATATATGTTTTAGCAATTATTGAAATCTTAATTTTGCAAAAATACACTAGATACCACTTGCCCTATATATTGAATAGAGAATGTAAAATACATTGAAGTGTAATCTGCTTTTATTATACTGTTCGTCTAAATGAACTCCTGCTTCGTGGTTTCAGTGGAGCTATTTCTCAACAAATTAAAAATTCTGGATATATGGACTCTCAAGAAAAAAAATAAATGTTTCTTTTCAGAGCTGTAGAAAACTTGCAAGCGAAAGCTTATCTTGCAACACTTGCAAATGTGATCGTGACACATTAATCAATCTTTTAATTTAGGTTACCTATCATTACAATAAAACAGTAGAGAATTAATAGCTACTTCAAAGGAAGAGCTGGATTGGAGAGTATCCAACTGGAGGGAAGAATAGAGTCATTTGCAAACATAAGTGCTTCAATTACTGATCTAATCACTATCAATTCTCTTCTGTTACTGTTATTGGAACTCTAGGTACTACTGGTAAATATTTTCCTCGGAAGGAAAGACTGACATATTACTTCCCATTCATTGTGTTTATCATTATCTACTCCTTAAAAGCGTTCAAGTCCTTAATTTAAAACACAGATACCAGGTGGTCTGTGGATTTTCCATGTAAAATGGATGAAATGCAGAAAGTACAAACTTTATACAGAGGGAAGCTTAGTCTTGTTGGAATATACACATAATAATTTAACATATTTGAATATCTAATTAACAATATGAAAAAGAAATAATCCTATACTGTTTTTAAGGGTCCCCATACTTTGTGACTTTGAACCTCTTCACCAGCATGTACGTGCTCTACATAACCTGGTAAAGGCAGCACAGAGTTTCGATGAAATGTCACAAACCATTACAGACCTGCTGAATGAACAAAAGGTATTTTTGTTTTTCTTTACTAAGAAAACAGAATATTCTATTCAAAACAGTAGAATATTTTCGTAATTGTTTTATCAACCGCTTTGGAAAAGAAACTCTGTTTTTCCAGATGTAAAAATTAGTTGGTCTCATAACTGCATAATATTAGTTTCCTTTCTGATCACATTCTAGTAAATACTCTGAGAATTTTGAGCTCTCAATGAGTAAAGTAAGTTGTATCTAGAGAACAGTCAAAAGATATTGAATGTCTTCCAAACATTTAGTAAATGCTTGTATTCCACAGAAATTGTCGAAGTAGAATTATTCTGTTAATATTTCTGTTTTCCGCCATGTTCTCAGGCTTCTGCGTGCAGAATGTGTGCATTTTGCTTCTGTTAATTTTGTATGTATTTAATGAAGTTGTTGTTACTTTTCTAGATGTTTGCATTGCTTCTCAACTCCTTTTGGCACAAGCAGTTAAGAACAACTTAGGGCCTTAGTTAGTTGTACCCATTAGCCTGAATATTGATCTATCACCTTCTCCTTTGTTGCAGTCCAGCTTTTTGGGGAAGGAAAAAAAAAAAGTGCAGTCTTTTTCTTTGAGTATAGAAGGAACAGATGGCAAAAAGATCCATTCCTAGTTTTGCTCTGCCTGTCAAGCGATTCTTTCCCCTAGAAACTGTTTCTGCCGATGACTTTTGATTCCTTCTGTGCATTCAGCTTCTAACTTTTGTAATACGCCAAACAAGGTCCTTTTAGCATCTGACTGTAGCCTGTCCCAGTGAAACTCTGGGTGAATTCAGCAATGCTTAAAATTTTATGTGAAGTTGACTGCTTCAAATTGGATTTCTTTAGCAGTTTTTGCTTTAGAAAAAAGGTGTCGTTTTTGTGGGGTTCCATGTTATCATCTATAGTGTATTTGTATGCACTTTGCTGACTAGAAGTATCTTCTATAACTGCCAAGGTTATGGACATGCTTAATTTTGAATTAGCAAATTCCTGATTAAACCAGGTGACGTGAAATCCTCTATCTTCTTATTCCTCTGTGACTTGAAGAAGAGATTTACTGGAAGTCTTCCATTTATGTAAAATATGAGATCTGGGCTTTTATTTATTCTGTAATATAAATGCCACACCTTTTTCATGTAATTTCTTAGCTCTTTTCTCTCGTTATGGAGAATTTTTTTTTTTTACAAATGAGTGTTAGGGCCTGACCACTATATTAGCCAATGGAATGGCTAGAAATGGTGTCAATGTTGTGAAATCCGGCAATTTTCTGAACATGCTCTTTTAATAGATCATGCTCTGAAATACAGAAGTCCACCCCCAACTTGGAACATCCTGAAATTTATCTCATAGGAAACCAGGATGTGACAGGTGTTTTAATGAATTAATTTTTCACTAAGGCTTGCAATGTCAAAAAAAGAATGTAAAATAAGAGTAAGTTTTAATTCAAAATATGCATAATAGTAGAAAAATAAACGGGAAAGGTTTTGTTTGAGTCTTGATAGTTTGCTCTTTTTTGTTCAGACTTGGTTATCTGAGAAATTTTTATCAATATCTGTCTGCACAAAAAAGACGTTTGCGAAATCAGGAGAATCTGTTCTTCCCACCCTTCTCTTTCACTGGGCTTTGACCAGTGTGGATTCTTGGCTGACTCCGAAATGTCAAGTGTTTAGACAGATTTGGATAATTGTCTCTTTCCTTAGAGTAAATTGCATTGCACAGAGCTGGGCCATTCATGATGTCATCTTGAAAAATGCCCGTCTCTGTGTGTAATTTCGGTGATTCATCTGAACTCTTTTTTGGAATTGAAGCAAATAGATCTGTCAGATTTTTCCTTCTCAACAACAGTGTTCTTCTTATTACTTGGTCTTTGTGTTGGTTTGTTCCACAGTTGGTCTAGAAGTGTTTTTTAGATTATACTACTTTTGCCCATGTTTGGGGTTTTTTTTGCATAGAATTACTGAAATAATTTGAAAACGTTTTCTTATCCTTAGTATTGCTGGGAATTTACAGTATACAATTAAAAGGATGAATAAACATTTAATATTAGTCTTTAAGATGCCTACAGCTTCATGCACCTACACATTCTGTTGATGAACTGTAAGATGCTGTCCCAGTTTGGGGCAGAGTTGGTGATGACTGTGCAGGCATTGAGCGTTGCCTATATAGTAGAATGTTGCTGTCACGGGGGGTACCCCAGAAGTCAATTTAGGTGGACAACAAGCTCCAAACAGACTTTATGCTAGCCAGAAAAGTATAGCAAATAAACCAACTAGAAATGGGGTTTATCCGAATTATTTAGCACTCCAACAACATAAAACACAGGTTCGGATACCAGTTGAGGAAATCACTGTTGCACAACCACGTAAGAATAATGAGGATCCAGAATGTGTGTGCATTCACTCACAGAAAGCAAACTTAGAGGCCTCTTTTACTCAAGGGTACACAGTAGAGAAGAATCACTTGCCATGGGTGGACAAGGGCTCACTCAAAGTTATATCCAGAAAGGAAAAACACTCACCAAACGAGGAGGCGAGGTGCTCTCAATCCCGGGAAGTCTCCTTAGATGGCATCCCAATGTAAGGGGAGGGCTCCAGTTCACAGTCCCGCTGCTCTGAGAAGACCACGCCAAGGAGCTCTTTGGTCAGATCTGGCTGTGGTCACTATGACATGGTCCAAAAGCTTTTCAGCTTCTCTGGGCACCTCCTTTGTTGAGGACCCTGTCAATCGACTGAGGGTCCCACCCTTCCCTCCTGTCGCCCCAGCCAGGGGGAGGTGAAGTCACCCTGCCAGGGGGTGGGGGAGGATGTGACTGTCAGCACTTTGGCACCACCTGAGGTCAGGGTGTGTGCGACTGCCACAGTTGCTCTTGTCTTCTCCCAAAGAGACATGTTCAACCCCAACCTCCCTTTCCACATAAGTGGCAGCAGAAGCCTGGTTAAGTTGGACTGGGGTAGTTTCCCTGGTTTGTTGGTAGTGCCACAGTTTAGCTCTGTCTGGACCAGGAGTTCATCCTACTGCAACAGGCACAGCATTTGTTTTTAGTAGCATTTGTTTTTAAGCTGTAACTCTTACTATTTCAGCTTTCAAGTTCATAGAACGTTAATGATGATACACTTCTCTGATATCTAATTTCCTTTTTTTTAGTATTACATCAGAGTAGTTAAAGACCATTGTTGATTTTTGCTTAACTTGTCACTGCTCTGAAATCTGTTTTCACTTTTAAAGCTTTCTGCTTATTCTTTGTAATTTAGTGGTCTCACACCAAAGATATCGCTGTGTCTTTGCATTTCTATAATACAAATTTTAAGCAGATCAGTGATTTGGTTAAAAATGTGCAGGAGAAAGTTAAGCTGCCCGTAGGAGTCAGGTAAGATGATTAAGGTGTCATTTCCACAGTTAGTAGGTAATTAACATATGCAATCCTTTGTTATTAAGTTTCTCTTGTAAGAGAAACTGGCTTTTCAAATGGGATTATTAATTTACCATTTGTTTTAGCTGAGTTTGAAATTCAAATGTTGTTTATAATCCTTTCAAGAATTGCCCCATTCTCTGCCTATATTTATCATAGTAACAAAACTAGAACATGTAATCCAGCAACACCTGAGAACTTAAAAATTAACTCTGCATCTCTGTCTCTGCTTTCTATTTTTTTCTTGTTTGCTCTTCACTCCTTTTCTTTTGTCATCAGAGGAACTATGGTGCATGGCATATGCACACATTGCTGCCTTTAGATTGTAAATAGACTAGATGGCACACACCAGCTTCTCAGGGAGATAGGCAAGAGTAAACAAATTATTCCATGTAGTTTCAGCTGCTCAAAATGTGAACGTTAACTCTTCGTTAGCCAGTAATCTGGTACTCTAGCTAAAGACCCAGCTCACAGCAGCCACTGCAGAGGCATGGAATTTGTTACAGCCCCAGGTCGTAAAGAAACCAAGCTCAGTAGAGTATTGCTCCACATAGTGACAGGTGGTGTGTTTTTTATTGTTTTGTTTGGAGGTTTTTTTCTTCTACATTTTATATCCTTAGTTTCTAGCTTCTAGGATGATTCTACTGGTGTGCCAAAAGTAGATACTATCCTTTGCATGTGGCTTTCTGTAGAACCTTCTAATGTGTGAAGTCCTTGAAATGTTTGTTATTGGGGTTTTGTTATTGTTTTGGTTTGGTTTTATTCGTTTGGGGGTTTTTGTTTGGTTTTTTTTTGTTTTTTTGCATGTGCTTACTGACATCCATGATGCTAACTTTATTATTGTTAAAGCTCTGTTTTGTCAATGCTAACTGTTTGTCACTTAAAGCATATGGTTTGAGTCCACGCATGTATCAGCATATACAGTATCCTTCAACATTTATTTTTCTAAATTTTATTAGACAAATAGCAAGCTGAAATTAAACCCAGGTGAAATGCTTAAACCTGAACCAAGAGTACCTTTAAAAAAGGAGTATTTCCCTTGAAGTTTTTTTGTCTCGTGTCCTGTGTTCATTTTTGATAGTGACAATATTTTGTATATAATGAACCATTTATTTTTTTACCATGGGTTTTCATCATTGGATTTCAAAATCATTACTTGACTTTCATATAGATGCAAAGGCTAATGGACGTGAGGTGTAAATGCAGCTCTGCTAAATAAAGCGTCAGAGCTAAAGACAGGTCCTTCCTATATCTCAGGTCAGAGTTCAGTTAGTCACACTACATCTCCATTAAGAGAACATTTACATGGTACATAGAAGAATAGGATCCTTTTTTGGGTAGCAGCCATTTGTAAAAGATTAAAAAAAATCGGCTATTTATATGTCAGCAGTCCAATACCTGTCACTTCTGTCTAGTTTTTTTGGAGTTCTCTTCCTTACCATTTATTGCACAGCTCCACTAACTGGCACCAGTCAAGTTGCTGAGTTCAGTGGCAAGCAAAAGTTCTTCAATAAAAACTGAAGTACTAAAGAACGCCAGGCACACAATTTAAATGCACAGAGACAGTGTAGATGGTTTGGAAAAGAGGCACAAGCAGGATCACTGGAGACAGTGTCGGCTTTTTGGAGAAGAGTGCCATTCTGAAAGATCTCCAGCACTTTGAGACTGATCATCTTACAGGAATCTTTTACTACAAATATTCCCATGAGTCTTTAGGAACGGGTTTTTTTCAAGATGATCACATTCCTCAGATGAATAAGATCAGACAAGTCCTTCAAGGATGAAGGATGGAAAAGCATGGTAATGTTTGAGCTACGATGTCACAGACAATGCATCTGAGATCTTCCAGAACACTGATCGATGCAAAAAAACTCAGCATCTCTTCCAGTTTGTGATCCTGATGATCCTGTTCATGCCTTTTCATCCTACGTGTCACAGATACTCTTCTTAAGGATTTTAAATATGTGTGTTTCACTGTGATTTTCTTAGGAAAAATTGCTTCTTTGTCATACTTGAGAGTTATTCAGGAATGCATCCTTGGAGGATACTGAGGCTGTACATTGCTTTTTGGCTTCTACTGTGATGTGTTCTGCACTTGCTGAAGCTTAAGGTTTATATTTTTGTTTTAAGAATCTTCAGATGAAATTATTGTTCACATTAGGGCTTTTATATTCTGTGTTGTATTTAATAGTTAAGAGCATAAGATACTACAGGTTGACCATTTGTTCCTAGTTCTGATAGATGTGAAGATAGTAAAGGAAGAGGACTGCTTGCAAGCAGTAAATTTACTATGTTAAATGTATTAAATAAATAGCAAAGGTAAGAAAATCTGTAACTGAAGTGTAATTTTGTAGATACATCATAATGTAAATTAAACTAAGGTTTAGTCACATACAAAAAGCTTGAAAGTTGCAGGTCAGTTTCCACAGTCTTTAAGTCCTTAACTGAGGTTGATTATCTTTTTAGAGCTCTTCAAGTGGTGCTTTACTGAACTTCAGATGCATAGAAATAAGTGTGTGTAGTTTGGCCTGCAGTTACAACTATTATAGATGTGATAAACCAAGCTTCAGCTGAATTCACTTAAGGTATATATTCAGTGGCAGTAGTAATAGTGTAGTAATTCATACAGTAATGAACAAGAACTGATGATAATGAGGTTTAAATGTTATCACAATTAATTGGAAAATGGATTTGAAGGTAAGTTTTTGGCCTTCAAGAATCAAAAGCACTGGAATTGATCAGGAATACTTGGGAACAGTTCTGTGAAGGTGGAGAAGCTTTATTTAATCTTTGTATTGGTTTTCAAGCTACTGTTATTCATGAATGATTATGGATTATTACTCTAACCATTAGCTTTTCAGCTGAATATTGAGGGATCTGGTGCTACAGAATTAGGCTTGGTGGTAGCCAGGGTTTAAAGGCAAAATGGCAAAAATTAGGAGCAGCATGGACAAGAAAAAAAATCCACTCAGGCTGTGATGTCTTGCATTTTGAAAAGTCAGAATATTGCTTTTGATTAGAATATGGCCTTTATTATACTGTACTACTTCTACACTCTCCCAAGCAGAACAATTTTCATACGTTTTTGGTCTGTTACTAGACAATGGTTTTGTTGTAGTAAAGTTTTTTGTAAACCTTCTTAGTTGAGTATGTTAATAGCGACTGGAGTACACTCATTTTTGATAGCAGAATTTGCAACAATAAAATAAAAATATTTTTGTAACAAAATTATTAGGAAAACTGAAATCACTAAGCTGTTAGAAAACACAGCCTGTTTCTGACTGGTTACTCCGTTTTTTTGTATCATACAAACTTTAATTTAAGCCCTTTCAAATACAATTATGTGATCTATGTAGGACTTTTGAATAAACGAACATTTGGTGCTTTTCTGAAACTTGCTTGACAATATCTCTGAATTTCTGCAATTTTATATGCATATTTTAGTCATATGTATTTTGAACAATTATGGATAATAAGGCTGACTTTTTAAGTTCTTACTTTGCCTGGTAATTTTTAATGAATTTAAAATATTAACACTTTTGCCTATCACTTTTTAAAGTGTTTGTTTCATATTTTATAACTCATAGGCCTCAAATAGTCAAGCATCGCCACAATCTGCTACCACACCAAGGATGGAAAGTACAACAGTAACCACAATTGCTACCTCTTCAAGAACTCCTCCATCACTCAGTCTTCAGGGTCCCCTGTGTCCTCCTGTGTGTCCCCCAGCTCCGTTAGAAGAATTGTCTCCAGACAGCATTGATGCTCATACATTTGATTTTGAAACTATTGCGCATCCAAACTTGGAGCAAGCTCTTAAGCAGGGATCGTTAGACTTGGATTCATTAGCAGAAAGTCCAGAATCTGACTTTATGTCAGCGGTAAATGAATTCGTAATAGAAGAAAATCCAGTCTCTCCTAATGTAATAAGTGATCCACAAAGTCCAGAAATGATGGTGGAATCTCTTTATTCTTCAGTTATCAATGCAATAGACAGTAGACGTATGCAAGATACAAATACTTGTGTAAAGAACGTCTCAGTAGAAAATGCATCTCTCAGTGTTTGCATGGAGAAGTGTAGGGTTATTGCCCAAGACTCAAAGGTACATTTAAGAGGTATAAAGGAAGATCTTTGCCACTTTAGAACACTTGTACAAAGAGAACAGTGTGACTTTTCTAATTCTTTAAAATGCACTTCGTTAGAAATAGTAAATGCTATTGAGAAGGTAAAACTTACACTTGAAAAAACACTAAAAGATAAACATCAAAAAGAATTACAGTCTTTGAAAAGTGAATATGAAACTAAAATTAATAAATTATTGGAAGATGGTGAAGAAAATCAAAAGAAGATTAAAAAGTTAAAAGGTGACTTATTAGGCCTTGAGGAAGTTCTTCAGAATAAGAATGATGAATTTGCCATGGTGAAAAATGAGAAAGAAGCTGTAGTTTGCCTTCAGAATGAAAAAGACCAGAAGTTACTTGAATTGGAATGCCAAATGGAGACACGAAATTCTGAAATTAAGGAACTGAGACAGTCACGTGAGATAGTACTTGAAGACTTGAAAAAACTTCATGTTGAAAACAATGAAAAACTACAACTCCTGAGAGCAGAACTTGAGAGTTTAGAGCAAAGCCATTTGAAAGAACTGGAAAACAACCTACAAGCCAGGCATTTACAAGAATTTGAGAAGGTGCTGGCTGAGCACAAGGATTGTTTAGATAAATTAAAAAAAGAGAACCAGCATACACTTGAACAAATGCAGGAAGCTCATACAGTAGTTGTGCAAGAAAAACAACAACAAGTAGAAGAGTTACAACTCAAGGTTTCAGATCTGTCTGATTTGAGGTGCAAATTAGAAGTTGAACTTGCCCTGAAAGAGGCAGAAACTGATGAAATGAAGCTGCTTTTGGAAGAAAGCAGAAACCAGCTACAAGAGACCTTAAAATCTCAGATTGACAAGGAAACTGAAAGCTTAAAAAAAGAGATAGATAAATTAAACAATAAAATTCGAATTAACAGCGATGAATATCAAATGGGCTTATCAGAACTAAGGATTCTGATGACCACTGAGAAGGATCAGTGCATTTCCGAGCTAGTAGACAGATATGAAGAAGAAACAAATTTGCTTAGAACTGAACTAAATAAAGTAACACTTCTTCATCAAAAAACTTCTGAGACAGAAAAAAGACTTTCAGAGCAAATAACAGAACTACAAAGTAAGTTAGAGTTGGAAGCGAATGCCCTAGAAAAGGAAAAGATGGAAAAATTGTCTCTCTGTGAGCAGCAGGAAAAATATGAAGCTATTATCCATAAGCTTAAGGAAGAGAAAGAACTGTTAGTATCTAACCAAGAACAAGACAGGCAGTTACTCATTCAGAAGCTCAATTGTGAGAAAGAGGATGCAGTACAAACTGCTTATAAAGAGTTTGAATTACAGAGGGAAGCTGCTGAAAAAGGGCTTTTGGAAAAAATACAACAACTTGAGATCCAAGTAAATCGGAGGTACTGTAAAATTAAGTTGCTATGTTTTCTTAGTATTTAAAAGCAATTAATATGGTATGATCATGATGCACTATGCAGTAAGTAGAATTTCTATGTATTTGTAATAGCATTTATCTGGGTTGGTTTCTATATTCAAGTTTCAAGTTACTTCCATCTTATCAGTAGTGATATTCCTGTGTCTGTAATTAATCTCAAAGATTGTAAGATATCTTATACAATGTTGTTTCCAGATAGCAGTGAAGATTTTTTTTTTCAGTCTTGTCGTGTTACATTGAAGGAGTGCTTCCACAGTAGCACATTGCTTGACATTCCAATTTTGATGCTCTTAGTTTCTCCTTTCTGATCCTTTGCTCTGGTAATAGCACTGTGTGAGCATGCAGTGGCTGTCTTTTAGGCCGAAAACTTTATTTTATTGGCTAGCTGTACACTCTTATTGGTGCTAACGGTGGCATGAAAATGTCCGTGGGAATATATGTGACCAACTGGCCACTTGGACTTCCATTGACTTCAGCTGCCACAGTTATGTATTTTGAGGTCTTCAGTTTGAGCTTTATAATGAAACACATGTGGGCAACATCATTATAAGGAACATCCTATCATTGTTTTTCATTGTTAATTTCTGCAGTGCTTTTCCACTTTAAAAAGAAAAATCTATTTTTCCTTGCCGTAAATGCCTAGAATGAGTCTTTCTGACTTCTCATATCTTACCTGCTTATTCGTTCATAGTGCCTGTCAGCAGACTAGATTATGATGTCGTGGAATGGAAATACTAGTGTTTTTCTATGTGGCTACTGCTTAGAAACAATATTCTCTTTCGAAATGCTAGAATTTGTCATTTATGTTCTTGTAGTGTTGAAGAAACTCAGCGGATAGATCTTGTTTGCACAATAACTAAATTGAGCAGTTTTTTCTAGGTATTATAATATACCAAGTATGTGAATTGGGAAAAGACCAATAAAATGGACAGAATGGGTTTAAAAACTAGAAGAGTACTGCAGAACGTGAATACATTTAAGTTTCCAGTATCAATGTAGTGTTAAAAATGTTTAAAAAAAGGAAGGAGAGGAGATTATGCAGAGAGTCCAACACGTGCACAATTCACTTACACAGTGCAAGGGAAATCTGAATATCTGCTTCATTTGAATTACTGACTTCAGTCTCACTACCTCAGGATTTTGATACGTGAAAATATCCATCATTACATGATGTTGTATCAGTGTCTGTGTTTTGTATGTCAGCGAATGGAAAAAATACATCAAGATAATATTACATTTTTTGAATTAAGATTGAGATATAATGAAATTAAGAACTGCCCTTCTTAATTGAACAAAATATTCTTTTAATGAAATACGGTGAAATGAGAACAAAAAACTCTATTATTTTCCTTTTATATGTATTAATGTACTGTAAAAGTGTTAAAAACTTGACTCAACAGGAAAAAGATGTAGCTATGTCATACAACGTTTTAGAAATCCAACATCTACATTTAACTTGAACAACTGAGCACAGCTGTGTATATTCTTATACAAACTGGATAAAACAAATTGTGATGTATTTCAAAGAAATATTATCTGCTTCAGTCTAAAGAAGTGTTAGTAGTTTGTTCTGAGTTTTGCAGAGTAATTTAATATTCAGTGTGATGTTAAAATATGTATTGCCTCTTAAGGCTTTAATCTGCTGTTAGCCTTTTTCTCTAGGAATGAAGACGTGCTGTGGTTTATGTCCGGGGCAAATACATTATGTGAATCTATCTTAATATTTCAAAGTCACTGTCTAGCTGTTTGTTTTTTGAGTTCGTAAAAACTCAAACTGTGTCAGTAATTCAAGTTGACTTGTTATCCTCACTGAATTGTTTAGCAGTTAACTTGTAATGATAGAAACCAACTTCTATTTGGTATGTGCATATATACTTGTCAGGTAAATGTCCTTTTCTGCAAGAGCAATGCTACATTAGCTGTCTGGAAGGCACAGCTGGGGAGATGAGTTGTTAATTTGACCTGAGTGTTGCACTGGTATCAGAAATTATGTTGGAACTTATATGAAAACTAACAAAAATATTTAGAAGTGAAAAAGAAAAGTTTGTGACTCATGCATTACCAAAATATGAAAATTAATATGTTTTGGTCACGATGGGCCTGACATTCAAGCCATCGTGATTAGGAAAGGTAATAGAACTGCAAGGCATGTGTAACTCTCCTACTTAATCTTTCTGTTGTATGTAGTATGTACTAGCCAAGATTAACTGAAAAATACAATTTCTGTAATTACTTGTGTTGTTAAGCAGTTTGCTATTCAGTTAAAAGATTTATAACATTTTAAATAATGTTGAAAATAGCATGGGAATCCTGACTCTGTTGAAAACTGAATTGCAGGTTTGGTGTCTGCCAGCCTTGGTGTTTTCCAGCCACTTCTATCAGACCACCATCAGTAGTGAAGCTTCTCTGTAGAGCACGTGCTCTGTCTCGCAGCTAGGCTTAATTTAGAAATATATTGAAATTTAATCCAGCACAAAAATGGTTTCTCAGTGGCACAAAAAAATATTTGCTTGGGTGTCTCATGACTTGCTTTGTTCTCTGCTTATTTTACATCTGGTTTCTGGAATGTCAAAAGTTGTTTTGCCACCGTGAGAACTTCAGTTGGCTTTCAAAGCTCATTTATTTACAAATTCTTATGGGCTTTTTGAGTGCTTAGCTACTGCGTGGTAGTTTGTATCTTCAGTATATGCCCATGTGGTAGAACAGTGGTAGTGTCGTGTCCTGTTTCGGATGGGATAGAGTTAATTTTCTTCCTACTAGCTGGGATAGTGCTGTGTTTTGGATTTAGTATGAGAAGAATGTTGATAATATGAGGATTTTTGGTTGTTGCCAAGCAATGTTTATACCAAGTCAAGGACTTTTCAGCAGGAGGCTGGAGATGCAAAAGAGGCTGGGAGAGGGCACAGCCAGGACAGCCGACTCAAACTGGCCAAAGGGATATTCCATACCATATGATGTCATGCTCTCTATATAAACTAGGGAAAAATTTAGCCAGGGGATCACTGCTCAGGGATGGGCATCAATCAGCGGGTGGTGAGAAATTGTGCTGTGCATCAGTTATGTTTTGGGGTTTTTTTTAAAATTCTATTGTTAATTTTGCTGTTATTTTCTCTTTCTTTGCTGTCCTATTGAACTGTCTTTATTTCAACCCACGAGTTTTGCTCCCCCTGTCCCCAGTTCTCCTCTGCATTCCACCAGGCGGGGGGAGGAGTGAGTGAGCGGCTGTGTGGTGCTTAGTTGCCAGCTGGGGTTAAACCACAATATTGCTAGATACATCCTTTGTCATCTTTGAGCAGTACAGTGTTTACTTGCAAAGGAGCCCAAATCTCTGAAGAAATATGCTTTTGGTATCTTGAAAGCACTAAAAATTTAGGTATTGTCACTATTGCCATAGTTGCTGAGACCTTTGCAGATTAAATGTGTAAACCTGATAAACTGATAGAGTGATGAGGTTTATAAACTGGCACTGTGCTAGCACCCTTTGTGGAATAACAATATCCTTTACTTGGCTGTCATTTGCAAACAGCCAGTAGTCCAGGCAGCCTGACTGAGAGGGAGATGATACCTGCTTTGGTTTAGTGCAGCTAACAGCTTTGAGTTTAGATAACCTGCAATAATAAGGGTGAATTTTTGTTACTTGTAAGGTGCAGGCATACCTCCTCTTCACGTTTCTCAGACAAACTTATCCTGTGTTTTCTTAACTTGATAGGGAGAATTGATGCCAGAAACAGAGGTAGGTATGTGCTGGATCGTATGGTGAAGCAAAGACTCTGTACAAGTAGCTGGAACTGGTCATTTCATGGATGCCCAAACTCCCATTCAGTATGCAGCGATCAGAATTTTAGGTTCCCTGCCTCCTCTGCAATTCAGTTTTCTTTCATATTCTCCATGCTGAATCTTTCTGGTGTCTCTGAGGTTCTGTGGCCCTTAGTCCTAACAGAGAAGCTTTGCATTATGGAGCAAGCAGAGTTCTTGGAGCATTCTTAGCACTAGGAGTTCTGCTTTTGGATGTTACTATATTAGGACATGATGTTTTGCTTTCAGTGCAGCCTACCTAATATCAGGAGATCTTGCCTCCATGCTGCTCTGATGAGAGAAAACCATTGACACGTGTATGGAGAGGAAGAGTTAGATTTGGGAGATTTTCTTTGTATTAAGTACAATTCTGTTGTAGAGGAATAATAGAAATTAAAATAATATAGTCTTTTAAAAATATTTCTCCGCAAAGTTGTTGATGCTTTTCTTTCTGTTATGATCATTG
Organism: Caloenas nicobarica; assembly: GCF_036013445.1. NCBI lineage: Eukaryota > Metazoa > Chordata > Aves > Columbiformes > Columbidae > Caloenas > Caloenas nicobarica. The sequence continues at coordinate 123,416,331 of NC_088246.1, read as the reverse complement.
CTCTTTCTCCAAATTCTGCAGCCGACAGTTTTGAGTGTCGTATCCGGATTCCTTAGCATCAAATGTATTGCTTTAATTATGTGACAGTTCTGGAGGCATTGCATTTTGGCGTACTAAGAATCTTCAGGGAGTTGATCATCGTTGTTCCTCTTTTTACCACTTTCCACACCTTCTGTTGTGTTAGAAAAGTGAAAACGAAAACCTCCCCCTTCAATAAAACTTCAAATTTAGAGCCAGTATAGTACACTAAAAACCAGAATGTCTGAGAGTAAGAATTTGGTAAGATACTCATGATTTTGAAGTAGAATTACAGATTAGTAATGACTTAATTGGAATACTGTATTTATTAAGCATTTCTGAAAAAAAGTCTCAAAACAAACTTAATGACTTTTCACTTTTTTCATGTATTCTGGGGCTCTGCGTATGCTACAAATTTAAAGCCTAAACATTTTCTTTTAAGTCCTCCCACCGAATCATCTGCTGAATCAAGCTTGGTTGCTGAACTTCAAGAGAAGCTTCAGGAAGAAAAAATGAAGTTCTTGGAGCAACTTGAAGAACAAGAGAAAAGAAAGAATGAAGAAATGCAGAACATCAGAACATCGCTCACTGCAGAACAGCAGGTAAAGCTGATTCTTTTCTATTAAAATTACTTTTGTTCCCACGACAATTATGTGTTCTTTTGCTGGTTTGAAGTTGAGGATTTTTTTTTCTGCATAACATTTATACTCTAAATTTGCACTGTTACGTGGAGCCAGAATATGATGTGTTAATGTAATCCGATACTTAAGAAAAAAAAAAAGTTTAAAAATCTCACCTTTAGTGAACTGGACAATCCACATTGATTTTTTTATTTTTTTCTCTTTTGCTTATCTTGTTAAGCTAATGCTGTAAATTTTTATCAACTAATCTATTGAACTCCAGAAAAATAACAGTTAAGTATCATTTAAGTTAACCGCACAAAATTTGTGGACAACACAAGATTAGTTGTTTGGAATGCTAATTGGTTTGGAATGCTACTTAATGGCTTTTTGAACTTTATTAGCCTGGGCAGGTGCTGTTTGAGGTTCAAAACAAATGATATATTTTACTGAATAAACTTAACAACACTAGGTATTCCACACCTTGATACAAAATCATGTTGCACTGGATTAATAATTATACATGTATCCACACATTTTTTCCTTCTGAAACATCTTGAGTCTCTTGGATTTTTGTAAATGAGTTTTCAGTTCTGAAATTAAATCTCTCTTAGTAGCAGCTATTATCTACAGCTTTGCATTTAAACACTAAGAAAGGATTTTCTGGTTTAAGCACCTCTACTTACTTTAGCTATAGTAAGATCAAATAAGGACAAAGAGACAGTGTAGCGATCAACCAGCTTGGTGAATGAATACTGTGAATCACTTGATGCAGACAGCAGAAAGTTGCAGATAGTTATAAAGAAAGGAATATTTTTGAATTTTTGGACTACAGACATTAATATGAAGTGAGCCTTACGTAGTATATCTAATTGGATATTTTATACATAACATGGGTAATGTAAGATTTCTTTTTCCATCAGAATCTGCCTTACATGCCATTTTCCTCACTATCTAATAATGTTCTTCATTCATGCAGCAGAGTGTGGAAGGGAAGGTTCTGAGCCATTAACAGCAAATCTCAGTGAAAGATGGAACCTTCTGTTTAAAAAAAAAAAAGTTCAATGGTTATTAAATGTCACCCTTGATGTCATGTTTTTTTTTTTTTCTTAGTAAACTTGGAGGCATTACTTATGCTTGTGGTGCATGATAGTTTTGTTAATGCAGGCATTTACCCAAAGCTGCTGTGCAGCGCTATGTAGGATGTGCAGCCCACTAAATAGCTTGCATTTTAAGACTGAGAGTTGATAGGTGCAGATCATGACTGGATCTTAAAATTCACCAAAAAAAGATAAATTATAATTTAAAATATCCTTTTACTAGATGGTTCTTGGTAGTTTTTGTCTGTCTCTTTGGCACAACTGTAAGAGTAGGTGGGGTGAGGGCATAAAGGTTTTAGAAGGATTCAAGAAGAAGATGGGTCAAACTGATACAGAAGGATTATGTTAGCTTCTTATTCCTGTGTGGCTTCAGCATTAATTGTTCACTGAGGTATTAATGCATGACTTGAAATCTTCTTTTAATGCAATTCTAGTGTATTATTCTAGTGTATTGGTAATGATATTTTATATTACATGTAACATATCATGATACAGTGCGGATTTAATAACTATTTTAATCCTTAAAGTAACTGGGTTTAGTATAAAACATGCAACTGTGATGCATTAATTGGAATAGAAAGCATTGTGTTTTAAAAAAATAAAACAACTTACAAATTATTTTTTATTTAATGATGATTTCTTTATAATTGTACTACATGTTTATATTGGGCTTGAGAGAACAGGAGGAATAAAAATGAAAAAAAAATTATTACAGCGAAACCTCAAAATAAAATGTCCAGGTGAGTTATCTCTTCACCAAAGTAATATGTAAACAAGTTTGTTTCCTTGTTTAATTATAACTTAAGTAACTCAAATGTGTATCTTTTGTACTTTTTTGTTCTTGTGGTATATATTACATTACATTTATACAGTACATTTGTTATTTCAGTAATACTTTTTTCTGTTTTCAGACCAACTTTAACACTGTTTTGGCAAGAGAAAAAATGAAAAAAGAAAACATAATTAATGATCTTAGTGACAAATTAAAAATGCTAACACAACAGCAAGAAAAGGATAAGGGTAAGCAAAGTTCCAAAAAATATTCAGTTTTTCTATTAGGACAATTCCATTTGCTGCAGATTGGTTATGATCCTTAGTGCTGCTGTTATTAAAAGAATTTTTATTTACTTGTGTCATAGATTTGATTGAAACACTTTCTGAAGATCGAGCTCGCTTACTCGAAGAGAAGAAAAAGCTTGAAGAAGAAGTCGTTAAACTGAGAAGTAGTAATTTTTCTCCATCAACCTACTCAGCGGCAGCTTCAGAAGCTTGTGGAGCCTGCGCAGCTGATATTCCCACTGACACTGACAGACTGGTGTCTGACATTGCAGCTGAAGGGAGGATGGACTCCACCATGGAAACCAGTATGATGGCTGTGCAGTAAGTATGGGGCATTGTAATAGAAATACACAAAGCATACTCTTGTTCTTTAAATGTGTGCTGTTGGGTGTTGCAAAGTACAAATGAGCACGTTTAACACTCTTTCTGACTTTGATGTTTGTGCTGAAAGTATTATTTTAAAATTATGCATTCAATTGTGGTGTCACAATCATTAGAAATGTGTTTTTGATGACTTAGAAGTATGCAACTTAAAGGTGACACTGGGCCTTCCCAATTATGAGATGAAAAAAGTAGACCCAAGTATATGGAATGTTAGTCAAATGGGAGAAGAACAACTTTAATAGTGGCCTAGAGTGAGCTGGGTGGCTGCATGTTAATTGGCCTGTCTTCTGAAGAGTGTCTGGGTCTCATTTGAAAACAAACAAACAAAAATCTTTGATTGTTCATGTACATGTCTGCTGTAAGACAGCATAATGACATTCCTCGGTAAAGGGGAAGGGGCGATAGGGATGCCTGGTACACATTAGGCTGAATCCTCAGGATTCAAAGTGAGTAATGGGACTGAGGCTGATTAAGTGGCCTTGATAGATCGATGTTTTGTATTATTGGAGAGAAAGACAGGTATTTGGCATCCCTTTGTTTGTATAATCTGTGAATCATCAGTACTGTCAGGTGTGAGGTACTGCTGACTTACTAGAAGGCGTGATGGGATTGGGGATGAACTGCAATGATTTAAACTCTTACTTGAGGAAAATAACCAGGGCAAGCAACTTACAAACTTCAAAATAAACTTCTCACTTAAGCGTGGTTTGTTTGTGTTTGCATCTGGTTGATAATCTGGATTTACAACAGATTCAAATAATAATAGATTAATATCACAGACATTTAATTGTTTATCACCCTTTTTTATGGAGGTTTACTTAGGCAAGGGCTAGTTTGCAGGTAGTTTTCTGAAGCTGTGCTTGAAATACTGAGGCGATTATAGAGATCAGAGGAAACTTAGAGAGTCTTTTTGCAGTTATCAGCTTTACTATATTCTCTATTTTGGGTGCCCTACAATAGCAGTGCACTTTTTTATTGGCATATAATGCCTTGCCTAGTAAGTTAAGAGTCTACATGTAAAGCTAGTAGACTGTGATCGGGTCTTAGTACGTGACTCTGAAGTCTTCTGAACTTAAACAATTCTGACTGGTACAAAGTTGTCCTGTTGGTTGTTGTCAGGAATCCAGTCTACTGCAGGTGTTTGTGGGTTTTGTTTTTTTTTTTCCCCCAATACTGGCTTATGTGAAAATGTACATCAAGTTCAGAGCCTTGATTCTTGCTTTAAATGTACCTAAAGTAATTTTGTAGAGGTTTTTGAACAGTAAAGACTATCTGATTTTCCAAGAGTAGGTGTTATGAAGATGCAAAAATACTAATTTTTGTCAATTTTCTTAAAAGTTTTCATAACTTTCTCTTAACAAATGTAGGATTTTAGGCTTAAAAATTCTGTACTAAAACAAGCACATTGTATTATGTGTACTTTCTGACTAGAGTAAGACAAAATGAATAGCACATGATATGTGTGCATTAAAATAGGACTCATTACTAGAAGATACTTTGCTGTTATCATGCTTAGAGCGTTATGAGAATCCATTCAGAACCGATTACTGGGATAGAATTCAGGAAAAAAGTGTGAATGTCGAGGGCATTCCAGTTGTTTTTTTAACTCCATACGGAAACTGGGGAAAACTAGAAAAAATTAAAAATCTACAGTATGAGTATGTTTCTGCTATAGCAGCCTAAGAAGACTGAAACAGTCAACAGTCAGTATTTTTTTACTCATTAGTGAGAACTGTTCTTCATGCTAACACTTTCTACCTCCCTGTGGTAGAAGACTGCATTTATTTAATTCTCTTATGCTGGGAATGCTCATTTTAAGATTCTTTTCTACCAGGTCTAAGGTGTCTGAGGAAATTTGGATTTGAACTGGAAGGAGCTTCTAGATATCAACAGTCACATGCCATGTTTTATTTTATGCTTTTACACCTGCAGTAGTTTTTTAATAGACTTAATACATCAGTTATGTTCACATTGTCAGATTTCCTCTCTTCTCCTAATTCTCCTATATACTTTTTTATTTATGAAATATCACAGGCTGTGTCATGTTACTCTGAATAAACAGCAAGCCTGCTTTGTTCTAGTTACCTCAGTTCAAGTAGATGTTTTGGGAAGACAGATCTTGTCATCTTATTTAAAATGAAATTAAAGCTCATATGCTCCTGTTTTCCTCTTATTTCTGAAGCTTCGCAAAGTACCTGTCTGATTTATGCTTCAGAACTGTACAGTGTAATGTCGTATTCATTTGCACGGAAAAAAGCTTAGAACCTCAGATTAATTTCATTATACCTCTAGTATGATTAAAGGTTTCTTTTTGCTCACTAAGAACGCTTACCTGAAGAAACTGGCTGTGTCTTCGAATCGCCTACTTCAAATGGTTTGCAAATTTTTCCCGTTGTTGAAAGGAAAGTGGAGTAACTGACTGTAAGCTCCTGGCTGCTACACTTTTACCTAGAATCTTTTTGGAGGGAAGATCATTAAGCAATTGCAACCAATGCATTTTCTCACTTTTGTGCCATTAGCTTTTGGAATGATCTCTCCCAGACTTCTACTTACCTCTCACAGAAGTAATCAACCTGACTGGGAAACACAAGTGGAATGAGGTTTTGCCAGAGAATCAAAAGCAGAGTTGTTAGATATGCTTACACTCCCTTTAATCAATGCCCATCACAACTGACGCTGCCTAACCCCAAATAATACACCCAGTGCACTAAATAATTTGTGGAAGGAAGGATGAAAACAGTTGTTGCTTACCAAACTAAACATGCACTGATAGAAAAAAAATACCCTGTGTTTAGAAGAACAACTATTTTTTCACAGTAATCATTCTAGTTCTAACTCTCAGAGCAAGTTTACAAAAAAACTTGAAAGATAAGGCTGGGAACAAAAAAATCTTGCTTCAACATAATAAAAGTCAGGTAATAAATAGGCAGAAATTATTACAGGTTTCTGTTGACTTCTTCATATTACATAAGAGCTAAACAGCATTTTAACTGAAATGAAGTAATGATTAGCATGGCTTAACTATAATCCGTTAGTTCTACTTGGCATTTTGCTTGGATTTGTAGCATGTTTTGTTAGACTAGGTGAATGGACTACAACGTCCAAAAACTTGTCCATTTTCTTTTCCCAACCAAATCAGCTTGAACTACAAAATATATTGTTTCTTCCCTATTAATCTGCCTTTAAAAATATATTTTAATTCTATGTACTCAGTTTATCTCACAGATAAATGGGCACAATTAGCAAATTCGCATTAATGTCTCTCTACCAGAGAGTGCCAGGGCCTTTAAACTGCAAAGAATAGGAAAATATGATGTAGCAGAGCTGAACCACAATATCAAAGGTTAATTGCCAAAGCATTTGGAGCTGTATCTTTCATCCTGATGCTTTGAAAATCATGCAAAATATGCAGAAATGGCCCCATGTAACTTCGTAAACTAATCAGTGACTGAAAACTCACTGGCTTGTTGCAACAAAGCAGCGTCTTGAGTTTAAAGGAAAAAAAAAAAAAAAATCCCCAAAAACCTGCCAGAAATGTTGATGCTGATTCTAAACGTATCTTTCTGTGCTATTCCCTCTGTGCTAGCAAATACATGGCACTCATCACTGAGTGAAGATTAGGAGGTGGAAAATATAATTTCTGACCATGGAAAAAAAATTATATTTTTACCCTATCCATTTTCTTCTTTTTCTTTTAGTGAAAATGTCCATATGTCTGAAGAAAAACAGAGGATAATGTTGTTAGAAAGAGTGAGTAGATTGTGATGTTAAGCATTACAACTAAGTACTAACATGTATTTGTGAAGTTGTGCTGTGGTCAGTTATATACTCTGATGCAATACAGTATCTGCAAGGCATATAAATATCGTTTCAGGATATGTTTTTTTTCATTGTACTCATTTCAGACCAGTATAATTTGTTAAAGTAATTAAAAATAAGATTAATACATTGTACTTGACTTAGCTTAAAGTTTGCTTATTCTGAATATGTAGGCTTCAGTATGAATGAGTCAGGTGTAATGTTTCTTAGGAGCGACAGGTCGTTGATCTGGGGGATTTCTGTAGCAAAAAAAGTTTTGATTATTTTTTCAAATTAAGGCGTCCAAAGCAACCGGACAGGAATTAAAATTGATTTACCCGATTTTCTTGGAAATAGGTAATTTCTCCTCTTAAGCTGCTACTACTTGAATAATTTTAATTCTGCTGGGGTGCATTATCATCTTGACAGTATTGCTTCTATAAAAAATGAAATAGCACTTGTTATGAATGTGCTTGAACTTCCAGTTTTCTGAAGTAATTGTTATCCGCCTACAGGCTAGAATTGCAAGTTTATACCTCACCCCCCCGATTCTCCCAGATATATACTTTAAATTTTCACTTGTTACAACTTTTATTTTGAGCATAGCTTTCATTGTACACTGACTAATTGAACCTTTTTGATAAAATAAAAGTTGTTTTTCTTGGTAGAAGGCTAGATTAACCCTTAACAGTTAGACTGGAATATTTCAGATTCTAGTGATTTTTAACTATCCAGTTGTGTCTAACTTCATTCCAGTTTCATTTTTATTGTCTTTTCAAAGTTGACTTAAAAAAAAAAAAAAAAGTGTCTTTACCTTTCAACTTTCTAAGATCACTTAGACAAAAATCTGTGATCAGTTAGAGAACAGGAATGTTTTCTTTTAATGGATTGTGGCACTGTATGATGCAAGTGTCTGGATGTTTCTGACAAGAAGCACTTACATGCTTTATTCTGTCATCTGCTTACAAATGATTTGTCACAGGTGGAAGCTATAAAATAGTAACATATTACATTTCTTTTGCTGTTCTGTCAGTGAAATATTTTTCTAACTTAAGGACAAGGATGACTATGGAGATAAGCACAGTTTAGCAGTTGGTTTTTGTAGCACTGTGGTAATTGCTACATTTCAGATTTTTTTACATGTCTTTGGAAAGATGTTTTGATATTGTTTTAAAACCGAAAGCTGTAGTAAATGGGTATATTGTATAAGTAGTCTGGCTGTGGTCATATCAAAACTTTTTGAAAATGTTTATACTGTGTGAGGTGTATTAATTAATCAAGTTTTTCTTTTAGACTTTGCAGTTGAAAGAAGAGGAAAATAAGAGATTAAATCAACGATTGGTAAGTATTTGCGCAATGCCTGTTTTAAGTCTCATGAAAAATAAGAAAAGCTTACAAATGTTATGTTTATTAAAATCTAAAAATGTGATTTTTATTAACGTCTTAAGTGTTAAGGCAAGTGACAAATAAGTAACCTGATAACCTTTCAGAGGTAACTCAACTTAGCAGTCTTCTCATGGAAGAGATTCACAGAAAGAGACTTCTTCCCAAAGAACAGAGACCATCCAGGCTAGGGGTGTGGGCACTTAATTCCAGTGGCACCATGGCTCAGTTTTTCAACAACAGTAGATTGAAGGCTGGTTTACAAGAATGTAAATATTCCTGCACATTTTGCGTAACTAGGGGTGTTAGCAATTAGAGATTGTTTTCGGAAAACTGCACCTGTCATTTTTGAAAGGTGTGAAACTTTTAGCAACTGGAAATACAAACAACCATTGTCTTAAACCCTCAAATAACAGTCAACTCTTATGGAAGGAAAAATAATATAGTAACAGAGTTCCCTTGATTCCTGCACTGTGGATCCTTATTTACTTATTTATTTATTTATTTGTCCACAGTTCATCCTTGCTAGTAGGTCTCAACCTTTAGTCTTAAAAAAATTGCTGTGTATGGGAAACAGACACATCCTTTGGTAGTTTTTTGGTTGGACTGGCCATAGTTCTCACTTTCTTCAGGTGACAGATGATATCTAGGAGTTTGGTAGGAACTCATATCTGTGTAGTTACAAGTTACATTTCATAATAAAAGTATTTGAAAAGTTTCTCCCATTTTTCTGTCTGGGATAGGATTGAGATTTACTATATAATTTATTCCTGCTACATATTTAGGTATGAAATTGAACATTTTTTTCAAATACTTTCCATTCCACATTAAAACTTGTACAAAATAACCCTGCTATTGCAGAGCCTAAGAAAGGACTGTACAACATCTAAAAGCATATTTTATAAAAGGAATTTTTTATTCAGAATGTCAATGAAGTGCACAAAAGGTATTTCGGTGTAGTTGTTACAATAAAACTCAAAACACTCTGGACAGTCTTCTAAACCTCTCTGTAGACTTCCTGAATTGAACTCTTGATCTCTTGTCATCTCAAAGTAAAATGAAAGTGAAGAAAACATGACATTGCACAAGACAAATACAAACATTTTATGTTTATCATTAATACCAAGCCATGTAGGAGAGCTTAGTAGCTCATGGGTGTCTAAAGCAATTCAAAGTTAGTTTCTAAATGGGCATAGGAACATAATCTTTTCAATTTCTTCCTTATAAATTGGTCATTTCATAGATAAAATAAACTATTTGTATTTATTGTCTCTTCATCCTCCCTTCTCCCCTCCTGCTTCCCAGTATATTCCTAAAGCAGAAATATACATCAACACTTAAATACCAATATTTACTTATATCCAGCTGCTTCAGATAAGGAACCCAGAAGGGGTTCTGCACAATAAAAGAAAAAAATTTCAGGTCACTGGCTTTTGCAGCAAAACTTGTGGGTTACCTCCACAAGCAATAAGAGATAAAAAGGACCTCCTTTTACTATGAGGAGTGTTATTATAGGATTTTTGTTGTTTTAGATAAATTATTGAGAAATGTAACATTTTCTTTTATTTAAAGGCTATTAGAACTTTAGTAATAAAATATTATGTACTGAGTTTTAAAGTAAATATTCATAATATTCTAATTTTTTCTGTTTTTCTTTGAAGTTATAAATTAATTACACAGAAATCAAGCTAGTTTGCATTTTAATTTAACATTTATTTCAGTTTTAAAAAACAGAACAACTTTGGTCTTAACATCTAAAGGGAACTCTCAGACGCTTGCATATAATTTGCTTAAATTGTTCATGAATTTGACAACTTTCATGTTAGCTGCAACTTTTTCAAGCAAGAAAAGTACAGTGTGAATAAGTAAAAGAAATCTAGTCTCTAATTAAAAAAAAAAAAATCTAAAATTGGGCTCCATAAAAAAAACTACTGAAAATGTCATTCAGAAGTTGAGAGTTTTTTGTGTCATACTATATTCAATTTGAAGTCATTCTTTGAAGAAATGAAGGAAGCCAGCTGTGAATAGTCTTCAACCTCGTGTTAAGATGGGCTGGTGCTGTTTCCAGGGTGAGAAGACTGACAATAGGAAATATGCTGTAGGTAACAAGAACAGCTGGAGAATCATGTGCTGAACTTCAAATATGAGAAATCTAGATTCGAATGGCATGTATGAATGGCCCAGGAAGTAGGAACCTATGGAAAAACTGCAGGACCTTTAATCAGAGTTTCTACAGGGCAATTATGAATTCTCTAAGGAAGTCACCAAAGGGTAATGAAATGTATATATTTACAGAATCAGAGAATGTTAGGGATTGGAAGGGACCTCAAAAGATCATCTAGTCCAATCCCCCTGCCGGAGCAGGAACACCTAGATGAGGTTACACAGGAAGGTGTCCAGGCGGGTTTTGAATGTCTCCAGAGAAGAAGACTCCACAACCTCCCTGGGCAGCCTGTTCCAGTGTTCCGTCACCCTGACTGAGAAGAAGTTTCTTCTCAAATTTAAGTGGAACCTCTTGTGTTCCAGCTTGAACCCATTACCCCTTGTCTTACCATTGGTTGTCACCGAGAAGAGCCTGGTTCCACCCTCATGACACTCACCCTTTATATATTTATCAACATTAATGAGGTCACCCCTCAGTCTCCTCTTCTCCAAGCTAAAGAGACCCAGCTCCCTCAGCCTTTCCTCATAAGGGAGATGCTCCACTCCATTAATCGTTGCCCTGTGCTGGACTCTCTTTAGCAGTTGCCTGTCCTTGAACTGAGGGGCCCAGAACTGGACACAGTATTCCAGATGAGGTCTCAGCAGGGCAGAGTAGAGGGGAAGGAGAACCTCTGTCGACCTACTAACCACCCCCCTTCTTATACACCCCAGGGTGCCATTGGCCTTCTTGGCCACAAGGGCACAGTGCTGGCTCATGGTCATCCTTCTGTCCATCAGGACCCCCAGGTCCCTTTCCCCTACACTGCTCTCTAGTAGGTCATTCCCCAACCTATACTGGAATGTGGGGTTGTTCCTGCCCAGATGCAAGACTCTACACTTTCCCTTGTTATATTTCATTAATTTTTTCCCTGCTCAACTCTCTAGCCTGTCCAGATCTCGCTGGATGGCAGCACAGCCTTCTGGCGTGTCAGCCATTCCTCCCAGCTTGGTGTCATCAGCAAACTTGCTGATAGTACACTCAATTCCCTCATCCAAGTCATTGATGAATATATTGAAGAATACTGGTCCCAGAACTGACCCTTGAGGCACTCCACTAGATACAGGCCTCCAACCAGACTCTGCCCCATTGACCACGACTCTCTGGCTTCTTTCCTTCAACCAGTTCACAGTCCACCTCACTACCCAATCGTCCAGTCCACACTTCGTCAGTTTAGCTGTGAGGATGCTGTGGGAGATGGTGTCAAATGCTTTGCTGAAGTCAAGGTAGACCACATCCACCACTCTGCCATCATCTATCCACCTCGTTATGTCTTCATAAAAGGCCATGAGGTTGGTCAAGCATGACTTCCCCTTGGTGAAGCCATGTTGACTGCCCCTAATGACCCTCTTATCCTTGATATGCCTTAAGATGGCACCAAGGGTAAGGTGTTCCATCACTTTCCCAGGGATGGAGGTGAGGCTGACTGGTCTATAGTTACCTGGGTTCTCCTTCTTGCTCTTTTTGAAGACCAGAGTGGCATTACATCAGCTTCTCTGTTAGCCTGTATGTGTGTTATGTATCCCTTTGTAGATATTAAGTAGCATTACCCATTTCATTTCTTACTATCACAGTTACTGTAGAAAGTGTATGTACACTTCTGTTCATTTTTCGATCTACTTTATCCTGTTGGTTCATGTGCCAGTATTAGTTAATTTAAACAAATTCAAAGGTAGATATAGTGCATATAGGAGAAAAGAATTATGTCCACATTCTTATGTAATTGAACCTTTGTTTGGTCTTAGTAAATCTGACTCCGGGTTTATTCCAGGGAGTGCTGCTCCATCTGCTACAAAAAACTTCATATTATGTGACTGTCCATAGTAAAACTGAGAGACCAAATCAAGTTTCAACATCCAGAGTTTAATGGCAATAAACGTGTTTCACCCGCAGCCTTTTTCAGAAAGCCAGTGGCTTCTTTGTTGGAGTGCGCAGCTGTATATTAGGTCTTCTGTCTGCTCAGAACAAATCTTCACTGGCACTGATCTGGAAAGCACTTCTCAGTTTTAAATAGTGAGAAGTCAGTTGTGTAAGAAATTTCACAATCAAAGGTATCTATTAAAAAACAAACAAAAAACCAACAAACAAAACACAACACCTAAACCACAACCAACTAACCAAACCTGCTACAGAACAGGATAACAGAAAGGTATAATGTTTTCTGGAGTTAATATAAGATCTGCAAGAACTAACACTGTTTGAAATCAGTAATGCGTGATTTATCTTAACCATTTTGTTACCCACAGTGTACATTTCATCATAACTTGCCAATACTTCATAGCTTTTCTCTTTTTTATAGATGTCTCAGAGCATGTCATCAGTGTCCTCAAGACATTCTGAAAAAATAGCAATTAGAGAGTAAGTACATGTTAATTTTCATATAAACAGATGATTATGCCTTCAGTAATAAGTATGTAGTTAAGGAATGTTGCAATTCTTCTGTTCTTCCTCTGTGGTGAAAAGATATATAGGTCATCTTTATAGTTTAGCTGTCAGTTATTGACCCATCCCAGTTGAGCATAAAGCAAATATTATGAACCTTTTTTTTAACAGAAAAAAAATGCTTCTCTGGCTTCTGCATGTCAATGGCTTTCTTGAATTCTGTGCCTTTCTTTACACAATTCATGAGGATAATACCCATGGGACTTAAATATTTTGCTGTATTTTTCCATGTTCAATTTGACTTCAGTTTAAAACATTAAGAGTAGTTGTAAACATTGCTACAGTAATCATTGCCGTAGATATTGCTGAATAAAAATAATATAAAATTGAAACCTTAGTCTTTTGTTAGGTATTTCTGTTTATATTTTGAAGCAAAACTGTCCTTTTGAAAACGATAGTTTAAGCTGATGGATATAGAAAAATGTTTCAAAAACACTTTTTATAAGGTAGAAGTTTTGTGTTGCCTTCAGAAAATGTAAAATGCATATGATTTGGCATAACAACTACAAACATCTGTGCTGCTGTTCCACTAAGTCTCAACCCGTGCAGTATTTGGAAAAAAAAATTGTCGTATAATTAATGTAGTTTTAAGCTTCTTTGCTTTTTTTTTTAGTGAAATTCCTTGATTTCTTTTTCTCCAGTTTTCAGGTTGGTGATCTGGTTCTCATCATCCTGGATGAAAGGCATGACAACTATGTATTGTTTACTGTTAGTCCAACCTTATATTTCTTACACTCAGAATCTCTTGCTGCACTGGATCTCAAACCAGGTGAGTGTGGTAAGTGTCAGATTACTTCCAATTATTTTCTCCTTCTACAAATAACACTCTTAACTTTCTAACATTTAGTAAGCAGTTTTATAAATGCACATGTGATAAATATGAGCAGCATGTAATATAGATACCTGTCAGCTTTATAGCTTTTGCTATATGTTTTGACACTAAACATTTTTCAAGGCACAATATTTTAAACCAGAAATGTACATGGATGTTAATAGCTTGGAAAAATAAGGGAAAATACCTGGGTCTTCAAAGTAAGCCGTAAAAAAAAAAAAAAAAAAGAGAGAGAGATGCCGATTTTACACACACCCAGTGTATGTTAACCTGTCTATGGTGAAAACGTGTACATATCTAGTTAATAATTCTGTATCAATCCACCTGCAGTAAAGTGTCAGGGATTTAGGCTATCATAGGTTGTCTTTGCCTACATTAAGAGCATGTTTAATGCTTTGACAACACTGAAATTGGTTGAGGACTTCATGGTTTCTGTACTGTCTCTTATCTTTGGGGTATGGAAGCTTTCAATCTGCAAATGCAAGGGAAAATGACCTTGCATCTTTCTCACCATTTTTGTTAGATCAATGAAGTCTGCCAGACAAGTAAATTAAAAAAACCTGAAGTTTATTTGTAATTTAGATATTAGTTGTAGAGCATTCAGGCCAGATATGAATACTTTGCACTGATTGGTAGGGAGTGTGCAGTAAAGCAGAATCTGCTCCATTATCAATAGCCAGATTAATCTTGAGTGATTGAAATTTTAAGCTCCGGTTCTCAAGTGACTCACGTTCTAGTCACTAGATACAAGTTGTCTTAAATAGTCATGTTTAGGAAAGGATTGATGTTAATATTATGGAGCTCATATGTGAGCTGTTCCATCTTTTTTGATGTTTTCTTCATACTGTGATTAGTGATAGTAAAGTGCAAAGCAAATAAAATGGATATAATTTCTTGGAATACAAGACAAATAGATGTCTCCTTGCTGTTACAGAAATGGACACAAACTGAAAGTGTATTTATGCCCATTGTTGCTCTTTTGACGTGTTAGTTTATTATTGAGGATTTTCACTTTTCTCCTTTCTGAGCAGTATTGGCTGCTCTCAAAGACTGGAGCAAAACAAGCAGACTTGCGGGGCTTTGAAATTACTATTTATAAGTAACTAGTTTCCATCACTAATACAGAAATATAACTGAATGTTTCAGTAAGGTCAGTAATGGATTTCTTTCCTTCGAAATACTTCAAGAAATTCTCGCTTTAAATCAGTCCAAAAGGTCGAGCTGGGTTGACTAGAATAGTTTTGAACCAATAAGTGAATTGCAGTTTTGGTTTGCTTTTGTCTTCTCTAATGTTAACTTTGAAAACAAAATTTAAACTGAAAAAATCGAAGTTTTTGTTTAAAAATGGCAGTGACTTATCTCAACATCGGAACTTACTTAATTTGTATTAATTTATTAAAAAAAGGTTTTTTGAAGAATTTCTGCTTTCAATGAAATCCTTTTAGCAAATAATCTTTAACCATATTGAATGTAATATGTTGTCTCTTTAGCTTCAGGTGCATCTAGGAGACCTTGGGTGCTAGGAAAAGTAATGGAAAAGGAATATTGCCAGGCAAAAAAGGTAAGGAAATTGGAATGGAAAATCAGCTGATAAAATTAATTGAGAAGAAAATCAGATCTAATGTTTGTAACAGTTTTGAAAAGTAGTCTCTACATAATAAGAGAGATGAAAATTGTCTTAGATTCTTCAATTCCTGCTCTGTTTTTTAGTCAGTGAACAGCAAGAGAAGGGGAACTAGAAAAAAGAATTAAGTGAAGCAGCACCTTGGGTAGTTGTGTCCATAGTGCCCTGAACCTTGCCAAACTCCAAAGGGTCTCATAAATGCTGAGGGGTGGGGATTAGTATCTGCTTAAAAATTTAAAAGTCACAGGAATAATCCCACATTTCTAATATAATTTGATTTTTTTTTTCTTTTGTAGGCACAAAACAGATTTAAAGTTCCTTTGGGTACAAAATTCTACAGAGTGAAAGCAGTACCGTGGAACAAGAAAGTATAACACAATAAAATTTTAATTCGTTCTGTCTCCATTCTTTTTTGACTTGTCCTTCAGTGCTCGTTCATCGCTCCAAATACCAGGCCATCTTTTTATACTGAGGTCATGTGACAAGATACGTCATGGATGTACTGCTTTTACTTTTTAACGGATCACATTTTAGAAACAAGAATTTCATCAAAAACTCTGGCCCTAATTGTACCAATTTTTTACCCAGATAACTTTAGGAGTGTGGACCAAATGAGTTCATTTTCTCAAAGGGCAACCACATGAAACATGGTTTGCTAGCCATGTTAATTGCCTGTTAAATATACATTAGCTTGTATGTAGATGTTAAATGTTAGTTACCATTATTACCAGCATACGTCCTTTTGTGAAATCATTATCAAAGTACTTGCACTCTTTAACAGGTTCTTTCTATGTGTAAAATTCATCAACTATTTAAAGAGGAGTGTTCATTGCATGCAGATAATCATATAATTTTTCTTCAACATGAGTTTGCCTCAGTAGATGAATAAAAATAACTACTGCAACTTGTTTCATTACATGAAAATGCTCTTTAACGTTAAAAAAACACCTTGTAATTTGATAGACTGATTTTGAAAATCAGTCGCAGTTAGATCTGCAATCTTCAAAAGCACTTTCGATGGATTGATCACACAGATTCTGAAGGGAAGACACCTATGCTGTTTGTTCAACGTGAAGCACTTGTTCTTCCCAGCAAGACAGAAATCTTGTGTTAATCTATTTAGAAAAATCATATTGATGAAATTGTATTTCATGGTTGAGTTTCAGGAAAAAACTCATTGTACATTAACCATACAAGAGTCATTTAAGTAACAAATTATTGTAATTGTAAAAGACATGTAGAATTTTAAAACAATAAAGATTTGAAACTGTATGTGTTCGAAGTATTTGTGTGCCTTTAAATACTATCTATAATATTTATTTCATGTTAGTCTGTTGCAACTTCTCTCTGATTTCTCTGCAGTTTCATTACATAGAAATACCTACATTTTCTACAAGAGGCATTAATATTCAACAGCATCCAGGAATTACAAGAATTACCTTGTAACGATAAAGAAGAATTTTAGTAGAGAGATGCTAATTTTGTCAGCAAGTTAAACTGATAAATGACATTTTTCAAAATAGTTAAACTGTCTGCATCTTAAAAATGTAGTCTAATTTATTTTTTTAATAACAGTATGAAAAGATGTACTATAAATGTGTAGCCAACGGAAAGTGAAACTCAGGATTCAACTAGGAGCTTATGTCTGTCTAGGACTTAATCCATAGAGTTATTCAACTGTGATTTATCTTCAGAAGGTGTGGAGTGGAGGAGTAAAAGAGATAAAGAAAAGATCACATGAAAATGTCAATGCTTCTGCCCATATGTTGCAAATAATATTCCTCCAGACTAACCAGTCCACTTGAATACCCAGAAACTTCTGTATATGCTTTATTTAAACTTTTGTTACATAACAAATTTAAGTTCAGATTTTTATGAAATGCATGGGCTTGTAATTGTATCACACCTTTGATGAAATAAATCTTAAAACAATTGATCTCTGGAAAACAGAATGTCGTTTTGTCAAGTTGCATTTTTACCTGATTGTTAAATTTGCTAATTGATGTACTGACTTATTTTAAAATTACTTAGCAAAAAAATGCACTCCCTTTGTTAAGTACTGCCCAGTGTCAAATATGTAAATAGCATGGATCTATAGAACAAGTTTAAAGCAAAAAAAATCATGATGCAAGATTTTTTTCTATCGTTGACTTTTTGACCTTCAACTAGATGGGAATTCAGTTCTATCTGCAAATTGAATGCTGTCTTGTCCATTAGTCAACTGAGTCACAAGTGCTTTAAGAATGTGCACGTGTAGCAGGGTTCGTTCCTTCTAGTATGCCGAGTGTTTAGAAACCTTGATATCTTTTACTCCAACGAAAAACTTTTGCCAGCCTCGGATAATCTTCCTACTGCTTTGAATATTATTTGTCCTTCGGGGACTAATTATCTCTCAGAAGCCACCAGGCCTAGCTAAGAGTCACTGAGTCCTTCCATTTCTGGGAGGACAGTTACTCCTTGAGTAGCAGCAATGGATCTGCATAGCAATGTGCAACACAGCACTACAGCATAAGACCCCACTCTTCTATTTTTTAATATCCTACTTCAAAGATAAGTAAAAGGTTGCCCAGAATTTTCTCCACAAAGAAAAGGATGTGGTTGTCAACTTCTTCCAAGTTGGATAAAACTGCAGATTTGATGATGGCCCTACAGGGCTGTGCAGCTACAAACTGCCCTTGTTTGGGGGCATCCAAAAATTAGTGTTTTTCTGATACTCTAATCTTGTTAAGGACTAAGGTCTGCATGTCTTGCTATTATGTGTGGGTGATGTACCATGAAGTTTGTTGCAGACTCTGGGGTGGTCACCTGGAGTGCAGAAGTAAGTACAGAACTCAAGTTCTGAGAATTAAAAAAAAAAAAAAGTCATACATTCTTCCATTGTTGTAAAAACCCTGAGCTTTCTAGTCTTAGCCCATTGTTGCCCAGACTAAAATATATATTTTTTTTAAGTTTATGTGGACAGTAGCAGTGATGATTTATGATGCCATGAAAGTTGGCTTGATTTCTAGCTTAAGATAGACAAAGGCATGACTGACGTTTATATAACTCAGAAACACATGAGCAATATATGAAAGTGAACTTGAGAAGCACCTAAATAAGTTGATTAAAATAAAGTACTATAATGCAAACTATAAGGGAAGAAAAAGTCCTTCCCTGCTGATATCTGCCACTTAAAAGAATGCCAGGATGTATCTGTTATTGTTACATGACATCATATTTTTAAAATATAAATAACTAGCAATGGCTTTGGGTTTTAGGAATATTTGTCATGTGTTTCATCTTATAATCTTTATGTATATTCAAAATGGAAATTCTGTCAAACAAACTCCTAACACGTTCAGTAATGATTCTGAACAGTCATTGAAAAAAATGTAGTTTACATATTTTTTGCATGTCACAGCCTTACTAATTCTTGAAACTATGCTTGTTATGCACCACGTATGTGTTTCATCTCGCTTCATAATAAGACTTCGTATATAGCTCTATAATTTGGATGAGGAGCATATTCAGAAGGGGTGGGGGGAAGTTGGAGGATAAATTTGATGATCTGAGTTTTCTCTAATTCTTTTGTGCAGCTCAATGTTAGAATCTTGCTGATTACTAAAAAAGCCTCTTGTGCTGCTGCTAATGTGTTTATTCTGTAAAGTCTGCCATTAGCCAAACGCAACTATATTTTTGAAGTGCAAAAAGGAACATGAATGGTAGAGAAAATTGATTGAAAGCAGACGTCGTCTTGAAGACTTAAACCAAAAAGGCTGTGATAATTTAAAAGGCACTTTTTTAAAAATTATTATTTCATTGTTTTGGAAGGCTACGTTTAAATACTCTGGGAAGCATGTGGCTTTTTGCACTGCTCTGCACTAGGTCTCAAGTCGGGAGCTTGTGCTGTTTAGAATTCAGCTGTGGTTCATTTGAATCTTAAGATGGGCCTTGAGTAGGACCAGTTTACACATAAGTATACAGTTTTCCTTAAATACAGTTGTCTTTACATATGTTGTAAAGCAGGACTGGAAGTCTGCCTTCTGCTCTGCAAAATGATTCCGTGCCTTTTTGCAGCGTGAGTTTTCTCCATGACCTAACGTTGCATCCTTTCTTGTTTTGCGGACTTTGCACTAGAAGCCAGATTGGCTGTAAATAGTTATTGCAAAAATTGAATAGTACTTTGTAATACTTACTCATTTCTATAAATTTTTCATTAATAAACAGTAATACAGTGGATTATTTCTTAGTGCCAAATTGATAATTTTGGAAACAGTATTCACCATACAAGAACTGTTGCCTTTTCAAGCTACATTTGCCTCTTAAACTTCAGTGAGCTCAGCACTGCATTTTAAGTCACTGATGTCTTTAGATCACTTTACAAGGCATCCTGCAGTTGCAAAGCAGTGATGATAAATTAAAACGGTTACTTCCTCTAGCACTCACTGTATTAACACTCACTTGTATTAACAGCATCCACATAAAATACTGAGGAGCATGGCAAAGTCTTGTCCCTAGACTCCAAATACTGGCTAAGAATTGGGTTTAATGCTGGCACACTCAAGCAGTGCCAGAATGGTTGAGGTTGGAAGGAACCTCCCAAGGTTGTCTTGTCCAATCCCCCTCTCAAGCTGAATTGCCTTGACTTTTTCGTTAAAGGTCTGGAGTTTACAACTAATTTATCAAATACTCAATGTAGTCATTTGTTTTGAAGCCTGAGTTGAAACTGATGGTATAATTTGAGTAATTTTAAAATTTTCCACTCAAAAATTCATTACCTTAGGTAAATGCTAGCTTTTAACGTGTTTTCACTGTATATATCTATTTTTAATTTTAAATGCAAGAAATATGATAGCTGCCAAATAATTATTTCTGTGGCTACTCTCAGCAAATTGTTGTGGCTTAACCCCATCTGGCGACAAAGCACCATGCAGCTGCTCACTTACCCCCTGTGGGATGAAGGAGGTTATCAAAAGAGTAGAAGTGAGAAAACTCATGGGTTGAGATAAAGACAGTTTAATAGGTAAAACAAAAGCTGCGCACACGAGCAAAGAAAAACAAGGAATTTGTTCACCAATTCCCATGGGCAGGCAGGTGTTCAGCCATCTCCAGGAAAGCAGGGCTCCATCATGTATAACGGTTACTTAGGAAGACAAACACCATCATGTGAAACTCCCCCACTTCCTCCTTCTTCCCTGAAAATATATGCTAAGCATAATGTCATACGGTATGGAATATCCCTTTGGCCAGTTGGGGTCAGCTGTCCCGGCTATGTCTCCTTCCAGCTTCTTGTGCACCTGGCACGGTGTGAGAAGCTGAAAAGTCCTTGACTATTTAGCAGCAGCTGAACATCAGTGTGGTATCAACACTATTCTCATTCTGAATCCAAACCACAGCACTATACCAGCTACTAGGAAGAAAATTAACTCTACCTCAGCTGAAACCAGGACACGTACACACCAAATTTTTGTTCCGTACATTAATTCCATACTTGTAATAGAGTCCTTTGGGCCATGTATTTATTATTTTTATTAAGATTAGCTGCAGAGCTATCACTTATGGTTTTGTATAACCAAGCATTTCAGGTTTTTTGGAGTTTAACACAAGCTTAGTGCTTCTGTAGCCACTGTAGGAAAAATATCAAGAAAGAACAAATACAAGAGCTTAAAGATCCTTGACGTGTAAGGAGAATCAGTCAGTTTTGAGTACCTTTGCATCTCTGAGCCTGTATTAATTTATACAGTTGAAATGTTAGTGCTTAATGTCTGATGTGATTACAGTGGTAATCAGGAGGCTGCTGAGCTATGCCTCTCGCATGGTGCTGGTCAGCATTAATCGACTACAATGTCTCTTATGAATGGTGGTTGTATTTCTAACAATGGTTGAAATAGTAGAAAAAGCTTATGATGAATACCGAATTTAGCAAAGAAGTTCCTGATAAGATTGTAGAAAATTGACGATTTTCTGAACTTCAGAAGAGAGCTTTGTTTTGTGTAACTACTCTAGACACGGAAAAAAAATATATTTAGTTTCAGTTGAAACCAACTTCCTAAAATCAATTGTATGCTTTTAAAAAGGTTGTAAGCTGCAAATAACCTTTCTTGGTCTATACTAAGACATCTTCAATTGGACTGAATAATTTTTCAGAGATTGTACCTTTAAAAGTATTTAATCAACAAAACAACTAAGCAGTAAAACTCCCTCCTTTATTTTTAGACCTTGTAATACTCATTGTATTTATAATCCTTATGTTTGTAGCTCTTACTTTCGTAAGCAAAAATAATTTGCCAGAGCTATGATGTATGCAGTTAAATATGTTTCTGCTGACCTTCTAACAGGACACTGTAGAGTTTGCAAAAAATTTCCAAATTAACAGTAAAGTGTAAGTACATACACAGTGTTGTGCTTGATTTGTGGCTAGTCCAGAATACCAGATCTTTTGATGTGTATATACTACGAATGCATATGCTTCAAATTTTGCAATGGTTAAGTTTTTAAGTACTGAAAAATTAGGAAATGTCAGTTTATGACTACTTGTCGAATTTTGCTTTCAAATGCACAAGGATGCAGTTTTCAGTTAGCTAATTAGGTGCTGTTTTCCTGCTTTTCATGTCTCTTCCACATCTTTTCACACAGTTCTACACTAAAACCTTACCTTCCACATATGATTGCAATCTTGTCCTTTTTATGGTGACAATTTACGAGCAGAATGCTTGCTATGTGCCTCTTAGGTAAGACATGAGAGTCTCCAGATCATCTGCCTATTTTTGGTACCGAGATGACGAATCTTAGATACTTGGTCTGCTGTTTCAAAGGACAGTGGTTTATATTTTCAATTACTGTGCTCTCACAATTTGTGTTTTCTCCATTATGTGAGAACTGCTGTTGCAAAGCAAAACAATGTGTGCAAAAGCACATAGCACCAGAATTAAAAATTGCAGCCTTGCACCTATGCCCCATTTGACACTTCTGATACTTCTTGCAGGTACCTCTGGAAACTGGAAGTCTGTGTGGGTCAGTTCTTACCCTGTAATCTAGCCTTCTGTATAATACAAGACAGGCAACTGTATCTGTGTATCAAATCACATACTCCTTTTAGAATTTATCTTTGAGTGAGACCTAATACACAATAAAATCTCCCCAATTTTTATAATGGTTGATTTTAAAATCTGTAATTTATTTTCTGCTGAGTTTTGTACATTTCAATTTCTATCTGCAAGGTTCTTGCACATTTTTCGGCCTTATATTAGACTTCCATAATAAGCATATTTGGCAAAAATGAAGGAAAAATAAATCTCAGTGCTTCCGCATCTGACAAATTACTTCTTTCTTTCATAATCTGCAAGTGTCATCTTGAACTTTCAGTCTTTCTGTCGATACAGTTCCTTAGCAATCATCGTGACAAATTTTGTTACACTTAGGACCCAATACTGCATAGAAAATTTAGGATGAGCCATGATTTTTATATGGTGCATTTTGACTGTCTTTGATAATATTTTTTTTCCATCGTCTTAGTCCCACTTCACTCTTTCCAGCTCTTCAGTGAGTTTGGAAAGAGGACCTTGCTGTTGACAGTTCTAGTCCATTCTCTGTATGCCTGTATGGTTGAATGAAGCAAATACTTTTGTCTCATTGTGTAGATGAGTCATATTTTCCATTGCACATACGTAGTTTAACCTATCCATTGATCACAAAAAATAGCGCATGAGCTTTAATGCCCTCATGCTGGAGCAGGTTGGTAAGCTTTTAGTAGAAAGTTCTTTTTTGGAAAATCCTAATTCTTACAAACTTGAAATGTCCCAGAGAAATACAATCTAATGTTTAGGAAACTTCTCAGGAGTAGACCTGCTACTGTGTAATCCGGCATGAAAGAAGTGATCTGCTGTTACAGGAAGACACCTTGCTCTCTAAATTCTATGCCATTGATTAAATACCTTTCTTCAAGGGGTTCCACAGTTCATTTTTTTTTCCTTAATTGCAAGAATTAAGCGTCAAAACTGCAACATTTTCTATGCAATCGAATGAGTGTTCAGTAGCCATCAATGGCATCAGTCTCTCTCCTAACTACAAAGCATACTTACAACCATTTTATAGATAAATTAAGAAATGAGAAGGAAAAGAGGGTAAAATGAATTTATTTTCACTATCCATTAAACAAAGTGTTCATATTTTAACTTTTCTGTGAACTTATTTTATTAACGTTGCGTTCCTTTACCTGTCAGGAAATGACTCATTGTTTTTGTGTTTCTCAGACAACTGAATTCAATATGTCTGTCTTGCATCTTTTGTTTTAAACAACAGGCAGTTTATTCTGCAGAAACATCTTGAGGTGTCACTGAATCTCAGCCTAGCTTAGGTAATTAGCTGTAATTTCACTGGCAATCAAATTTTGAGGCAAAAATCAACATTTTGAAAAATGGTATTGTCTACATGGTAATTATTCAAATGAAGGCACCTCTCCTTGCTTCCTATGACAGATATAGAAGATGAAATTGTAAACCTATCCAGGTGTTTAATTCATAATTCATTGGGGTTTTTCCAACTTTAAATAATTTTTCATTCAAGCATCCTCTATATGGATAAAGAGAACCAAAATTCTACTTATAAGTATTATTTTTATGTAAGGAAAAGAAATGTATAAAGCACGTCCTGTACTTTTAACTATAATCTAAATAAAAAGGAAGTCTAATGATGAGGTTGTTCAATCATCGCCTTGTAGATGTTCTTGGAAACCAGTTTTAAAAGATGAGGTGAAAAAAATGACGTATCTGCTCTCTTGTGCTAATGATTACATTTCTATTTTGCTGAACTTTATATGTTGACTGGTGTGAGAAGTGTATTCTTGAGAGTTTATACTTACCATTTTCAAATGAATTGGAAACCTTTAAAACGAAATGAATTTTTACCGCCTAAAGAACAGAGAGCCTTTGCTGAGAGTTTCCACCCACATGTTCTGAGTACAGGAACGCTGCTTAATGACCAGTGGGGAGACACTTATGCCAGTACAAAAACCAGAAAAGTGGGGAAGAAATAGCAATCCTTTTGTTTTCTACTTATCATAGAATCTGTACCATGTTCTGTGAATGTTCTTCACCTGCTCTTCATGTTTTAAGTTGCTTCATATTTGTTATATTTAAATAGTTTAATTATTTTCCTGGGTTGGTGGGATTTTTTTTTTCCTATGGGGGATTTCTGCAGAAGCTGAAACACTTTGCTACAGGCTGGATGCTATTTTCCTTTATGGCCATACCTTCTCATCTTCGTTAAATACGGTGTCAGCCTCCCTGCTTGCACTGTTTATACTTGTGATCCTCTTGCTGAATTAACAGGTGGAAAATTAATGACAGCACTCCTTTGCTGTAGAGCAAGCATATTGGCTTCGGGCTGGGTTGTAATGGAAAGCCTCAGCATAATGGTCTCAACTCTTTGACTGCTCCACACTAGTTGTATAGTGTTTTCACTTTCTTCGCCAATGGCACCTCATGCTCATTCCAAGGGAGCGATGTACCCACCATTTATGGCCAGTTCTGCTGCCAGGATGACTTATTTGTGTTTTCACAGCAAGTTATTAGTCAGACATTGAAGCTACCTGCTTCAGACCATAATTATTATCCCATCGCTCACACTAGCATTGTGGTGAATTAAATATTTGTTTTTAACATAATGCTCTTTCCCATATGATGCTTTAACACTCTGGCCTGCTTGCAAAATCCTGTTTTGTGGGTTCAGGAGTTCAGTTGATTTGTGTATTATGAGCCCTTCACTCAGTGAAGGCAATGGAGCCAGTTTAATGGAGTGAAGGAGGGAGTGGGTGTTTGACTATGTGCAGAGGAGCGGTAGACCATGCTGAGACCAGAGGTCCGGCTGTTGTTGACCTGTGACCATGCTCATGATGTGAGGTCTTTAGGAGGGTGGTTTGCCTCATGCCTTTCCTTGCAATGAACCACGCTGCTGCGACTGCGTTGACCCCTGGATGCCAGTGTGAGGAAGAGGAGAGGGGGGAGTTGAAGCCCTGTCCTCATTGACACAAACCCTGAGAATCAGTACCCAGATGGTCCAGACCATTTCAGCAATTTTAGCTCCATGGCCAGCAGAACAAAATGTAATTTCTGAAACTGTTGTTGAAGTTTAACCCTTCAGTTGAGTGCTAAGTATGTCCCTGCAGGATCAGTGGTGAAACAGTTCTGCACGTTGTTCTCAAAGAAACTAAGTCCAGGACACTGTTTGAAGCTTACCCCCTTTTCTGCAAAGTGTGATGTTGCAAGAGGTATTGATTCAGAAGTCCCCCCAAAAATTCAGTCTATTGCTCTGCCAGTTCTGTCTCTTTGCAGTCACAAATATTCAGAGTTCCAACCACTTGCAGTTTTGGCATTTATAAATCTTTTATACAACTCCAGAAAGTACAGTGTCCACATTTTTAGCTTCTTAAAATAGATGAATAGTTTCTACAGGATGTCTGTCACTGTTGCATAACCTTCTTTGATTTCTTTCTGAGAGAATATTTTTGTTAAGTCTATGAACACAATTATTAGAAAAATGACAGAGCAATAGTAACACTTCCATTTATGCATGCTTAATTATTCCTTTTTAAACAAGCATATGATTATTACATGAAAGTTGAAGGAGTTGATTCGGTAGTTATTTTCATTTTTTTCACATCTAGAATGGATTTTAAATGTGATGAAATTCCAGTGCAGGGGAGGTCTGTTACTAAATTTTTGAAGGCATAAAATGGATCTTGACAAGTTACTATTTCAAGGGTGTCTCAGGAATCCAGGAGACTTTTTATAACACAGTATTCATGGGTTACTTCAATGAAAAGGAAAAAAGCAAACTATTATTGTCATATATTTTTTTACATAAGTAATGCTTAAATCTATTTTTAAAGATATAGAATTATATGCTTTCTTATTTTAAAACCGGATTAAAAAAAATCAGAGCTGTCTTTTATTGAACTGCATCCAATTATGTATGCTGGATAGTCAAGCAGTTATTTTGTTGTTTGAAGACACTTTTCGTTTGTGTTTATTTGATGAGCAATAAAAGCAGATGATAAATATGGTAACAGCTACAATGTAATTACTTGCTTTCTTCCTTCTGTGTTTCATCCTTTAGGAAATGATTGTAGCTAAGGCAGTATGCCTGAGCTCTTAGTGCACTGCCTCTAACATATGTTTCTATGTAGGTTGCGTGGCATTAAAACAGCAATACAGTGTTGTTGTGCGGATAGCTATATGACTGGGTGATGTTTTGAATGTGCTTAATGTAAAGCCGATAATTCCTTTCACATGTTTTTGTCTAACTTGAGAATATTCTTTTCATTAGACCAACTTCCTCTAGGCCCGCTTTTAAAAGTTGCATGTCTTGAAGACAGACATCAGAAAAGAGTAATTTCCTGCAAGGCATTAGTTAAAGTAGCCTGTGTTTCTTCTCTTTACACTAAGTTCTAATTTTGATTTTTGATTGAAAGTATCTTCTGTTAAAAAAAAAAATATATATACATGTATATATATAGATAAGGGAAACATGAGACTATACAGGCTACAGTTCTGCTTTGGAAGAAGCAAATCCCAGAAATTTTTGAGAAATAACAGATTTTTAGTTCAAATAAAGAAGGGAGAAATACAGCTAATGTATAAAGTAACTCACTGGCTATTGGAGTAGAAGATACTTTCTTAAGGACAAGTAATATTTTTCTATACTGTAGTTCCACTTTGTAATAGCTGTTACTCATAATTCCATCATTTCTCTGTATAATGTTTTGATAGATGGAAAATAAGGGTCTCAGCTGAGTTGCTTCTCCAGGTCTGTATTTCACATAGACTAAGCCTTACAATCTGCAGCTGTTCTGCATCTTTTTTTTTTCTCCTATTTGTGATACTTTTTCTACTTTCTACACTGTCTGTTTAGCCATTTCTGTGTGTTCTGATTTCTCATCTCTGTTGTTCAATACTGTGGGAGAATACAGATATATATTTTGTGGTTTTTTTTTTTTTTTTGTCTTGAGTAGACTGCATCATTTACTACCCCAAAGTCCTGAACTGTGAAAGAAGAGAAAGAGCAGTACTGTGCCAGGCAGCTAAAGCACATCTGCTGATAGTTTGCTTCTGACCTGAAGATTTCACATTTTGAGTGCCTCTTTGATGGCAATTTTAAAGAGGTGATGGCTTCTTTCATTTCAGGAAGATATTAAAACTATGAAGAGGCAAGAAAAATTTTGCTGTCTTCAGGGTAAAAGTGAAAATTGATAATTCCATGGTATTAGTTCCTGGAAAAAGCTTCAGTAATTGTAAGAAATATCAGAGTGGAAATGATGTTATTCAGGTTTGCAGTGGAAATTAACAATGTGATACAGATTCTAGAGTAATCCTGAAAGTTCACAGATTCAATATTATCATGGCAGAAACAGCTATCAACTTTGAAGAGGGAAGGAAATTTTGATTTTTTTTTTTTTTTTTCCCCCCCACAGCCAAAAGGACAATTGGGGCCAAATCACTGGGTGCAGACTGTTGGGAAGAGGGAGGCCAGTGGTGGCTGCGACCCCAAGGAAAGCCAGCTTTTCTCTGGGGACCCAGTGACAACTCCACATTTCCACACCGACACAAGGATTGTGTGCTGGTGGTATCAGTCACGTACACAGCTGTAGTGTAGCTCAGTGCGAGCTGTGATGCTTTTCCTTTGTGCTAAAGATTATGGGTGTTTTCTGAAGGCTCCTATGTGCTTCACCAAATATTCCGATGGATCCTGTTTTTCCCAGTATTTTCTAGCATGAAAATTTCTCTGATTTTCTAGCATGAAAAAAGGTTCCCATAATCCTCGCTGTTCATAAGATACAAATATATGAAGTAGTTAATGAAAGACATCTGATCCTGCATAGGGCTGTATTTCCAGAGCAGAACGACCATCCCTCATGTGTTACATAAAGATATATTAAAATAATTCAAGAAAGCCTCTAACCAGTTTGCAGATTTGGGAAGGCCTTTTCATACTGCTTTGACTAGAGGTACTGAAGAAATGCTCAAGGCTCTGCTGTATATGCTAAAAATAAAGGCCAAGGCAAGTAAGAGAGCCCAAGCTGGTAGCTTGGGGAAGATCAAAGTTATCCTTATTGTTTTGTGTTACATGATGGGAAAAAAATAAGCACTTGCTTTATGCTTTTACCCTTAATTTCTTGTACCATTATCTCTGTTTAGGCTTCATTGTAATGTTACCTAGCACAGCTACTACAGAGAAACATCTCGGTGGCTTCAGATGAAGGACATCTGATAGTCTAACATTTGTAATGAGCCACAGAGCTTTGACGAGAAGTTCGGGCTTAGACAGGTGATTCCAGGTGCTTATTTTCCTCATCTTGGAGCACTGGGGGAAGATGATGTCCAAAGCCATAAAAGATCTGTACTCTCAAGTTATTTTGCCATTTTCTGATTTGTTTAACAGAAAACTCAGAAAAACCATGTTAGAAACCTACCTACCTGCAGTTTCTCTAACACTGATGTGTCAAGACAGACAATGGTTGAAAATTTAAAAAAATTAAAATCTGTGATTATTTAGGATGCTCAGCATCTGACACTGTGGCAGTACCATGATGTGTGCAGGGAGAAAAGTGGTGCTTTCTGATAATAGTGTTTACAAAAAAGATAATCTCATAAGGAAATGAAGATATCTTCAGACACAGGCAAACAGAGGATTAAGTGACTTCAAGGCACATGAGAAAGTGAATTAAAAATGCCAAATCTTCCATCCTGCTGAAGGAAAGCATCTCTCTTGCTTTAAGGCCCAGTGGTGCCAAATGAAATGAATACAATTCCTCCTGATGGCAGAGCAGTGCTATTTAAAGGAAGGCCCACAAGTCCAGGCAACAGCAAAACATCACTATAACTGAATTTAATGGACAGGTCCTAACCACTCAGAGTTTGGAACAGGTTTTGCCATTTTTAGGAGACATATAATTTTTTTTCTTTTTGCCTTTAGTAGGAATTTGTAACTTTACACAACTTTTTCTCAACTAGCAGGAGAAAGGGGTAGAGATTTTTCTGCTAGGAAAAGCAGTGGCCACTGGATGGGTATCCATGAGGAAAGCAGGTTTTTTTTCTTTTTTTGGTATTTAAATCTCTGAATATCACAACCACAATAGTGGGAAACTCCCATAAAGTTATAAAACAAATAAAAAACCCCTGCTGTTTCTTTGAAATATTGTTTTTTTCCAAATCAGGAAAAAGTCACCTGTGACAAGAAATAGGAGACAAAAGACAACTGATGAAATTCCCTTTGATTTTTTTCTTTAGTCAGGAGAAGCCTCATCTTTAGTAAGAATGGTTTCTGTTAGTGTCTTGCTGAGGTGAACCTTTGACTCCTGTAACATCTGCAATGCCATGGACAAGGTAGTCTATTAACTGATATGGAGTGTTCTGCAAGAATTCAAGCAGTCCTAGATATTAAACACACTATAGGAGATGCTGCAGGATCACGCAGTGGTCAGCTTGGTCAGAAAAATGTTGTTGCAGCCTTTTGCCAGCATTTTTAAAATAATAAAAGGAACCAACAACAATCTGCAAAGAAATACATGTGCCAAAATAAAAATAAACTTCATGACAAAGGCCATCTTCTGCGATTTTATTACAGGTCTATCAATTTAAAGGTATTATTTTAATCATGCATAAGCTAAAGCTCTCAGTATCTGCTCTGTCTAATGTTTGGTTTTTCAAAAATTAAAAAAAAAATCTAATCTCACTTAAAATACTTTTTCACAGGTTTATGCCAGATGTGTCCTTAAAAATCATTCTGCGCCTCTGATACTTGTGGAAAATATAGGTATTGAAAAGAAGGGGGAGGGGGGAATAAAAAACCTGATGCTAATTTATCTTGGGAAAACTAAAATAGTCATGTTAAAAATCCCTTGACATTTTGATGACCAAGCAAATGTATGTTTATTATAATGAGCTCAAACATCTAGGTAATTATTTTGGGAATTGGCCCTTTAAAGTTGTCTTCCACTACAAGCAAATTAGATGTAGTGCCTTAAAAATGAAAAGCATCTGTTGAGCTGTGAACTTTAGCTAGCAAGTATGTTCTCAGAATAACTTTCATGGTGAGAAAGTGTCTGAATTATGGATAAATATGATTTGTTTTTAAGTAATTCAATAGAGGTCCTTATAATTTAAAAAAACAATAGTTTTTCTTTAGACTCATCTATTTCTACAGTGCTGAGGAAAGGCTTTAGAATAACTGTATATTCAGGCAGCATGAGCAGTTCTTCAATCTGCCAGATCTTGATTTCTGAAAATAAGAACAAAGAAATGGTCTTGACTTTTAAATCTAATGCATGTGGCTTAGTTTCCAGCCCATTTTCTCATTTTGCTGGTCTCTGCCCAGGGCACATTAGATGGGGCCCTGGGAGTATGTTGCATGCAAAAATGCTTGAGTGACCCTGTGTCTGCTGGGCTATGGGAAGCAGGAAAGCAGCTTCACCTCCTGAAGGTACTTATGTTTTATTCATCTTTTTGACTGACTTGCATCGATTGATCTCTAGAAGTCTTTAAGAGTTTGGCGGGTTTGTTGGGTTTTGTTTGTGGTTTTGTTTGTTTGTTGGTTTTGTGTGTGATTTATTTATTTGTTTTGTTTTCTGGCCTGTGGCAAGGGAGCTCGAAGGTACTTTCACAAGAATCTACAAAACAGACTGACTGTTTTAAACAGATACACCTCCAAGGACAAAGACTCTACATCTCTCAAGAGGGAATATGTGGTCCAGCTCCTGCATCTGCTCTATCTGTGCACATGCTACTTGGTGTTTGTCCAGTCTTCAGCTCTCTGACTAGAAATCCTAAAGCAGACTGTCATCTTGAGAGATCTCCAGGGCAGATTTTCATTAACTGAGTGTGCTGTTGCCGGGGGAGAAAATGGCTGAAAATGCTCTCATTGTGTTGGATGCGTAGACATCATACTGAAGTATTTATTTAGAACCATTACAAATGTTTTTAAAATTAGTCTCTATTACATTCAAAAGCCATAACCAAAACCAGTGTGTTGAACAAGTTAAATACCGATAAAAAGTGGCTGTTGGTGTCAGTGCACAGAGACGCAAAGGTGATTGACACACTTCTCAGGAGATTATTCCATCCAAGTCCTGTTAGATGTGATGGCAAAATGGTTAGATGGTGGAAGAGGTGAAGTCGGACCTCCTCAAGCAAGGGCAGCATATCGCTTTTCCCCTTTGTTTTGGAGTTTAATGCCTTAACTGTTATAAGCAGGACTTTTGGGCTGCATTTTTCTATTAATTTGTGGGGTTCTTGTGTGCACCTTCTTCTCCTCCCCAGCCAAAACTGGTCAACCATTTGATTTATCTCCAGGCTTGTTCATGGCCAAAGTGTCCTTGAGGTATTTCATGTGCTGTGAGCTGCTGGTCTGTGGTGGCCTTTCTTCTCAAAGTAATGCTAGTTTTTTTCAGTAAATGGTAGTTTATAAAAAAAAATATTGTTTTGGTCATCTCAGGCCCCAGCAAGACCCAACTTCAGGTCTCCTGTTACCCAGGCTTGTGATTTAAACTTCTATACAGGAGGGTAGCACTTCCACAGTTCTTTTGCGAACACTTGTTTGTTTTAGCTATCCTAAGTCCCACAGAAATGGGAACAACTGGTGGATACAAGTCATTGGGAGAGGTCCCAGGTTTGCCTAGGTGGGTGACTGGGGTTTTGCCTGAAGAAAACCCAGTTCTCTGAGACTCTTCATGCTTTTCCTCCACTTTTCCTTCTGAATGCGTGTGGACTTCGACAATGTGAGTGGTCTTCGACAATGTGAGTGGTCTTCTGTGAATTTAAGGTATCTTATACCTACGTTGCTGGCTGTTCTTAGCATTATTCATGTTGCCAGACACTTAGCTTGCAACGAAGTCATTTTGAGAACCCACATCCTACTGACAAATCTTGCTTCCACATCCCACACTGGTGTCTCATTTGCAATGAAGTGCTGTGATGAGTATGTCTCCTCTAACTGGCTGCTACTGTCTGAAAGCTGCAGAGACCAAAGGTCAGGCTGGTTTTTGGAGACTGAGACTGGGTTGCTCAGAAAAGAGAACAACATGATGTTTAAAATCATGTAAAAAGCAATTCATGCAGCTTCTCAAGGTCTCAGCAAGAGGGCAAACACAAGAGAGATCAAAGCAATTAGGGCAGTAACAGTTGATCATAAAGATCATAACATACATTTTTAGCATTCATGTAAACATAGTGGTTTTAATACATCTTCAAAAGCCTTTGTTGCTCTTGGCTCAGTAAACCAAAAACATGATTTCCACTTTTCAGACTCCTTCTAAACGGTATTTAACAGTCACTTCAGTCTGGTCTTCTTGAAATGTGATGGGCATGATGTGGTGTGTTTGTTGTGGGTTGGTTTTGTTTGTTTTCTTCCCCAATTTGATTTGAAGCCACTTTTAGCTTTTTGATCTTTCTCTGGTCTGGTATTGTTAAATAAAAGGATTACCTAACCATTTCAATGGTGTAGGTAATATCAAGATTCATTTGAACACAGATGATGTCCCTCTGGCCAGCTGCTCCTAGAGGCAGAGGGCCCTTGATAGCTGATGAACAGCAAGGCTTCCCACGACTTGGGATTTGTGCCTAAGCAGGATGTGATGACAACACTGGCAGTGAGCATGTAAGTGGGAGGTACCGTACTCTTTCTCTGTGAGCATCTCTACAGCTGCTGCAGCTGCCAGATGTGGAGAGATGTGCAAGCAGGTTACATCTCCTGTGACACTCATGCTGTGGGAGATGGAAAACATCCAGCACAGCCTGAAGGCTTCCCAGGAGTTATGAAAAATAATAATTTTTTTTTAAAAAAAAGTTCTCTCAAATATTAATCCAGCCAGAGAATTTGTCACTGGGGTAGAAACAGCCATATTTAACAAGGTATAAACTTCCCTTTTCCCTAAACATCCCAGGCGTTATGGAATTTGCAGCTTAAACAGCTGAGAGGAGAGGAGCACAGCTGAAGTATTTGAGGAACTGCATTGCATAGACAAGTAGGGTCATAACTTATTGAAACATTTGCAAAACACATTCCAGTGAGACAAAGTTAAATGCATAGAGCATCTTCCTCCATAAGAAAGGCATCGGGGAGTAGAATGGGTAATCATGGAAATTGTCTGCGCAGGAACATTCCTTAGATGGCTGAACTCATTTTTGATAACTCCGAACTCGCTGTCATTGGCTTGTAGGGAAAATTCAACTGGTATTACACTGTAAGTGATATTGAACCTTATGTAAGAATTTTTTCCTTCATAGGTCGCACTGTATTTCTAAGCTGTACGTGACTGTAGGCTGCCTTGCAAGCATATGTTTGGGTCAAAAATAGAGTAGTGTGTAATATACTTCTGAAAATCTTGCATATAAATAGTACAGGTGGGAAAGATGAAGCCAGCTGTCCTCCAGTTCAATGGCAGTTTGAAAACTGGTCTGGCTATCCTACAGAAATTATGTAATATTGGCAATGGTCAGCAGGAGTAGAGCCAGGGATTTCAAGTCAATACACAGCTCCTAGGCTGCTTCTCTGTGCCACATCCAACAGGCAATCGGTGCAGCTGCATGGTCATCACTCTTCCCCTCCCTTCCCTGTAGAGCTACTGCTTGCATCAGAAACAGTGTAGCCAGGAGGACTAGGGAAGTGATCGTCCTGCTGTATTTGGTACTGGTGAGGCCCCACCTCAAATCCTGTGTTCAGTTTTGAGCCCCTCACTACAGGAAAGACACTGAGGTGCTGGAGTGTGTCCAGAGAAGGGCAACGAAGCTGGTGCGGGGCCTGGAGCACAAGTCTGATGAGGAGCGGCTGAGGGAGCTGGGGCTGTTTAGCCTGGAGAAAAGGAGGCTGAGGGGAGACCTGATCGCTGTCTGCAACTGCCTGAAAGGAGGTTGCAGTGAGGTGGATGTCAGTCTTTTCTCCCAAGCAGCAAGTGATAGAATGAGAGGAAGTGGCCTTAAATTGCACCAGGGGAGGTTTAGATAGGAAATTAGGAAAAATTTCTTCACAGAAAGGGTTGTCAGGCATTGGAACAGGCTGCCCAGGAAGTGGTTAAATCACCATCCCTGAAGGTGTTTAAAAGTTGCGTAAATGAGGTTCTTAGGGACATGGTTTAGGGGTGGACTTGATGACCTTAAAGCTCTTTTCCAGCCTAAACAATTCTATGATTCTGTTTCGAGGGGCCAGAACACTGGATGCTATATCCTCTGAAGAAGAGACAAACTAGGTGGGAAGCTTCTCCCCTATTAATTCCAAGAAAAACTGTGCAGCTACAAGCAGTGAAGGTCCTTGCCCTGCACCTTTAACAGCAAATGTAATGTTAATAGTGATGCAGAAATTTGTCCTGTTGATGAAGGTGAAAATGAGAAGTTCTCTCTGCAGTATATAAAAGGCTAAACAGATAGAAAAGTTTCTGAGAGGTCTTTGGTGAGCTGGAAACACAAATCCCTTCAGAAAACTGCAGATGCTGTTCTGAGGTCAATAAGCATGTTAGAGAGGTTTTGTTTTATCTGTCTCGTGTCACAAAGTTGTTCTGAATATTAAACAGTAATCACCATCATATGCAGGATATATCTGTACTCTGTGCTCTCCACTATTAAGCATTTAACCAGGTACAGAAAAGCAACTGACTTACTAACAGGAAAATTCAAGTGCCTCATCACTTGAAAGCCTCTTTGAATACTACTTGCACACGATAATGAGTAAAATCTGCAGATAAATCAATGAATACTGTAAATTAAAGTGAACGATAAAGTGGAGATCCTAGTTGTCATTGGCTACTTCCTTAATAAGACGCGCAGATTTAGGATTAGTTATTCTTAAATCAGCATCCACTTCTGCAAGGCTGAGTGCTGATAAGCATCACATGTTGTTGTATTAAGTATAACAAATGTATTGTTTTTCTCACTCTAAGGCTAAATGCTATTAGCCCAAATGAGCTATCAAGGTGATATGATAAGGGCCCTATTGAATATTTATACAGAATTAAGTTAAATACGCATGTGCCTCTTGTTCTGCAAAGAACATAAGGGAAAATATGACTAATACATAAGAGCAAAGATTAGTTTACTTGTCAGTTCATGATCATGATATAGATGGAATTTCCTTCCATAAAAAAAACATGACAAAGAGTTCATGAATATTTTCATCAGTAGCTAATGTTTCCATTCCTGGAGGAGAGCTCTAAACCCACAAACAAGAAAGGCTGCTATGTTTAAGATTGAAGGGAATGTCACCACAAAATGTAAACTGTCTGTAAGAAACTTTCAACTTTGATAGTTTTATTGCATTAGAGACAAGTGCATCACAGCTATGAAGTGCATCACAACACAGACATGACCCATAATTATAAAAATCTTTGACTAATATAACATTTTGTTATATTAGAAAACTGTGTTGTAATAGTGCAGGTCTGGGCTCCACTGAGAGCAGCTAAAGTTTATAGGTGGAGGTCAGTATTGTGTTTCCCTTTTTTATCATTTTCAAGTGAAAGGTGCAGGTTTTCCACTCCTAAAAGAGTAAGGACATATTTTCAGAGGATGTCATAATGAATTTATATGCATTCACTGTCTGACATTTAAGTTTGTTCATAAATGTAATAGATTAAATTACAGATTAGTAAGTAACATGTATGTGCAGCATATATACATTTTGAACATGGCTGTGTCATAGAAATTATTTGCCTTGTTTAGTAGCTTAAAAACAAGTACCTCTTAGAGTAACGGTAGTCCACATAAGCGAAGATGAATTAGTTAAATATAGGCTGACTTTGAGGCCTTGTGTAAACAGATTATGCGCTGAGCTGCTTTGAAACAGCAATATTGAGTATTTGGAGCTATGTTACTTCTGCCAAAATGAAATCTGTGCATCATTTTGGTCATTCTCATGTACCTTTCTCAGTGTTTTTCTCTCTTCTTCTAGAAAATGGGAGGGATTGGCAAACAAAATTGGAAGGAATACTACCCAAATATGTGTAATAAAAAAGCAGGGCTGCAGCAGATTTGCAGAAACTAGCACATAAGAGACAGTAGCCCTAATAACAAATGAAGGAGAATGGTGAGGCTAAAGTTGGAATAATATTCTTAAAAGTGGGTACTTAGCAGAACGAGTTAGAGACATCACAGGTGGAGGAAATATTTTTCCAAAATTTATGTAGGAAAAGACTTGTAACCTTCAAAATGTGATAATTAGAAAGTCAGCAAGTTTCTATAAAGGGAAACAATCCACAGCCATCTAGAAATATTTTTATTTTCAGCTGAGTGCTGTGACACCTTTTCCACAGAAGGAGAACAGAAATTCAGGAAGTTCTTATTATAGCTGTTAAACAAACCTAAATAGGCAAACACTTAGTTTCTTCCAAGTGAATGCAAGTTCTAGTGGCAAAAGAAAAGTTCTAAGAAAATGTGAGAAGTTATGGGATTATAGACATTTACTTCTATGGAAGTCTTAAAGAGCATTTTACTACATTTTTATTGTTTATACTATTTTATTGTCTCTACTTAAGAGACAGCTGGTCTATGTCTGTAGACCATGCAATAAAATCTTCTGTTTAACTTGCAGTGTGGTCTAAGGAGCAGCCAGGATGTATCTGGAGTGGAACAGTGAGTGATGTCTTTCAATGCGTGAAAGCATCCTGGAGAAAGCAATGAGACTGGGCTCCATGCCTTCCTTATGCTCTGTGCTTAGGGTATATGAGGGGACAGACGCTGCACGACATTGCAGAGTGAATCCATGGTATCGGGTACGCAGGCACCGCGCGGTGCGTTGCTGCATGGGCAGTCGTGCCCTTGATCACACTGGCTACATGTTGTGCCTGTTTGTCCAGGATTGCCCGACATCCAGTATCCTATGCTACTGAGTATGAGGAAATGCTAGCTGGTGGTCATTACAAGAAAGACTATATTTCTCCAAGTAATACATTTCTCAGTATTTTGCCCTCAAGAGCTGCTATACAAAGTACCATTGAGGGACTATTTGCATAAAGAGCAGCTTATTCTACTTTTCTGTAGAACCTGAGGTCAGTTCCACATAATATTGTGTGAATAGTCAAAGGCTACAGGATGAAAAAAGGCTCCAGTTCATTGGGGGAAAATCAAGAAAGAAGTAGGAGAAATGTGTTTTTTCTTGCAGAAGGAAGATGTGTAAAAGAGAAGATACACAAATAAAGCAGAAAATGGAGTACAGTGGTATTCTGGGAACTTATCTGTTAACACAGAACTCTGATGTCATGGAGAGATATCACAAAGGCAGGGGCAATCTGTCTGTCCTTCCAACATGCTTTATAAGAGACCAAACTTCGGTTCGTTTAGGTGATAGCCAAACAAAAATCTACTGAGAAGCTGCCATGGTGCCCAGGAAAGCAGTTGATTTTCAAAACCAATGACCTGAAACCTCAGGAATAAATCATGCTATTTTATAGGAAGACAGATAATTCTGTCAAAAGGCCTATTTGGCCAAGGAAGGAGCTTTTTGTTACCTGAAATACAAAAGGGGACCACATAAAAAGGGGAAACAATGACAGGCTACAGACATGTAGTATAAAAGCAATACTTGGACAGGCAAATATGAAATTGGGAAGGCCAAAACCCAGCTGGAGCTAAGAGTAGTAAGGAGCATAAAAGAAGCATTTTACAAGCTTCCTTACAGAGAAGCTCAGAGAAAATGTTGGCTTTGGGAGACAACTGAGGAAGGGATGATGCAGGGAAGACTAAGTACTCAACTTTTTTTCTTTCTACCCCCCTGCCCTGCCTTAGTCTTCACAGGAAAACCAACCCTATCATGTTTTGTGAAGAAGAGGGAGAGCCATTACTGAAAGCAACAGGTGACAGTACGAAAGGTGGATGGGAAAGGTAAATGGAGGATCAGGGGAGCCTTAGGCTACCTCACTCCCATTCCTGAAAAACCATGAAAAAAGTGCCTTACATGATGAGGCAAAGCATACCGTCGGCAGATTTGTGAATGACACTGAATTAGGATGGACCTTGAAAAAACTGAAATTTAGGTATAAAAGAAACCTTCAAAAGTTTCAGTAGGGAGATGTGCAAATCTCTGCTCCCCCAGAGGTAGAACTCCATGCATCAGAACAGTCTGATGCATGAGCATGCTGAATAGCTCTGATGAAAAGGACCAGGTGTTGCAGCAGAAACCAGGCTAGTATGAGTCGAGTGATCCCTCATCATTAGTAAGGCAGCACTCATACTGGACTACCTTGGGAGATGCATGGCCAGCAGGAAGGTTTTATTCTCTTTGCTTGGAACTGCTGAGGCTGCTGCAATATGTCCTCTTTTGGATCCCCTGATTTGAGATGCATGTAGGACCAAAAGAAGGTCTATCAAAGAGCTACCAAGATAGTCAGAGTTACCTGACTTGTGGGAAGGGGTTAAGGGTACTAAGCAACTATGGCAGGGAGGGGTTGTTAAAAGCAGTATAAAACTACTAAACAGCATGCTTGGTGGCAGCCTCTGATCACTTGAAGGGGAGTTACAAGCACAGTAAAGCCAGGCTTATTGGATAGTGAAAGGTGGTAAAGTAAGGGACAAATCACAACCTGGGAAGTTCAGACTGGCCTTTCTTGTCTAAGAGGGTGTTGCAGCACTGGAGTAGGTTGCCCAAAAGAGCTGGAATTGGTGCTCTTGGAGGCTTTCAAGACTGTTGGACAAAGGCATGACTGACCTGCTCTACTGCTGCAGATGATCCTCCCACTCAGTCAGGGCGCTGGACTGGATGGCCTCCAGAAGTAGGTGCAAAGCAGCACTTAGAATCATAAAATTATTTAGGTTGGAAGAGACCTTTAAGATTACCAAGTCCAACTGTTAATCCAGCACTACCAAGTTCATCACTAAACCATGTCCCTAAGCACCACATCTACATATCTTTTAAACACTTCCAGGAATGGTGACTCAACCACTTTCCCAGGCAGCCTCTTCTAACACCTGACAACTCTGTTGGTGAAGATTTTTTTCCTAGCACCCAATCTAAACCTCCCCTGGTACAACTTGATGCCATTTCCTCTCGTCCTGTCACTTATTACTTGCAAGAAGAGACCGACACCCACCTTGCTACAGCCTCCTTTCAGGCAGTTGTAGAGAGTGATAAGGTCTCCCCTCAGCCTCCTTTTCTGCAGGCTAAACAGCCCCAGTTCCCTCAGCTGCTCTCCATCAGAATTGTGCTCTAGAATCTTCACCAGCTTTGTTACCCTTGTCTGGACACACTCCAGCACCTCAATATCTTTCTTGTAGTGAGGGGCCAAAACTGAACACAGTATTTGAGGTGCAGCCTCACCAGCACCGAGTACAAGTGGATGATCATTTCCCTAGTCCTGTTGACCACACTATTTCCGATACAAGCCAGGACGCTGTTGGCCTTCTTGGCCACCTGGGCACACTGCTGGCTCGTGTTCAGCTGGTTGCTGACCAACACCCCCAGGTCCTTTTCTGCCAAGCAGCTTTCCTGCCACTCTTCCCCAAGCCTGTAGCACTGCCTGGGGTTGTTGTGGTCCAAGTGCAGGACCTGGCACTTGGCCTTGTTAAACCTCATACAATTGACCTCATCCTATCGATCCAGCCGGTCCAGATCCCTCTGTAGAGCCTTTCCACCGTTGAGCAGATCAACACTCCCACCCAACTTGGTGTCTGCAAACTTACTGAGGGTACACTCCATCCCCTCGTCCAGGTCATTGATAAAGATATTAAACAGGACTGGTCCCAATACTAAGCCCTTGGGAACACCACTTGTGATCTTATGATCCTTTGAATTTGACAAGGTTTTATATATTTTATACATATAGCTATGTAGCAGGTATAGTTTTCAGAGTTAAAACTAAAGGAAAATAAATAGATAGATAAATTCCACCCCCCAAAACCCAACCAAACAAAAAACCACACACACACAAAGCAACAACAAGAAACAGAAGAACATAATCCTCCTGATTAAGAACATCGGCCATCATTAGTAGAGAAGTTAGAGGATTCTCATAGGATTAGAGATGCATTTTCTTCCTCAGACATGTTATGTGTCAGATGCATGTTTTTAAATGTGGAGGGAAACTACTGGCCCTCACAGACCTCTGGCTTACTGACTGAGTAGCAATGTCTCTGTCAATTTCTAGCATAGTCATGTCACTTCACCAGAACTTATAAATTCTTTAATGGAGCCACATAACTTTCAAGCTATGCTGCAAGCACATGTAGGACACACCTATGGTTTCACTAAAGTCGTGGATTAAGTTACAAGGGTATTAAAATCTCAAGAAAGGAAACATTTAATACATGAAAATAACAGTCATGAAGGGAAATAACGGTCGTGAACAGAATTATAATCTTTTAAGTACGTCTGGACAGGTTGCTAGACATCAGTTGAAATCTATGTTCTCCACCTCAATTTGGAAACATTTTGTTGCTAAATAGTGCACTATGTTAGTGATCAACAAGGCCCAAAAACAGAACACAAAATAATCGAGCAGAATTGCATTAATGCAATTAT
Source organism: Caloenas nicobarica (assembly GCF_036013445.1). Classification (NCBI taxonomy): domain Eukaryota; kingdom Metazoa; phylum Chordata; class Aves; order Columbiformes; family Columbidae; genus Caloenas; species Caloenas nicobarica. The sequence goes on along the minus strand of NC_088246.1, from coordinate 123,375,401 downwards.
TATACATTCATATATTATATATTAATATCTTCTTCAAAATCAAGTAATCATAGTGGATATAATTACATACAATTAATGACCACTTGAGGAGTAAAGGCTTAATTTTTTATATATGACAAAGATGCTGCCTTTTGCCCTTTTGATCAGCAAGAATGACCTAGGTCCATTGCAGTTTGGTCTGCTTTGTAAACCCTGGACACAAGCACTGGAAACACACTTTGTTTACGGAATCTATATTGTTGAAGCATCTACTGAGAAAAAGCAGAAACTAGCTCTAAATGCTTTTTTCTGCACTTCCTAGCCTAAACATAGACTGTTGTCTTCATTGAGCAACAACATCTGTTAGTCTGGAAAAACAGATGTATGAAGTATACTTACTAGCAGTCAGGAAATATCAAAAAGGTGAATATGAGTCTTGAGCAGCTCCAGAGGCAGCAAGGAAATTGGAAGGGAAGAGAGATGCAATATGTGCTTGCAAATAGGGTGTGCAAAAAAGGAAAAGGGTATCGTGTGAATTGTTTAATTTGGAACGATAAAGAAAAGCTCCAGGAAGAAAAGTAAAATATTGTGAGGGCCTGCTTATACTTTTGTTTTCTTTAATCTTGTTCCTTATTTATAAGAGTTGATGAAGTAGGCATTTCGCAGGAATGGTTCATACTTCTGGGTGTTGAATTATACTGAATCTTATGGGTTTGCTATCAAGGGGATGTTGGATTAGTTGAACAATAACAGCGTATAATTCTTGGCCATGTTATAACAATTCATGAGATGAAAGTCTGGCTCCAGGAGATTAAACAGGAGTTTTTTATTTGATATCAGGACTTTGCCCTGGTTTTTAATTTTTTTCACAGCTTGATCAGAGTAGAGAAAAAAGAAAAAGAAATAAGTGCTGGCATGCTGGCTGTTTTGTAGTGGCATTAGAACTGAGAACTCCCAGCCCTTGTAATCTTGTGATTATATTTTTTTAAAACCTTGAACCATGGAATTTAATGCTTTATGTGTATGTGTAAACTCAGAAAAATAGCTTGACTAAATGTTCTGATTTCAGAAGATAAATAGATTGAAAGTTAGTTTTTTTAAAAGTTCCTATGTTTTTAAGCCTATGAAATGATGCTTTGGGATCGGACTTGTAGTACTGGAATGCTTGGATATCCCCAGGTTTCTCAAACCCTGATGTATTTCAAAACAAATTTCTTAATGTTGCAAAAGTTGGCTATAGGTCTTTGCCCTTTCCATCCAAGTCTAGCAAGAAAAAAGCAGAGTTGAGAACCAATATTTAAATAGAAAAGTATAGTTCAGGCAACACATTTGAACTTCTAAAAAAATTTGCTCCGTTCCGCACTTTCCCTTCACATTTGCTTCTCCCTTTGCAGTGTTGAAAGTTATGGAAATTGGGAGATATTTTGATAGTGTTTCTTCCTTGGGGAGAATGATTAATTTCCTGACCATTATACGATGCACTGTGTCTTTGGGTGTCTTTGAGAGCACTTTAGTCTCAAGGCTGCAAGCTAAGACAAATGCAGGCAACAGTTGTTTCACTTCTGGCCACCTTAAAGGGTGTTAGCAGAAAAGCTAAAAGTAGAACTGACAAGGCATATAGGAAATACCATCCTGGATTATGTGCAAAACCCACCTAATCCTGTACCACGTCTCCAGCAATGATCAGTGTCACATTCTTCAGACGAAAACGGGGTTGCGTGGCCTTTGCTCATCCACAGACTTTTGAAGGCTTATTCTGAGTTTTAATCATTTGAAATTGGCTTAAATCCTGAAGGCTATGGTTTAATATCTCTTGCACGGAATCAGTTGTAACGAATTACAATATTGTGGGTGTTCCCATCATCCACAGAAATGACCACTCTCTCCTCAAACTTTGAAGACCTCTTGACCTTCACAGCTTTTTGTGGCAGTATATTATTCTTACTTTAATTGCACTTGGGGTAAAAACAGCTTTAGAAGTCTACTTTGTTCCTGTATTAACAGGGAAGGAGCACAGAAACTTCCTCTCTACATTCTCTGGAGCACTGGTTTACTTCAATGACAGCTGTTTTGTATGCTGTTATCACAGCACCAAGTTTTCATCTCCTTTTCAGCAAAGCTTTGGGTTACAGAAGAGAAAAGCAGACCTGGGAAATAAAAGACTGAAAAAAAATTGACATGTGGATGAGACCATATTTTCTTGGGAAAGGCTGTTGGGTGAGAAATGGGGATTGGATGCAGCTGCTGCAAGATTCACCTGAAGCCGGTGTGATACCTGGCAAACTGTGCTGCCTGTGGTACTCCCCATGATGATATCAAGACAGCCCATGTAGAGGTTATGTGAGGTACCAGCTGGGATGGGCCGACCATCCTGTTGCACACACTCCTGTACCACCCAGGGCTGTGATATCCATTTCTAACCACAGTTAAGCCTGTATTGCTTGTTTTTGTATAATAGTTGCAGCTAAGAGACCAGTGATATGCCTGACAATGTTTCCAACTCTTTCAAAGGAACACACATGGGTAACTGGGATATCTGAAATTGTTTCTTAGACGGGCAGGCTGTTTTGAATCATTTCTTTACTCTTTCACAGTGGGAGAAAGCTATTCTCAGCAATCCATTCGCTGTGTCTGAAACACTAGTCCTGCTTGTCAAATGAGGGTAACTGCTTTGCAACTGTGCTGGTTTAACTGAACAGCAATGCTGACCGCTTTGCAAACCATTGCTGCAAGCCAGGTGGGTGACTCCTTAGTGCCCAGCTGTGTGATGCTGTCATGTGCCTGTGGGGGGAGCAGCCTGTCTCAAAGGCACTGTAGAGCTATATACAGGGAACGATTATCCACTGTTTTTATTGATACCAAACGTGGAACAACCAAGTGGAATTACTAGGCAGCAAAAGATAATATGGTTTTTTGCACAAAGCGTAATAAAATTGTATTGCTCAATGCAATGAGATATATCTGTACATGAAAGTACCAAAATAACTGCTGGCTCAGGAAGTTTCTAAACCTTCATGTGCTGGAAACTGGGCACAGATACTGTTCACACTTAAGCTCCTTCCCTTTTCTTTTGTCACTGTCTATCATGAGAACTAGTTGGGGCAGAGCACTTGACCTTTGTCTGGACCACATAGCCGTTCCTGCTTTCATAGCTTGAGGAGATGAAGGTTGGCAAGAGTTTAACCATTTGGCACACAACGGTTCAAGAACTGTCATTGGTTACTCTGACTTTTCACAAGTGTTGCATCAGCTAAGTGCCTGTAGTCCTGTATAAAGTAAGTTAAAACAAACCAACAAACCAACCCTCCTCCCACTCAAACCACCCTTCAAACCTGCAGTTGCAACAGTACGTTAAATACCTTCTCATTTGTATTGCAATGACTCTATGAGCACAAAAGCAACTGCTCATCTGACAGTACAGGATCCAACAGTGTTTTCAAAGTGTGAAAGCATCTGTGACTTACAATAGAGGTGCAGACTGGGTACCTAAAGTATGTATTTTTTCTCGAGTATCCTATCAGTTGCTATACTTTATCTGGAAACAATTCATTACCAAGCATTTTAAAGAGGAAATTTTTATCCCTTTAGTATTCCTTTAAAAATGGAAGGAAGGCAGTTCAAGAAAAATGGGTGTATGTCTGGCAGGTCCCATGGAGAGCCTGCAGAAGGTCCTGTCACCACTCTCCCAAAGGGAGAGGGCAATTAGTATATTTGGTTGAGCAAAATTGTACTTGCATGAACATATCAGCTGTAACAAATGCTTTGAAATTACATGCTGAGAGTCACAGTGGCTAACCAGTGGTGGCCTAGACCTTTCCAAACTTTGTCTTCATCAATTAAGGCCAACAGAAACGCAAGAGTATGGTCTACAAAACACTGTTCAACAAGTGAACAGCCACTTTCTTCTGGGAGGAATGCCACAAGCAAATCAGGGGTACTGTAAACAAAACTGGTTTTATGTGTTTGACATCAATGCTAATACTCTGAAAAAAAAAAAGTTTTTATTTTATTTTAGCTGCTTATGTTATTTGATTCTCTCTGGAGCATTTAGCTGATATCTGTATGTTACTGAAAAAACAAACTGAATTTATGTTGCTGGCCTCATCACAATGAGTCATTAAAATAATTAAAATGAGTCAATGAAATGAGTCATCAAGTGAGAGAGAGAGTAACACCTGCAAGCAGCTCCTGTCCCTATGTTGTGCAATTGAATTTTTGGTAACGGACTTAAAACTTCTGGCTCTCACGTTGAAGTGTTTCTTAACAACTCACTGTGTTGTAATATTTAGTATTGCTGAATGAGTCTTTGTAATTGAATTAACTTGTTAGTCACAGAAAACAGAAAGGGAACATATTTGCTTGAAAAGAAGTGTTCTTTTTAAAAAAGTTTTCATAAGCATATGCTTGGGCAGAAATTATAGTGATATGAGGGTTAACCTTCAAAACAAGTATATATTATGGAAGTACATCCTGCTTTCCAGATTTGAGTTCATTCACACCTTCATTCTCGCACTGGTAAATTTTTCATTTATGCAAATTAAAATGGTTTGATTTGGGGGAGAAAGGAAATTTTATTTTATCATTATATATTTTATAAATATATTTATATTATATAAATTAAACACTTGAGCTTTCTAAGGATGAGGATTACACATTATAGGTACCCATATAATGCCCACCATACCTATTTGTCGCCATATAGTTGGTGCTTTTATGATTTAAAGGAAAAATATAAGTGGTATCCTTCTTTATTGTGTTGGGTATTGTATGCCAAATACTGAAGATCACAAAAGGTTTCAGAACTTCTAGTAATTGAAGATACTTCACTCATTTTGAGGAGAAATTTGGTGAGTGTATTATTATTTGTTTTCTGACTATAAGGTGCAATAGTTAAAGCCTGAAATTTGCAAATTTGGGTACCTGAACACTGACTTCAATTCTTTTTCTCTGTTCAGATTTGTTGAACATTTTGCTTGATTTCAGGTACCTAAACATAACTTTTGTTGTCCATCTTTACAAAAACATCCATGAAAATTTTGGCCCTAGGTATTTGTATCAGGTTTTGGGGAGGTAAGACTAGAAGAGAAAATTTGTCTTGCTTTGACCACTCTTCTTAATTATTCTAGTAGTTTCTTTCCAGCTTTTCCCAGTTAGTGCTCTGTGATATAAAAAAACTTGTGAGGAAACACATTTCCAGTTCTTAGCTGATGAAGACAAGGTTCAGAATGTTTTTCAGAAAGTACCAGTAATGATAGATCCACAATTCAATAGCAGGTTAATAATTCAATATAAATCCACTGAAGCAGAATATTTCAAAATAAACTTATTCATCTTGTTAAAAATGTCATAATGTCATTGACATATTATCAATCTGTATTCCATTTTTGTTATCGCATATATTGTATATATTTTTCACCTTTCATTTCTGGACTACCATTTCAGGTTGACAACATGCTGAAGATGAAGATGCCAGTCATAGAAGGTACACATATACATAATATCAAAGGGACAGGGGACGTCAATTGCTTAGCTACTTACAGCAAAGGTACTGTAAAGCACGGGGTTTTTGCACACTTGGCCCAGGACTGGGCTGAGTGCTTACCTGCAGGTGGGAGATGTGGGTCTTAGGGGACCCCTAGAGAAGTGGACCCTGCACCCGCTTCCCAGGCGCATGCTCTAATTGCAAGGCAATACATGGGAAACAAGCAGACATTTTGGAAGGAAAAGATGTTACAAACTGTATTTTAAATTCATGTTGGTGTGTGTCGAGCATGCTGTTTTGCAGCTGTTAAAGAGTAAGGCATGTAAGAGCAAGGTTCTGCTTCACAGCACAGCTTAGGAAGATGGTAGCACCCAGTTATTTCAGCTCTTTGTCTCAGGAAAATGATCAAGAAGCCTAGTGGATTGATATGTTCTTTTTAAAGAGTTTGGGCTGTTTCATAAACAGTGTAAGATGATGGAGAAGGAAAGTCACACCTCTCTCCTGCCTGGCCAGTGCTTTTTCTCGAGCAGGCTTAAGAAGTTTACTAAGGAATTAAGGGGGTTTAGCCTTTCTTACAGGTTATCCAGTAGAAATTTATACCATGCAACAAAATGCCTTTTGTAGCCTATTTCATAATCTGTCAGCTCACAGAGAGGTACCAATGGGAACTACCTTTTCTTCTGTGATAAGCTTCTATTTTAAAAGTCGTGTACAATTCCCAGACAGAAAATCAGAGCAAAGGAGCTGTAAAATTTATTACTGTGATCATATCACCTTTCTCTGTGGACTTCTGAGTATTTAGTAAGTAAAAGAGAGAAAATCCATCTTCTGTGGGTAGTTCATCATCTACACAGTGACAGCAATCTTTCATTTCACTTTGGCTTGCATGAACAGAGATATACCATTTCTATGGGAAAATCTCAATCCCTTTCCTCTTATAGTGACAGTTATCTCATTTGGAGCTTTCTAAAGAGAGCACTGTGCTTTTAGTCTGGTGGGGGTTTTTTTGTTTGGTTGGTTTTTTTAAGAATATAGTAGAATGGAGGTTTGATCACTAAGTAATGACTTTTTTTTTCAAATCTGTTTGCTACTCAAGTGTATTGTTTGTAGATGGACATATGGTGAAAGAGTTGTGCTTGGGATTGGCATCTAATACAGTTTGGACAGAAGGAGATTTTGAGACACCGAATTTTCGGATTAATCCTTTCAGTGTGGCTCTTTATGAAGCTGGGGTCAGATTTGTTTAACTAAGGCAAAGCAACACTAACAAGAACCCAGATCTGTGAAAATGCCCATACATTTAGAGCAAAATTCCAGGTTTTTTTTTCCTTCTAACTGCTGGTGTCAGAATATTTTGAGTAAATATATCCTCCAAAAAATAATGTCGCCAGCTGAATTCACTTCCTTGCTTTATCTTTGCTTTCAAATTAAATAACACAAGATGAAAATCAAGAGTAGCTTTCTTCCTGTTCTTTTCTCAGTCTGAATGTTTCAAAAGTCTTAAGGGAAATTCTGCAAGGACTCTAATAGGCAATTTCAGTAATGCAGCAATGTTATGGATTCTTGGCTTTTCTGTAAGGTGGACTATGATTTAAGAGACAGATCTTTTTTATTTGCCTTAGCCTTCTATTAAGGAGTTTCTGCCTTCCTGGAAAAATGCTTATTTCTATCATTGATTGATGTCATCAGTGAATCACAGTTTAAAACCTGGTTCAAAGGTTAGGTAATTCTTAGTGACATGATTTATTATTTCCAGACTATAACTTTCGCCTTTAAAATCTAAAATAACGATATATTTTAGGAGATGGTGCAGGCTTTGTTGTTGTACCAGTCATAACCAGATCCAAGCCTGGAGCAATGGTCAGGACAACTCTCTTGCAACAACAAAAATCAAAAAACAATAACAAGATAGAAAGCTTCTCCTGGGCTCCTAGTATGCCATTGGCCCTCTGAAAACCAGCACAGTCACTAGTCTTCCCAAAAGATGGGTGTCACTTGAGGGAAGTGAAAGTTTGGGGAAGATTTGATAATAGTCTTAAATTACGTTAAAGATAGACATGGAAGGATAAGCATGCTCACCTTGTTTTAAGTGCGACTAGATATAAAGGGTTTAAGTTATAGTTAAGTGACAATAAACTATATGGGAAGAAAACTTTCTTGTAGCATTGAAGTAGCTTGCTTATAGAGATGGAAGGCTCTCCTGCCACTGTGAGCTCTTCAGAATAGATCAGACAAGAATCTGCCAGAAAGGCCAGTGGTGTGTTTTGGAGAAGGGTGACAGACTAGATGTTATGTGATAGTCACTTTCAGCTCTACATTCCTGTGAGGAGAGTGAGAACTGCAAGCAGAAAAAGTAACATTGATCTCCTATAAAAGCAGACAGTGGAGAGCATGCTTCCCACAGTGCCAGTGCTGGACCATCATCCCATATATAAGGCAAGTAGAAGAATAGCAATGTGACCTGTAATGGAAAGATGATGGAGAAGGCAGTGCCATTTCTCTGTTGTGCCTGCAAGGTGTAAGCTCACCCTGCTTTTATCTTCCCTAATGGAAGAGGAAGCATTTACTGGCTGCAGGCTACCTCCAGGGGAGACACTGACAAAATTTTCTGGCGCACAGTGTGATTCCTGCAGGCACCAGGCTCTGAGAGCTCAGCTATTGCTTTGGGCATTCAGCGGTTACCACTCAGCCTGAGTTTACAGGAATTGCACTTACATAAAATCTCTCAGCTGAGGATCTCAGGGTGCTGCTAAAGCAACTCTACCCCATTTTGCTGATAAAGAAAATGGGTCACAGAGTGGCTGAGTGGTAGGTCAAGATCACACAGAAGCAGTCAGGTACTCAGAGCTCCCTGTCAACCTTAGATAAAACACAAGAGTTTGCTCAGTAGTTCTTAGCTGAATTAAACATCCTGTCATCCCTACTGCCAGATGGATGGGCACTGTATTCCTATGAGACTCTTAAAGAAAAGCTTTGAGACCTCTTCAAGTCTGAGCATTCCTCAGATGGGTCGATTAATTTCAGTCCTGATAAACTCAAAACAGTAAAAGGAGCTCTAGTAACCTTCCAGAAAGGGATGTTCTGTCTGGAGCACAAGTAATACTAGAGCATACAGCTAGAGGATCTTGCATTTGCCATCTTCTTTTTCACCCTCAAACTAACAAACTCAGCACAACTCCAGGGAAACCAGATACTTAACAAAATCCACTGATGTGACCTCTTTATTCCAAGTTCTGCATCTCAATCTGGTGGGTGACAAGCCAGAATAACACCAAAGCAAAAAAGAAACACTGGAAAGAAACATGATAGTTGAAGCATTTTCAGTTTCATGTCACTGTGAATAAAATTAGGGACCAGCAAACCATTCACAACCACACAACCATATTCTTTAAGGGATAATTATAGCAGTAATTATTTTTCTGGTTGTAATACCAGGTTAACAGTAAATCAGCGGTTTCGGAAACTGTATTCAGTCACAGGAGGTGGAAAATGCCTATTGAGTTATGAGACTGAATTTTCTTTCTTTCTTATTACTTGTCTTACACAACATGTGTGGATGCTTTCCAGTCTCTCTGACTGACAGATGACATCTTTCTATTCCTTCTCAGTCAGTATGAGTGTTTTATTATCTGCTTGGTTTTTTCCCATGACAGGTACTTTTCATTCAACACACCAGTTGTTCTTCTCATCTCTGGCCAAGATGACTCTGGCCTAGAAAAGGAAGATGAAGGCAGATAGTAATAATTGTGCATATATATGTGAGTTTTATGCCTAGTGAGGAACGAACAACTTAATGAATTAAATTATCTTTGTGGGGCTGAGTTCAACAATTGTACAAAGTAATCAAACCCAGTGGAGTTACACAAATTTAATGCAAAGGAGAAAAAAATTCTATTCATTCACACTATTAGTTTTTCATGATAACAGGTGGAGAATTGTCCATGAATTCTGGTCTGGTCTTGATTCTACTAATGACACCATAAGAGTGAAGCTAACAAATTGCTATACACTTTCAAAGACAAATCTTAGTTTTGTGTCCTGGAACAAAGAGATTAAAGAAGAATTCTGAAGACTCCATAACTGTTTAAATAATTTCCATTGCCTTTTACTCAAGTCGACATCTTTGTTGCATTTCAATTATCAATGCAAGCCCTTTCTCCAGCCCCATGGAAATGTCTTTCCCTGTTAGGTCATGTCAAGGATCATGTTGGCTGAAGTGTTATAGGGGTTAATCTAGACAGACACTCTGACCAAACTCAATCATATTACTGAAAAAAAATGCTCATGTACTAGGATTTTTTCAAGACATGTTTAAACCATCAATGGAACCAAAACAAAACCAGAGAAAATGGTTGATTTTATTTTAGTAAGTACTGAGTACAGTGGAGTGATGTTGCAGTAATTTTGAGAGAATAAATTTGTGCATAAATGTTTCACAACCAGGCTTCTCCCCTTGTATAATCCGTTGGTCCCTCACTGCCTTGTTCCATATCCACTTGTAGGATTTACATCAACTGTGATGGACTTCACACAGTAAAACAGGTAAATTAGGACTAATGTCACCCTTAAGCTAGAGATGCATTAAAAGCTCTTGCTGAAATTGAAAACTGAGAGGTTTACCAAAAATTTCACTCTGTGAATCCAGCCTGAAGTTAAAGTTTCTATTGGCACAAATCCCATTTTTCCCTTGGGCAGTACTGCAGACCCCTTCCTTTACAAGGTGGACTGAACGTTTTTTCTTTAGGTACCAGCTACTTGTGCTGGTTTTGTGCCTCACAGTCAGTGCAACTGGTGGTTAAATGGATGTAAATCCTCTCCTGCTCTTGGATTTTACGTATCTCTATTGACTACAATGGATAACTTCTGAGAAGACCTGCCACAGGTCCCTTTAGAAAGAAGAGTGGCAAGAGAAGTGAGTCAGAGGGAATGGGAGGGTTGTGAACCTTATTTTCCCAGCATCTCCTTCCTGAAGCAAAGATATCTTAGTTGACCATCCTCTTGATTGGACTGAGACAGTTCAAAATGAAGTGGATCATTGATATTGCGTTTTGAAGGAAATACACATATTCTCTTCTAGGCAACTACTTTTTCTCCCAACATCCCACAACTCTCTTCAGTCAACAAGCTCTGAGTACTAGGTGGAGCTGAGTATTGCTTACTCTCTGTCTGTCCCAGCTGGGACTCCACAGGGCCATATGACTACTATTGGCCATATAGAAGGCTTTATCTCCTCTGCATAAATATGCCAAAGCTTTTTCCATAATTAATAATCAAAAGAAAATCTACACTTGAAACTTCATGAAGATCAGATTTAAGCTGAGGACTTAGTGTTAATATCACTGTTGTGAGCTCTGCAGAGACTGATAAATACAGAGAACGTGGCCTGCCTCTCTTGGTGCTGTACCAGTTTTTCTACAACCTCTTTTCATCAGCAGCATTTCAGGGAATTCTGCCTTCTTTCCATGCTTTCAGACAGCAGTGTGAAACCAAAGATTACAACAATTCGTAGTTACCCAAACCTGTCCACATAATGTGCTACTGGCCTGTGGTATACTAAACTATGCAGAACAGACTTACTTCTCCTCCCTGCCCTTGACCAGGCCACTCTGTTCAATACAAAGATGAAAGACAGATAAATCCTAAAATGTGCTTTGCCCTTGCAAAGAGGATGTAATGTTAATGGTATTTCTGGAAGAACATCTGTGACTCCCTCTTCACTTAGTCTTCAGGGAAAAATAGATTGGGACAAGGCTCCCTCCCCTTGGGCTTTTGTGTTCTGCTGGCTGGTGGGTTTGTCCCAGTTTTAATTGTTTATGTTCCATAACCTCCTCAACTGAAGCACCCACTTGTGTTTCTAATATATAATATAATGACTAACCTGCTCAAACTATTTCCACTGCCATCCATGGCACTTTTGATAGTCTTGGGGGAGCCCCCAGGAGACAGGCTCGAGGTCGAAAAATAAAATTTGCGATTATTTTCAAAGACAAAAAAAAAAAAAGAAATCCTTGTGTAGATGACTTCATTAGCTCTCATCATTTCTAGCTGGCATTGTTATACCAATCTCTGATTTGTGTTTTACTTTGGTTCATTCAGTCGTAAGTCCACCTCCTCGTCAGCAGCCTTCCTATCCAATTAAGGATTCTTACTTGTCTTAAGTTCCACTGCAGCGTTGTCCCCATCCTTATTCTCTGCTGCTGTTGGTAATATTCCTGGCTTTGTATTTGGCCTCTGTCTGGCTGTAGTATCTTCTTTTTTCCTTGCATCTTGTGCTCAGACTGCATCCAACTCTTGCTGTCTCTTCCCTTGTAAAGTGTTCAGAATTCCTCTTAATATTTCTGTCCCAACATCTTCAAATCCTCTCAGTGGCTTTGTTCTCTCCTTTACAACAATGGACGAGGCAAGATAATGAATGCTTCTACGGTTTAGATTAAGGAGTCAATACAGAGTATGGAGTGGAAGCAGGACCAAGGTACATTAAAGCAAGAGGCAGGGATTTGACAAACCACAGGGCTGCCTCAGGTAGAAAAGTAAGCTGCTAGAGCAGTGTTAGAGAAAGCACAAGAATGGAAGGGAATGAATTTAGCCTTTGGAGAGAAGTGTTTAGCAGTTATCTTCTGGGGGTTGGAGTTAAGTTTAAGTATCATTCTGTATTTAGGTCTTGCGCTCCCTTTCTATTGTGGTATGATGAAAGTCTGCAATTTCATGTTATTAATGGGGATGCAGGTTGCATAAGCAGAATTTAAACCTCAAAGTGAACAGTCCATCCTGTCTGTGGTACTCATGAATTTGTAGACTGCTGGCATAATGTCTCACAATTTTCTCTTTTCCAGATTAAAGTGTTCTTCTTTGGTCCTCAGAGTAGGACCCATTCCTTACCTTTGACCAGTCTGGTTGTCTACCTCTAGCTATTTTTTAAGTTTTACTTTGTCCTTTCTGAGACGAAAGATTCAGAATACACACATGGTCTGAGAAAACTGAAGATTTTTAGGTGGCAGACTGGTAATTTGTGCTCTATAGCATTCTTCTCTATTCCCTCTCTCCTAATTCCTTACAACAGATTTGAGTTTTCTCTGACTACTTCTGTTCTCTGAACTGCAGTTTCATTAAGCTATTATTCACAGTTCCAACATCTTACTTCCGAGTGCTTACCGTAAACTCAGAATTTAATTTTAAAAGCTAGAATTCTTTTTCCCCACATGAACCATCATCCATTTATTTACATTGAACTTTCTCATTTTTTCATCCAGTCATGCAGCCCCTCTGCAGTTCTTCACAGCCCTTATCTTTGCCATCTTAGATAACTTGGTATCAATTCAGCCAGATTTCCAACTCACTTATAACAGGAATAATGATATTGTTTCTCTTTCCAAGAAGAAATGTGAATATCGTGATAATGGGGGCAGAAACGATGTTAAAGTTTCCTATACAACACATATGCCAGTTAACCAACAATGACTATGTTCTACATATTCACAGCAGCTGCTATTTGAAGGCTGCCCTGGGGCTCTGACCTCACTCAGAAATATTTCACTGTAAGTGGGCATCTCGTCTGGTGTCAACTTCACAGTCTTTAAGGTGGTGATGTGGGACTTCAGAGACTTCGGATCAGTTTCTGTTGCTTCAATAGGCATAAGTAAACAAGCCATTTCATCTTTTTGTACCTCAGTATCTCTTTTGTAAAACAGAGATAGCAACACTTCCACCTTTTTTTGTCTGTCTTGTCTATTTATATAGAGGATCACCTTGGGCAAGATTTTGTTACCTATGAAAGTGTCTAGTACAGAAGAGCTCCTACCTCACATGTGGAGTTCTTAATGCTACTAGAAAAGACAATCCTTACTGGAAAACACAGTTCTCTTGTATATGAATGCATTCACTGAATTAGAGAAAGTGGGAACATTCGAAACTTCCAACAAAAATGAACCAGGCATATTTTGCTTTCTATAACATCTTTGTCTTCCAGATGAGCTTGTGAGTGCAAATGCTGAAATAGCATAAGCAGGTGTTTTGGTGATATTTCTGATCTGAATTAAAAACCCACACTATCAGCTGATGCATTACTGAGCCATGTAGAGAAAATTACCACCTAAGTGTTTGTAATAATGCAGTAGAAGCTTGACAGGTAAGGAACACCCATTCATCCCTACTGTGATCTATCTTAAAACCCCAAGATGTTCCCATCCCAAGACACTGTAACCGAAATTAGTAAGTAGTTGTACTCACATATTTACTGGTCCATGTTAATCAGTGTACTGTAGCTGAGATCTGGAGCTCCTAGTCCTTTGTGTAGAGGAGACTTTTGCCACTAGGAAAAATGTGCCAGATATGAATTCAATCAGTTATACTAGAAATGAAGTAGAAATTCAAGTTGGTACTTGCAGTAGTACAGGGAGACACCCCTTTTGTCTTTCTGTAAGGCTCTGACATGGATCTGCAGCTATCACTAGTTCCTCTAGGATGTTAGAACCTTAGCTCAAGGCTGGATAGAGGGTACTTCTTTCTTATGATGTTCATATTCATGATGCTTATGCTGTAGGTAGGAAAACCTTCATGTAATCCAAATGGTAATGGGGAAGAAAAGAGGGAGGAACAAAAAGAGGAAATGAATTAATGGCTTGGGAAGTTTTTAGGGAAGAGGAGGAGTGGGCTCAGCTTCTGTTCCTGTGAATTTTCAGCTATACTGATTGGATCAGCTGGAACATTTCAAAACTTTTTATAGCCTGGAGTTAGGATGTTCTTTTCAGAACTCTGGTCAGAACAGTTCTCAGGTACAAAAAGGAGTTAGCCTTGATTTTCTCCATTCCAGGTAAACTTGTAACCACTGTGCTAATGAGTAAAAACGTGCTGCAGCTGTTGCTTCACCTTTGGGAAATATGTGTGTGTGAATACTGTTCTGAGAGTTGCCTCAGCAAGAGAAGTCTTCATCTGTTAATCTTGCTGGAGCTTTGATAGAGTGCTGATTCCTGGCTGACCATCAAAAATTTAGAAGACTCTATGGAAACAGAAGTGCCTTCAGACTACAGATGGAACCATGAGCAAGTGACAGATATGTATGATATTTTGAGGATCTGCCATTTGGACTTATGTATTTAAAGCAGGAGTTAAATGTCTTAGTCCTTTAATGGATCTATGGTGATTAGTCAATTTAAAGACTCCTAAAGACTCAAGAAATGGCTGGGAAGAGTCTGTTTTCCTTTAAGACAATGGAAAGTAAATAACTGAAATTGGCTGTGGGAGTGTCAAGGTTTAATTGCAAGGCGACAATAAACCGTGGCAGATGCTCTCTGTTAATCGCCCCCACCCTCTGCCCTCTCCACATAGGAAAAAGTCCTCTCTAAGGGAAGGTGATAGGAAGGAAAAAGGGAGAGAGACTTCAGGTTGGAAAGGTTTTTAAATGCTTTACTAATGGTACTAATAAATAGAGAAAATAATACAAAATATAAAAAACCCAATCTTGAATATCCCAGGTAGTAGCGTTTAACCCCTCCTGTGGTGGGCAGAGCTGGCGTGGCTCCAGCAGCTGCAGGGCAGGCACCCGGAAGTCCTGGGTGGGACTTCACAGCAAACCAGAACTGGATTCAGGGATGCAGGGTCTGAGGCCTTGGATTGCAGGGCCGACAGGCAGGGTCCTCTTCAGATGCCGGCCATGGTTGAAGTGAGAGACATCCTCGTGATGTCCCTATAAGTGTATGACGCATATGGGATGGAATACTCAGTTGGTCAGTTTTAGTCACCTGTCCTGTCCACCCCTCCTTGCAAATACGTCCCTCTCACTTATGGAACGTGTGAAATCTTTCAGTCCTTGGTTGTTATAGCAATAAATCTAAACATGGGGCTTCTTCTGCATTCCCTTGGTCACTCTCATCAGTCCTGAGAACAGTGTCCGAGAAAACTAAATTCAGAAAAGTGCAGTTACTTGGAAGGTACTTAGAAGAACTTAGCTGAAAGGGAAATTCACTAAAAGAGAGCTGGTCTTGTTTTTAACAAAACCAGGACAGGGAGTAGTTAAAGCAAAGAGAGTAGTTAACTTCTTTACCAAAGCTATGAGATAGTTTGATATGGACTGAAATATGATGGAGAAGGCACAGCTGTCAGAGACAAGATTTGAGCTGAAGTCATCTTCTGTCTTAGCAAGCTGTGCAGGTGCTGGAAGAGAAAACTTTGAGTGTGTTGCTTATTTCACCATATTCAGACCTTCAAGGAGCTGACTGAGGAGTGAACATGAATGTTTGCATGTTCTGAATCACTCAAGAAAATGCATCCACACTGCTGAGAGTGACAAAGGAGTCATGCAGAGTAAGTAGCATCTGGATCAGAAAAAAAATAACAGCAACTTGGTGAAGATTTGCTTTTCTATTGCTTTCACACTGATGGCACAGCAATCCTAGCTGATTTCTGTTTTGCTCACAGGAAGTGAAATGAAAAATTTTGAACCTATCTCATACACCAACTGAGGAGATTCTTTGCATCACCAGTGACACAAAACCATTTATTGAGACAATTTGCCATTCTCATCCCCTAAAGCTTATTGTCCATCAACTCTGCTCTTGAGTGTACCTTTCTAAAGAGTGTGGTGACTGCCTGCCGAGTTACTCTTGGTAGCTGGCCCCAAAAAAGAAAAGGAAAAGCAGAAAGGGAAGGCTGCAGAGAAGAGATATCTACAAACTATGTAATACATGGTAGTGAAGGAAGTACACCTGTCTACTTGCCTCCTGAGAAGGGGTGAATAGCTTACTGGGAAGGCCTTGGTCCAGCTCCAGCCTGGTTAACGGCCCATGATACCAGGACATGGAATTGGTTTCAATGTAGGCATCAAAAGAGGTTTCATTAAACCAAGGACTACCTGATACCAGAACATGTGAAAGTATGGTAATGTTCTGGTTAAAAGTACAATAATAATAATAACAATAACTCCAGGATTTACAGAAGGATCTGCCTGAATAGCTACCCATCTCTTGACACTGACTTTTTTCCCCAGTTTTTACTCCTGCAAGAAACTGAGTGATCACTGCCATCTATTGGCAATAATTAAGGTAACATTACTGTCCCACTCAGGCAAAGCATCAGAAATTACATAGTTTACCTGAAATTGAGCATGATACACTGTTAAAGAGCATGATATATCTTCCGAGCCTACTGAGCCACATTATGATTTTTTTTAAGTTAGAGTATTACACCACATGAAATGTGCAGCCTTTATGCTAGCTTTTGCTTATATTACTTAGAAGTTTTTGTCTATTACAACACAGCTCTCCATTTATATGATTCATATGAGATTGCACTCATGTTTCCAACAGAAAACACCTGGCTGGGAGAGCTCCAGAGAGCTTCCAAATTGGAATTTCCAACTATGAGATAACTTGGTTGCCTGAGGGATGAATTCCTCGCTCACGGCAAAATTCCTGTGAGAAGAAGTACCGTGACGTCTTCTCAATGAAAGGCACTGATTGCCACATTTTTGTTTATCACTATCACATTGGCCTTGATAGAAAAAAACCAGGGAAACGCTGTGTGAGAGTTCCACTCATTTGAACATGTAAAGGAGAATTGTCCCTATAGGCACCTCTGAAATTAAGGCAAAGCAAAATAGATTACCAACCTCTTCTTAGTATCTAAAACATCTTTCTCCAAAGTCTAAACAGCTTTTAATGAAGGCACTAAGTATACAAAACTAACAAATGTAATAGTAAACTTTTTCAACACATATATTTTGATTGTCCAGTGTTCAGAAGGTCTGCATGCTTACAAATAAATAATTCAAAACTAATTTTAAACACATCTTCAAAGGCTCAATATCACTAACTTTATTAGAAGTTTTAGCTATTTATACTAGAAAGATAAAAGCATAAATTTACCATGAGTGATGCCATAATTGCAGATATGTTGCAATTAACACTTTTTTTTTCCTGCGCTTAGCTTTATACTTCTGTTACATTATTTATACTCTAGATTGGAGAATTAGGCATAACAAATTTGAAAGAAATAAATATTTTTTTTCTATTTTTTAGTAAATGGCTTAGAAACATTCCTAAAAATGCCGAGAAAAGTTAAGTCCTCTTACAAATTAACTGATGTATTTTTTCAGAAGCCTCAAATTTCATCCCTGATATTTGCGTTGCCAGTTACAGATTGAGATTTGAATTACTTCAACTGGCATATTTTTTCTCTAAATAATGAGTCTATAAGATTCACCAATTAAGATGAAAACTGATATTCTATGTAAAAGCAGAATATTGATTCAAAATTACTTTTTCATTCATAAAAATGAGTATTTCCCAGGTTCTTGGAACAGTAAACAAAACTTTGGATACTTGACACTCCCCTCCAAAAAAAAAAAAAAAAGTTAATCCCAGTCATGGTAAAATATGTGTTGATTTACAGTTCAAAAAACTAAATGAATGAAAAAAGTTGTTTCTGGCAGTATTAAGCAGCTATATGTCATGGGAACATATAGGAAATTATAAGGGAATATTTAATTCTTCTTTACGTAGACAAGTCTCTTACAAAAACAACCCTAAAAGGTTACTTCCACATACTTGGGGCATGTTTGACTCTTTTTTGCAACCAGGTAGAAGTATTCTGAGCTCCTACCCTCACCCTGGGAACCATGGTCAGCGTGGGGATGGGACCCGGTCTGTACACGAGAGCTACAGGTTGAGCAGGTCTTGCGCATCCACAGTGGCAAAGTGAGCACAGGAAGTGGTGTCATGCTCACAGATTAGCAGAGCAAGAGATTTTGGCATCACCTCGCAAATGACCTCACTGTCACCAGGAACTGCTACTCACATCAGGAAAGTGCTCGGCACAAGCCAAGGATTTCAGAGACATGCACTATGGAAGTACAAGGCAAGCAAAGCTGCCTGACAAGCTTTATGAATGTTTGAATTTTGTAAGAGAATATTTTCATAAAGTTGTAATCCTTTTATCTCAAAATGATTGCTGCATAAGTTGCTGTTAACAAAATCAAGAGTGGGAGGCAACAGAGGCCTGCCAGTATTAAGAAGATCAAAGCATGCTGGCATCGATAGCTATATTTATGTTGTGGGTTTACTGTTCTAAATTATTTAGATGCCTTAGAAGAGAAGAAACATTTCACTATTGATACAAGAAATATTATATTGCTAACTTTAGTTTAAAGGTTTTTTTTTCAGGACCGTGTCTTTAATTTGCTATTGTCTAATAAATAAAATTTGAAAAAATATTTCTTTGAAAGAAAAAAAAGTAATGTTTTTCTGTACATGTTTGAAGTTTTGGGGAAGGAGTGGTTTCCACATCCAAGACAACCAAATCTTGAAATGAAGAGACTTCCTGCTTCTTTTATATTTCACCTCTTTCTTGTTATCATTTCCCCTGTCATACATACAAGGGAAGGAAACTAGTTTTCGAAAAGCGTTAACTGTGGCTTTGCATAGTTTGTCCTGCTGGTCAGTCACCTGTGTGTCTCTGCCTCAGTCTTCCCTCTTTCCTCTGTTCCATACATTGGCCAACCAAATCTGAGAAGGTTGGTCTAGCCAGCCAGGACTGCAGCCTTCCACATGCTACTTGAGCTTTTAACCAGCTGAAAGCAACATCCTCAGCATATTCACATGGCTCTGCTGGCCGCCTCCTCCAGTAGCTGCTGAGACAGAGAACTTGTTCCTCTCTCTGAAGCAGTTATGTTCGTACTAGAGACAGACCACAGCATTGCCTGCCTGTGCTATTCTTTTCTTTAATCTTTCCTTTGATCTACTCTTTGGCTTAAAGAACCAGGAACAGAAATTCCTCAGAAAGAGCTCAAGATCCTCTCAGCTCATGTTTTATCTTTTTTTTTCCTGAAGACTGCCAAACTAAGGAATTCTTTTCTTACAAAGAATAGGAGCAGGAGAAATGTAAGAAGAAATATTACTGACACACAAGTCCTATTTCACGACATATGTATTTGCCAATATAAATATATTATTTATGTTTCTTTATTTTGCCTTCCTATTTTCTTCGTACTTAATAAAGATTTAAAAAGCATTTAGTGATGATTGTTTAAAGCAGGACAAAAAATGCTACACTCTCTCAGTTTAACCCCATCAACTGGATCATATTTAATTGTAAAATGTACAGTGACAATATCATGACATTTCCTTTAATCAGCTGGGCTCTCTGAAATTAGCTACCCTAATTTTGGACTGTGAACTGATTGAAGGAAAGAAGCCAGAGAGTCGTGGTCAATGGGGCAGTCTGGTTGGAGGCCTGTATCTAGTGGAGCCCCTCAAGGGTCAGTACTGGGGCCAGTATTATTCAATATATTCATCAATGACTTGGATGAGGGAATTGAGTGTACTGTCAGCAAGTTTGCTGATGACACCAAGCTGGGAGGAGTGGCTGACACGCCAGAAGGCTGTGCTGCCATCCAGCGAGATCTGGACAGGCTGGAGAGTTGGGCAGGGAAAAATTTAATGAAATATAACAAGGGCGAGTGTAGAGTCTTGCATCTGGGCAGGAACAACCCCAGGTTCCAGTACAGGTTGGGGAATGACCTATCAGAGAGCAGTGTAGGGGAAAGGGACCTGGGGGTCCTGGTGGACAGCAGGATGACCATGAGCCAGCACTGTGCCTTTGTGGCCAAGAAGGCCAATGGCATCCTGGGGTGTATTAGAAGGGGGGTAGTTAGTAGGTGTGGAGAGAGGTTCTCCTCCCCCTCTGCTTTGCCCTGGTGAGACCACATCTGGAATATTGTGTCCAGTTCTGGGTCCCTCAGTTCAAGAAGGACAGGGAACTGCTGGAGAGAGTCCAGCGCAGAACCACAAAGATGATTAAGGGAGTGGAGCATCTCCCTTATGAGGAAAGGCTGAGGGAGCTGGGTCTCTTTAGCTTGGAGAAGAGGAGAGTGAGGGGTGACCTCATTCATGTTGATAAATATATAAAGGGTGAGTGTCACGAGGATGGAGCCAGAGTCTCCTTGGTGACAATCAATGGTAAGACAAGGGGTAATGGATCCAAACTGGAACACAAGCGGTTCCACTTAGGTTTGAGAAGGAAACGTCTTCTCAGTGAGGGTAACAGAACACTGGAACAGGCTGCCCAGGGAGGCTGTGGAGTTTCCTTCTCTGGAGACATTCAAAACCCACCTGGATGCCTTCCTGTGTAACCTCATCTAGGTGTTCTGGCTCTGGCAAGGGGATTGGACTAGATGATCTTTTGAGGTCCCTTTCAATCCCTAACATGATTCTGTGATTCTGTGATTCTGTGATTCTGTGAATTTTGGCCTCTAGTTGCCTACTTATAAACTTCATGGCGTAGGACAGGAACAACTCATTACAGCCAGCTGGATTAAAGATTTATTTTCTCACAAGAAACAGCATTTAAAAATAGGTGTACATATACACAGGTGGGCATATAAACTTTTTTTACATATGTATAGATACACATACACATACACACACACACACACACGCGTGTATACACTTCCTTCTGGATCAGAATGAAAAGTCAGAAAGTTGACACTTTTCATGGGAATGAGATCCCTCTAATGTCTCTCTTGGTTTGCCAGCTGCCAAACTCCTTTGCTTCCCACCTCTCTGATTGGTTTCCTGGATGCTCAGCTGCCCAGCTGCCACACTGGCTTGTTGGCTGCCCAAGGAACCAGCTGTTCCCACAGGGAAGTGGAGGAATCCGGGGAGTCGGCAACCTGCCCACCCCGCTGCCAGCCAACTGGCTAGTGCCTTGTCAAGGCAGACTGCCTGGAAACCTCCATTATTTCTGCTGAATTCTTTGACAGACTCCTGCAGGATCTGTATGTCCTGTTTAATCATTATTCTTGGACAGAACAGTATTCCTTCAGAGATAAAAAACTAATGAGCTTTACTGTTTCTGTGGTGTGTAGATGTGCTGTTCCCAAGTGTATCCTTTAGCTATGACTGCACTAATGCACGCTCAACACACTTTCAAGATGTGCAGATGTGTCAGAAGAGTACTCAAATAGGGCTCAAGGAAAATGAAACGAGAACCACAGAGGTACTGGAAGCTAATAACAGTGAAAGGCACTCAGGTATTACAAAAAAGGAGCAAGAAGGGCATTTCAGAAGGATAAGAGTGATCTAAAAGAATAGGGGAAATTTTTAGGGAATTCCTGATGAGCCAATATCTTTAGCTTTTAAACATTAGAAAGCTATGAATGTGTCATGCTTCAGAAATGCTCAGAGTCAATTTATAAAAGCTCAAGATTGTTGCATGAGTAGATAATAGCTAAAGAGCATCATCTGTGGCTACGCAACAGTGAAACCAAGTTCATCGGCTTTCACGCACCTCAGAAGCAAGCCAAATGCCAATATATTACCTTATGCCAGAGAAAATGTTTTGCTTTGTGATTTTTTCAGCTAGTAAATAACATAAAAGCCAATTAACATACCAAACAATATCTATTTAAGACAATTCATATTTGAGTGTATGAAATGTATCTGACTTATCTGTATATGTTGTAGGTATGAATTTGGTGACATTTTGGTGATGGTCTCTGTCCATAAATTATTACTATTTAAAGTAGTATTTATCTTGCAAATACCCCTCCCCACTTTAAAAAGTTTGGGATTTTCTTTTGACTCCCCTTTTCTGTTGCTCAATTCCAACTTAACTTTCCCTGTGGAGAGACTCCTTCCCTTCCAAAGAAAACAAGGTAAATATAATATTTCGACCAATATCTACATCACTCAGCTTCTTCCCTTCCACATATCAAACAAATATTTTTTAATTTTTCTGATTTCTTCTTCTACCCCAGCTCACTATCCTTGTTTTTCTTCTCTACCCAGTCTATTCTAATTTCATCATTTCTTCTTGTTTGCTTCAGTTTCTTCATGTTATAGAAATGATATGGAATACAACTTCCTTCCTTCAGGATTTTCTCTGTCTTTCCATTTCTTTTTTCTTACTGTTCTGATTTCACTGTAACAAAATTCTTCCTTCCTTTTAACATTCGACTTTTTGATTTCTTCTTAATCACATCCTCCCACTCTGCATTGACTCAGACTTTCTTTCCCTCCTCTCTTAACCCTTCCGTGCCTTGCATCTTTCTTCCTCACTGCATCACTGCTTCTGCATTCAGTCAACAGTCCTTTCAACATTTTTTTTCTACCTCCTCCAATCAGCTTGTTATCTTTCCTACTTAAATTTTCTCCTTGACTCATTCAGTGATATTATTGTTAATAATAATAGTACAAAAGAAGCTTTCCACAGAGAGCAAGAGAGAAGGTCTCTGACAATGAACTCAACAATATAAAAAGAGATTATGGAGACAAAAATGAAGTGAACAGGACTGAAAAAGGCAAAGGCATCTAATGAAGCAATGAAGCCCTTGTTCTTTAGTTCTCCATCATTTTGTTGTTTAAGTAATCTTCTATTAGAGGAAAATTGAGCTGGGGATTAAAGTACCTGCAAAGCTCATTTTAGGTAGCTGCTTCGGATAGCTGAGTGGGAGTTCTTCAGCTGTGTCATTGGAGCCATTTGTCAATGATATCTATATTCTTCTTTCTTTTCCAGCATTGTCTGCAGTATTTATTCTTCTGCCTTACAGAGCTGACATGGAAGATATGGCTGATACAGAAGAAAAAGGGGGGTTTGGCTTTTTTTTTTTTTTAAACCGAATTTATCTCCAAATATTTAGTAGAGCTTACATCCAAATAAGTTAAACCTGCTTGAATCAAATTTAGTGAAGGTCCATATGTTGCAGGCAGACAATGGGAAAGGCTATCCCTATTCTTAGTCTTCCTTCTCAAGGAAGCTAATGGTCTTTGTCCAGGCCAAGAAAATTTGTTTATCTTAGATCCACTAGCTCTAGTAACACGTTTTTTCACAGTGTTTTATAAACCCTCTAAAGCATCATGTTTGTTTTGTAAACCCTCTAAAGCATCGTAGCTGAAATCTATTTTAATAGTTTTCTATTTAGAAAGAGAGGAAAGAAAGGGCTTGGGAAATACAGCCTCTTCCTAGCTTTCAGTCAGGTTTTGCATGTCTTGGTGCTGCCTAGCAGGTGAGTTTCACAGCTGCTGCAGGGGTCTTGTGCAGTTTGTTCAGCAACATATTCAAATTTTTGCAACGATAATGAAATCAGAATTGTGGAGGAGGAAAAACAGAAGATGAGGCAGGAAAGATGGAGCAGTAGCAAACACAGCACTGGGCTCACCTCCTGCTGAGTTGATTCTCTCTGAAACTCCTGGGAAGGAGAGCAGAAGAGCAGCACATCCCTTGTAAAGATTTTTAGTTCCTTTCACTGTCCAGCAGCTTTTCTTGGATAAGAAATTAGAAAACAAAGAAAAAGCGGGGCAGCCAAGAGGTCTTGCAACATTTAGAAATATTTCTGTGGGTTCATATCAAACACTGCCTCAGAGTTTGGAGACCTGGACTTTGTGGTGTGAGTGGGGCTGAACTTGGATCCTCACAGACTGCTGCTGTCATGGCTAATGCCCTCCTCTAGCATCGCTCACATGTAGGATCTCTATATCTTTGCACATCTTGGCATGTCTCCTCCAGCGAAAGACTGCTCAGAAACAACTAGAGTGAAGGAAAGCTTTGCAGGTACCTCTCCTCAGCTCTAAATATTAAGAGTTTTGGAGAGTCAAATTGCCTTGGACAACCTACATGAGAATCTCAGTGACTCTGATTTGGTCTTAGCTGTTGCCTGCATAAGGGCACTGTAGGTCCACCACTGCCCACTGATCTCCTTCAAAAAGCCAATAGTTCAGAGAGCAGAGGAGCCAACAGAGACAGGTTTCCAATGAATATAATGGTGTAGTTAGAATCTTTGATACCTCTGAAGCTTCAAGCTCCAAGTGAATGAGTGTAAGATTGCTAAGTCTGGTAGAAAAAAGTAATCTTATGCAGATGTCTGCCTCTTAGCAGGAGCACTAATGAATTGCTCCCTCTGCCTTGGCTTTTATGTTCAGAGAAATATGAGGATATGTTTATCTGTTATTACATATTTCTCAACGTGGTTGAAATGGCAAATGCACTCCAGTGCTGTTAGGATGGGCGGATGGTATCACAGTCTCATCTGCAGATGCATATTTGTGAACACTGTAAGCCAAAGTTGATTCTGGAAGATTCAGTCCTGCCTCACCCTTGCTACCAGCTCCTCACTGACATCTCCATGCTATCCACTTCTTCGAATCTGCAAGAGGAGTTGTGTATGCTACACAGCAGGCTGCATGGGAAAAATAGCCATTAGGAACTAATTTCAGCTTGAATCAGTATCTTGACCCAGTTCAGCAAGCAACCACCTAGACTCCTGCACCAGCCTAAGAGAGTTAGCAGCTCAAGGGCAGAAATCTGGTGGCCAGAGGCTTGCAGTGTATAGCATTGATCTTTTTAGAAGCCATTCCAGACTACATTGGTTTAAATTGTGCTTGAAGCTACATTAAAATAATGTAACTGGGCGAGAATTCACTGCCTCAGGAAAACAGGCCCAACAAAGAAAGATTTTAATAAATGTTCATGTTACTTTCCAGTTATGAAGAGCGGAGTAGTGTTGAGAAGCAAAACTGAGTACTGGGTAAACCACTGCAGGTGGACTTTGTAGGCTGTCCTCTCTTGTCCTGCAGGTCAGGCACATAACTGCCATGGCCAGTCTGGTAAAATGCCTCTCCAAAAAGGGAATTATCATCCAAAAAGCAGTCAACAACCAAAACAAATAAGTACCCTTCCTCAGTGCCTTGGGATGTTCCCTTAGACAGGGCAAGCCTCCCCTATATCTGTGCCTTTGATTCATCATCTGGGAATCAGATGCCTTAGCTGCTTGTCAGCACCTGCATTTTGCTGTCTGTCAGAGCAGGATCAGCAGCTTCCCCGAGTCTTGGAAGGGGTCGTATGCACCGTGACAGGCAACACTACTTCTAAGCAGCAAAATGAGCATCTTCAGGGCTGCCTTAATCTCTAGTGCAACAGCATGGTGTGCCTTATAATAATACTGACAGCGATTGGGAAGGGTTGACAAGTCTTTTTTTTTTTCTTTTTTTCTTTTTTTTTTTCCTGCTCCATTTGGTCCTTTCTACTCCAGCAGAGTTCCCTTTTTGTTACAGGATCCCTAGTTTTAGCAGAGAGATGACATTGAGGTAAAGTCAGTTATCTGAACTGAGGAGCCTCTTCAGTGGTGCACAGAAAGATAACAGGCACAGCTCTGTTCCCATAGGGTCACACTGCAAGAATTTGTGGCCAAAGATGCAATAAGTCAGAACAAAGAATGTACAACCTCAGCACAACTTCCAGTTTTAATATTGGTTTCAACTAAACTGAAAATAATCTCCAACAACAATACAGCATTGAACTAACACAGCTTGATTTTCTGTCAGTCAATCTTTATTCCCTTAAAAATGTCGAAGTCAATTTGAAAAAAGAATGCTGCAAAAAAAAAAGCCACCACCAACAATTGAAAACCCAACCATCATTAAAATTGGAACATAAAATATAAAAAAAGTTTTACTTACCTTGTTTCCTTGTTTATTAAATCATCATAGTTCATGTTCCAAGAAACAAATGCTTAACAGAAATTTTCTGTGTGTTTAGTATAATTTCTTCTTCTTTTCCTTTGTAACAAATAACTTAGTATACAGATTTCTGTTTGTTAAAAATACAAAGAATGAGTAAAACACTGCATGAGTGAATGTTTGATATTTCAGCTGTAGTGTCATGTGTCATTTTAAAAGAAAAGAGAAAGAACAGTGTGGGGGATAGATGGCTGAAAACAGGAAGGCAAGATCAACCAATGTACACCAAGGAGAAACTGAGGCAGTTGAAGGAATAGGTAAGGTGAATATTTCAGATTTAGGAGTATCACAGCAGAAAGGGAATTAGAAAAGAGGACAAAAAGAAGCACAAGTGCAAAGAGTTAGGAAAATTTAGAGAATTTTTTGTATGATTTTGGAGCTGGGTTCTCAAATGATCCAATCTTACAATGCAGTTGAAGGGAAAACAAAATGAAATGCTTATTCTTCTCACATCTCTCAGAGAAAAACACTTTTACACAATGTGTAATTACTAGTGCCACTCATGATCATCAAAAACTTTAGTTGGGACCAAGGATATAGCAGAGACTTTAAAGGAATTTCAAACCTGATGCTAATAAATTAGAGAGTTTATTTTTTTTGTTCATAAGGCCCAAAGACATTGATATAATTTGTTATAAGGTGATTTTTTTCTGTCATTGGCTGTAGACCTTTAGAAATTAACTTTTATTAAAGGACGGACATCTTAAAAAACAGAAAAAAATCTACTATCAAATATTCCTTCAAGCTGTTATTTAGTTTTGGAGAATTAATAAGAAAGCTGAGGGGACAAAGAAAAAGATAAAGCCATTGGTACCACTGCCTCTATGAACAACCATGCTGTACCTAGAAGTAGTGCGTTAAAAATAACCAGCAGCTGTATCCAAGTGAATCTGGAAGTTATAGGATCACTGCTTCCTATTCCAGTGCCATTGCTTTAACCCCATGTTTTCACTAGTCATCTGATGAAAATAGGGACACTCCTTAGGCAGCCTATTGACACCTTGTTTGTTGCAGGAAGGGGAGAGAATGAAAAGATTGGTATTTTTCCCTTCTTTTGAGTTACTGGAGTCTTTCACAGCTGGAGACAGTATGTCAAAAAGATCCATTAGTAATTCATTAAATTCTCAGCTGCTTAACTAGTGTATCATAATCACAGGCTTAGATATAAGTCAGTCACCAGGGCTGGAGTCATCATGAAATTTTTCCTCTAGATCAGGTAGGCAGAAGCATTCTGCCATTCATAGCAAGGGGATGACCTGCTTCGTCAAGTCAGTTTATTTCAAAAGTTCCCTACTCCTGCAAGGCCTTAAGGCTTTGGCATTGTTCTTGATTTTCTTCCCTGATGTTGCTTCAGACATTATAGATTTGGTTTTTGGTCTGTTACAGGCATTTTAAATTTGGTCTAGACTATTTTAAAATATCATGTCATCCAAAGTCTGGAAGGGCATGTGGAGTGCATTTTTATACTCTGAAGTAGGTCTCTATTGCACTCTTGCTAATAATTTCAGGTTTATAGACTGAATAACTATGATGGTCTATTCCAAACTCATGTTCCTAAATTAAAGAGTTCCCTAACATCAAATTTCTGCTTTGTGAATAGATATTTTTAGGACAAGCTCAAGGTTGTCTCTGATAAGCTTGAGTATTTTATTTTAAATGTATTTTTCCCAAATTTAAAAGCGTATTCCTTATTTGTGTGCAGTTTTCATTATTCTTCCCAAGGTGTGAATTGGTAATTCAAGTGCAAGATTTGAGCAACAGTCTCATCAGTGAGAAATTGTATTAGTTGAGATCCTTCTTTCCGAACACAAGAGCATTGCTTTGGCCAATTTTTTTTTTTTTTTTTTTTTTTTTTTGAGAGCAACTGTTTTTCAGATAGCAATCCACACACAGAGAGCTTCACTCTCTGCATTTGGCTGTATCCTGACTGTGTCCTCTTGGTCCCATTACCCATACTGGCCTGCAACAGAGACCAGTTTTCTTTTATCACTTGCCAGTCTAAAAATCAATTCCTGCTGAAAATCTCTTCCCAAATCAACACTGATGTGTGTTCTATTCAACTAAATGAGGATACCCCACTAACATTTTTATTATGAAGCTTCTCAGTGAACCAGTTGTTAATCCACTGCATTCAGGCCATGTGAACTTTTAAGTTCTTGACTAAACTGTCATGTAGTGCAAAGCCAAAAGCTTCTTAGAAGTCTCTTGCATTGATGCCATTAGTGTGAAGCAGATAAGAAATCTGACAAAAAAATCAGAAGTCATCCATAAGAGAACACTGCGGAAATCTATCCTTGATGTAATACATCAACAGGAAATGTCTTTGCTGTAGGAAATTACACTGAGTGTCTGAACTTCTGCTCGGGAGGCGGCATGAACCTGAGCTGGCTGGCTTTCTCATTTGAGGTGATTCCCTATAGTTCATTTTTTCTAAAATTTGTCAAGCCTCCTCTTTCATCACTGACAGGACATTCCCACTGAATTTTTCTTTCTTTTAAAGATTATTACCTCATCAGAGGTGGTCAGTGAGCTCTAGACTCAGGCCACTCTGATGCAGCACATCTGCGGTGACTTTCCATATGCAGTGAAGAACCTTTGCCTCCTAAAATCCCTAGGTCCAGGTTCCCCTGATTGAAGGGTCTCATTGTGAGAGGAAATTAAACATTTTTTCTGAATCAGAGACTCCAGGATTTGAATGTATGGTCTTCTACTTGATATTGCCCTAGCTGCCAAGCCCTGAAAATGCCACTCAGTTTTTGGTTTTGTTGAAAGGAAATGGATCTGTCTGTTTAGATGACGGTCCCCATGCTGGCCAAACACAGCTCTTCAAGGAGCCCATGTCATGTGCACAGTTATTCTAGTCACCAGTCAGTTTTTTAGTGTTGTCAGTAAGTTCCTGTCTGCTGTCATGAATCTGCTGTCACAAAAAGCACATGGTGAAGATGTCTTCTGCGTCAAGCAAGAGATTTATTTTTGACCCACTTCACCTGTAAATTTATTCTTTTAGCAGCTTTAATGACAGGTGTAATAAGCTGTCATTACCTTAGAAACAGGACTTTGTCTTCTGCAGTACATCCGACACAGCTGAGAATACAGGATTGTGTTCAAAAGAGGAAGACTCAAACCAGCAGGACTATTTAGTACCTATTTTTGATCTTATGATGGGGCAAGATAAGAGCAGATGCCTGCTTCAGGACTCTTGGTGGGTGTCCGCTAATTCCTTCTTAAATGCAAGTCTGGTCAAAATCAGAACCTGACAATAAACCAAGTAACTATTGGAGATTTTCTAAGATAAACTGTCAGTCTTCAGAGTCACGGTAATCCAAACAATTGCTTTCCATCATCCATGTCACAATGTTTGCGAAGGGTCCTTGGGTCACACTGGTTATTGCTCAGCCCTTGATCCCCATTCTCCTCAGTACACCACCGTTCCTGGGTCCTGTGAGATCTGTCAGGGTTTTAAAATCTCTTCATTTTTTCTTCTTTGGAAAGTTTGCAGAAGATCTTGTCCAGGGAACAATTTAAAGGAAAGCAATGTTCATTTCTTGCTCCTAAGTTCCCAGTATCAATTGGCCTAAGAGAGAAACTATATAGATTAGGTTCTTGTGAAAAAACATCCATAGACCCAGGCTCTACTTTTGAACACGGTGGTTTCTCCCATACACAGCCTTCAGCTGAAGAGTCTCAGCTGCAGACAGTCAGATGATGAAGGAACAAAACCTCCACTACTGTAACTGTTTCAGAAAAAATAAAAGGAGGAAGGACTTATTTCACACTTCTGCTGAACTCTGCTCTTCCTTGCTTTCTCCCCTATCCTCTCTTTACTTCCTGCTGAACAACTTGTGGGTTAGTTTTTAGATGTTTGCCTGATATATCCCAGTCAGAAGCTGTTTCATGTTGCCAGCTGAGCCGTCCAACATACAAGGGAGCCAAAAGTCCTCAAAAAATTAAAGTTATATCTTACCTGTACATGCAAAATGTCCCCCAAACCCAAATGATAGTGACTTCAGGGTAAAATTTCTTAAAGATAATGCCAGTAAAGATCATTATAGCTCTGTAATAGAAAATATTTAGATATATTTGTAATAATAAAACTAATCTGCTATTTTTTACCTGGAAAGATTATGATCTTTATTTTATGGAATAAACATTTGAAGCTACTACATAGCTCTGTAGTAGAAAATATTTAGATATATTTGTAATAATAAAACTAATCTGCTGTTTTTTAACTGGAAAGATTATGATCTTTATTTTATGGAATAAACATTTGAAGCTACTACCTAAAATTCAATTAAGAACACGCTACAATTCTCTGCTGAGCTATTTCTACAAAAAAGTGCTGAAAAAATAGCAGCAAGTTGCAAGATGCACTAGGTTTTAAATTAATATATATATGGCATATTGATTCTCACATCTCTTTTAGTAGTACTCCTTTACTTTAACTGTACATCCTTCCACTATCAGCCAGTTCATTAGCATATCCTGTGCCATAAGAGCTGCTTGCAAAAAATCTATAGAGTCATAGAAAAAAAGGACTACAAAAGATATTCAAGAGGTCATCTGACCAAGTTCTCTGCACTGAGGCAGGATCAGCCTCAACGGACATACATATATATATATATATATGTGGCAGTTTAAAAACTCTGATTTTAAGGAAACACTGTGATCTGAAAACCAGCTGGAATCCTCTGTTACATATCAGAAATTACAGCAGCTATCTATAAATTATTGCCTTGGCTAATACATTCATACTTTTGAGGTAATTTTTTACTTCCTCACCTTTCCTTTACTAATAACCCTGCATTAAATCCCAGCCCAACAAAGTCAACAGGAAAATTCCCATGGACTTCAACAGAATCAGGCGCTCTCTGTTTTTCTTCTTGATTTAGCTGAGTGGCCGTGGAAATCTTTGGCCGACAGATTTATTTAGAAACAGCGAGACCTCTAAATTTTAAATCTTTTCTTTAGCCTGTCTTTTATTTGAGTGTGTGCCTTGGGAATACATTTAGATAATTTTTATACTTCAGTGTAAATCCTGAGATAAAATGTCACCACTAAACCAGCATTTACCAATTGTTCATTTAACGGATTTGAGTTGAAATGTTGAGCTTGACAGGAAAAATTAAAAGTTAAGTTTCTTACTGAGCCCTCATGACATAGGTACAGTTGGCTCTGCCTTGGGCAATGGAAAGCACTAGATCATCTCTCCAACTCCCTGTCAGCTCTATGATACTTTGATTTAACTAGTTTGCTTTTAACTTCAGTCAGACATAGACTTGTGGCTAAGATCAGAAAATAAAAAGAACCTGCCACAGGAAAAAAAAAAGAAAAAGTGATGTAATTCTTTAAATCTGTTGGCTACAAGAAGCAAATAACCCGACTTACTTAGGCTCACTATGGACAGGTTTTCAGTTCCTAAACAAGATACTGAGTGCAGTCTTAAGATGCTCTCTTTGATGTAAATCTCATGCTGAGGTTCTTTCTCCATATAATCATGAGGAGGCCCATTAGAGCTACTAACAAAAAGGCCAATGTAACTGTGACCTCAGAATGGGTTTTCAACCTGACAGAATTGCCTGAGATTAGTAAAACAATCATATTCCTCTGGTTGCTCTCTAGTTGCCATTCTCTCAAATGCTCTCTGAAGAATGCAAATACCAAAACAATTTAAAAAGAGACAAGGCTTTGCAGAATCATAGAAAACGTTTTTTTTTAAAAATCAGTCTTTAAGGCTCTTGGGCGTGGAAGGGCATAGAAAGAATCTGAAAAAGCTACTTAAAACTTGTGATTTAGATGTGCTGTGGTTCTAATTGGTTCTTTTCATTTTAAGGCTTGCTCCAACTCCCACAGCAGTGAATGAGAATCATTGCAGTAACTTCAGCGCCTGAAAGATCTGCCTCTCAAGTTACTCTGCAGGGACACCCACCCTCTTGTTTCCTTGACTTCTTATTCATTCTTTCACAAATAGACAAGAACATTAAAAAAAAAAAGGGGGGTAAAAATAGTCCTGATAACAAATGAAGCAAACAACCTGTCAGTTTGGTTTAATTTAAAACAGTAATTAAGAAACAGTTTATTGCCCTCTGGATGGGTATAATGTCAATTCAAGGAAAGAAGGATGCAACTCTTCTGAAGGAGGGAAGCAAGTGACAGTGCAGATAAAGAAGGCTAGAACTGGGTGGCTCACAATGGTAAAGGGCCTAGTTCGGTTCCAATATGGTGCTTTAAAATTCTAGATCCTCATCATGTGAGATAAAGAACAAAGTGTAGTGTCCTTAGTATTTGTATCTTAGAATGATTGTGAATGTGGGTGACACATGTGACGATCTTTGCTCAAGGAATCACAAACTTTCCCAAACTAGCAGCTCCAGGATGTTGTAAATCAAGATTGGATAGTCTGTTACAGCATTCTGCAGACCTCTTAGATCTTTTTTGGGGATGTAAGGGACAGAGGTGGACCTATTTGCTTTTCCAATATTGCTCTCAATTCTTGTGAGAATTCTACTACCTGCCTCGAACACATACCCAATAAACACTCTGATTTTTCATGAGCAGAAAAAATATTCTGTCAACGGTGCCACATAGATTCCCTTCCTGTGTGACCTGCACCCAGGGCTTGAAGAAGATGCAAACCAAATCTAGGACTAGTTACGAGAGTGGGCAGAGGCGCTCGAGTCAAGGTAATATTTTGGTTATTTCTAGAGGAGAATTCAGTCCTATTCTGTGGTGGCAATATGTGTTTCTGAGGACAAAATAAAAGCAAAGAAACAAAAAGGAAATAGAGAGAAGCTTCTGATTCGTTTTGGAGTGGGTAAATTAATATGCTGCTTTATTTTTCAGCTTATTGCTGCTCTCTCTTTTCCTCTTCACTCAACCTAACCATCAGCTTGACCAGATAAAACTCCTTATATGCCCCCAACAAAGAGGTAAAAGCAGGAAGTCATGTAGTGAGAAAGAGATTGACAGTGTAAGGTCCTGCATGTGGGATGGGCAATGCCAAGCACAAACACAGGCTGGGTGGAAAATGGATTGAGTGCAGCCCTGAGGAGAAGGACTTGGGGATGTTGGTTGATGAAAAGCTTAACATGAGCTGACAATGAAGCCCAGAAAGCCAACCATATCCTGGGCTGCATCAAAAGAACCATGGCCAGCAGGTTGAGGGAGGTGATTCTTCTCTTTAATCTGGTGAGATCCCACCTGGAGTACTGAATCCAGCTCTAGAGCTGTCCAAGTCCAGAGGAGAGCCATGAAGATCATCAGAAGGCTGGAGTACCTCTCCTATGAAGACAGGCTGAGAGAGTTGGGGCTATTCAGCCTGGAGAAGAGAAGACTCCAAGGAGACCTGATAACAGCCTTCTAGTACCAAAGGGGACCTACAAGAAAGCTAGAGAGGGGCTTTTTACAAGGGCATGTTGTGATAGCACAAGGGGAAATGGCTTTAAACCGAAAGAGGGTAGATTCAGATTAGATATAAGGAAGAAATTCTTCACCATGAGGGTGTTGAGGCACTGGAACAGGCTTCCGAGAGAAGTTGTGGATGCCCCATCCCTAGGAGTGTTCAAGGCCAGGTTGGATGGGGCTTTGAGCAACCTGATCTCATGGAAAGTGTCCTTGCCCATGGCAGGTGGGTTAGAACTAGACGATCTTTAAGGTCCCTTCCAAACCATTCTATGATTCCCCTCTGTTACTCTGGGAATCCAGAGGTCAGACCCGTTTATCTAGTGCTGTACACTGACCTCTAAAAAAACCTGTGTGATAAAACCCTTTGTAACACTTCATTAAGTAAATTTCATCTTATACTTGATCTCTGTGGTATCACCCACCAAAAAAATGAGTGAGGATGGCACGAGAGTAGGAGGATGTGGGGAAGAAGCAATGACATAGCCCCTGTGAGACACAGCCCTGCGTGTGTGCTGCCTGAGATAAGCAGAGAAGGGGATGAATTGCAGAATTTTGGAAAAGAAACAGAGTTTGTAGGGAAATGTCATATGTCAGACATGCAGAATAGTTTAATTCCCTTTCAAATCCAAACTCCCCATTTTCACATATTCGGGGATATCTCAAATCCTTTTCCTTTTTCTTCCACTCTTATTAAGTAAATAACTCAGTAAGGCTTTCTGACAAAGAGTTATACTTGCAAATTCTGTTAAAATGTGAAATATAGTCTGGTATAATTTTCAAATTTGTATTGCTTTTCAATCTACACCCAGATCACTGGTATGCACTACTCTCTGAAAGTCAAGATCTCATTTACTAAATATTTGCTTACACATTTGTGGCTTTTGGAGGCAAGTTTTTGACCTGTGGGTTTAATAGTTTCATTAGGTCAGTGCCGTTTTTTAGTAACTTTTCCTTAAGTCTCATAATCAAAAACTTTTTTTGTTAAAAAGCAGTTTTGGAGAAACAGACTTTTACAAGGTCACTAGTTTGTGAATTCACCCGCCAAAGACAGTCTACAACTTTCCTTGCCAACAAAACGGAATCAAATTTATACACACTTTAGGCTTCCCTCACAGCTTTTTTGTTCAATAAGAAAAGGGGGGGAAATAGTTCTCTTGCTGTATTCCCAAGGGAATCTCACTAAGTTAAAGCACATCTTAATCTCTTGAGCCGGCAGCTTTATTAGTAAGCGTTTCCCAGTCCTCAGGGAAATCTAATTTCACAAATAGATCAGAGCCACTTCAAACGCAGCTTTCAGTTGCCATCCACCGGGGGACAAACGGGGAGGAGGAAGTTTGTCAGAAAAGACCTTCTCTGAGCCCAAGAGTGATTACCAGAGGTGTCTCCATCGACTGCCACCCACCTAAAGTCGATAGTACTCAAATGAGTACACGGGTGCGGACTATATAAGAGAAGCGCATGGCCCTGGAGAGCGCATCTCCCCTCTCCGGGCACAGCACCGACTGCCCCGCTCCGCGCCCGGCGGAGCCTCCGCGGGGACACGGGCTCTCCGGCGAAGGCAGAGGACTTCTCTCCCCAGCCCGCAGGCACTCAGCGAGACCTGCCTCCGCTTGAAGGTGAGCAGCCGCCCGCTGACCCTCCCGAGGGGAACTTTGGCGTGGAGCGAGGGGGTGTCGCTGCCCCAGTTCAGCGAAGCTCGAGTCGCTCCCCGCTGTCTCCCCGGGTTTGCCCTGCGCCTCGGCGGCGGCGGAGGGAGGCAGAGCCCGGAGCCGTCGGGGAGAGCCGGTTCCCTTGCGGCTCCTATTAACTCTTTCGCCCGAGAGGATTTGCAAGGGAGGCCAAGTATAAAGCAGTTTGCAAATAACAGAATTTTCCTCCCTCCCTCTTAATCCTAACCGTTTGCTATAATTAGAATAGCTTACTTAGGGGCATTAAGCACCGCTCTCGAAGCCTCAGCCTGTTGTAATTGTTTTTGCCCAGATTTGCAGCAGTTCCCGGTGTAACCCGCAACGGAACTCCGTACAGTTGTCCGTCCGTAGACTCTCGCCCGAAAACCGCCCTGTGGCACTGCCCACGCTTTGGCGGCCGGGTAGGCTGCCCCACGGGGTCTTCCCCGCCGACCCGCTCCGCCGGCGGAGGAAGGAGGTGACGGCAGGCGCGGGAACGCCGGGGGCAAAGGGACCCGAGCAAATCCCTTACAAAGCCCTGGACCGCAAATATGTACGGCGGGTTTAATACCCTTCCCCTAATCCGAGTCTGTAAATGCGCCCTCCGGGGAGCCGGGCGAGCGCGGCAGGGCAGATCGGGGACTGGCGAGGAGGCGCGGCGGGGCCAGCCGGAGGCGGCCCGTCGGGTCGCCGCCTCCGCTGCCACTCCGCGGGGCTGCGCCCGACCAGGGCGTGCGGGAGCAGTGGGCGAGATCCCATCGCCTCCGCACCCGCGGGGGTGCCACCGGGCTCGGCATGGGGGGAGGGCGGGCGGGATGCGGGCCGGGCCCGGCGCTGACCGCCTTCGCTCTCTGCCTCCTCCCAGCGCCGCAGAGATGCGAGGGGCGAAGAAACGCCAGGCGCTGCCTGCCATCGTGCTCCTGCTGCTGGCCTCGGCCCCGTCGCCGCTGGGCGCCGAGGGCCGGGACGTGCCCGCCGCCAGAGCAGAGCGGGGGGCGCTCCTCGATCTCCTCCTCCAAGCCCTGGGCGACGACGGCCACCCGCTGCCGCCCCGCCCGCCGCGGCGGGACCGGGTGATCTCCCGGCGGTACAGCGGCGGAGGCTCCCCGCCGCCCGACTCCCGCGCCATCGCCGTCGCCGCCGCCGCCCCCCGGCCGCCCCCGGCCGTCGCCGCTGCCCCGCCGCCCCCACGACTCTTCGTAGCCGCTCGCCACGGAGGTAAGAGCCACCGTGCTGCCCCGCGCAGGGAGCCCAGGGATGCAGCCCCCTCCGGGTCCTGTCCCGGCCGCCTCCTCTGAGGGCCAAGTCCGCCGGCTCCTCCACCGCGCCAGCCCGCTGTAGGCAGGAAGGGGCGAGAGGAGGTGCGCTCCCCACGTCCGAGGCGGCAGCCCCCGGGGAAGTTTCTGCCTTTGCTGGGGTCGAGCCCCACTGAGGGCAGCCCAGCCCAGCTGCACTCCCCGGCAGTTCAGCTATAGGGGTATGCGAGACACAGAGGAGGAGAGAGTTACTCGGTCTTCAGCACCTGCTGGGAGGTCAGTTGTGGCTACGGTTGATCTACAGTCCCTCTCAGGCAAACATCCCGAGTTCCCTATGCTGCAACGCAGCCAGCACTGAGGGAGCCCCGTTTCTCCCCAAACTTAGGACCGCTCCTCTGATTTGAATAAAGAGGAAAAATGACTAATCTGAGAGAGAGATGCCTGGACTTATTCCTTTTAACTTCCTCTTCAACTTGACTGATTCCCATCTGATGCATTTTTCTAGTTTTGCTGGGACAGGTGCGGAAGACCTGGACTGTGCATGGGGGCTTGTTTCACCTTCCAGAGGATGCTCAGGATAGGGTAGGGAGCCATATCCAGCACTGGCACAGGTCAGGCCTGGCTGTGACAAGCAGGGGCAGTTCAGGGCCAAGCACAGCTGCCTGGTGGTATTCACAGACTGTGCTTGGCCAGGAGACCAGGCTGCGGGTCACCTCTGCTGCAGCTAGTTTTGATGCAGAGCCATGCAGAACATTTCCTACTAGAGTAGAGCTGCCCGAGGGCCTTGTGTGGGTTAGGATGGGCCAGTTCAGCTAAGAGATTATGGTGACTGTCTTTTGGCTGTAGCCCACTAACATTTTTCTCTTGTTGCCTGCCAGAGACCCTACTGGGGAGAAACCAAGATGAGTGAAACTAGGGAAGTTTGGTTTCTTAGGGATTTGTGTCCCTGGAGGGCTGTGTCCCTTGTGGCTGATGGCTGGTAACAGGTGAAGTTGAGATGCAGCCCTCCCAGGTCACACTGGTAGACTTGCTTTTCTCTGTCCAGTGGTCTAATTTAAAGGAAATTAAACCTCATTTTGGAAAAACTTGAAGCCAACTGACAAGTTCAGAAGTTAGTAGGTAAGTAACTGATTGGTATGGCAGGCACTTGTACAGTGAGATTGCTGCACAGTCTAAGGAAACTGGACTGAAAAAAAGACAAATCAAGCAAAAAGGTAGTTAATGTTCTGGCTTTGGAAGCTTCTGCTGAGTGTGATCTCTCCCAAGTACTGAGTAAAGGGTTGTGGTGTCCCAATGAACTTCCAGATATTCCTGCTTTTTCAAAGCATTAAGTCTCTGGTAGTAAAGGGAAAGCCAGCCCAAACCAGATTGCTACAGATTTGTCTTCTGACTGGAAAAGATGCTTCTGTTTATCAACATGACTGGTCATGAGTGGTTACTTATTATGGCTTGAATTCTTTGTGTGCTGTGAGCAAAACCTCAGTGTATACTTTTCCAGGAAAAAAATGTAAAACAGTCTTTTCAAGGCAGAATACATGAAGCCTTTTCAAGAGAATAAAAGTATAAACCTGAGAGCAATAGTTACCAGTATCAGGTGTCTTGAGGAAAAAGTCTATTGTGGGCAACAGTATCTCCCATTTGAGATGTTTACTCCTAGCTAAATGATAGTATTGAGCTCTGAAATAGGAAGTGTAAATATTTCATAATATTTATATAACTTTGAAATGAAATTTTCTTGAATTCATCAGTGTTATACATAATAAGGCTTTGTTTTCTATTAATTGTTAGTTTTAGTAACTATATTGTATACAAAAGGAGTAAAACTGCTGGACACACTTAAAGAAGTTCTCCAGTTGTCCCTGGCGTAGGTGCAGTGTCCTACAGGCAGCCACAAAGGTAGCTTTCTCTCCAGCCTGGAAAGGGCACATCTACAGTTTAAATAATAGCCAGGTTTTCATATTAATTCCATTTTTTATAAGATAGAGGAAGGATACGAATTAGTACCAGTTGTGATGGTGTGAGTTTGTTTTTGAGGCAGAAAGCTGTAACAAAGCTTTTCTCACAAGCCAGCAGCTCTTTTCATATAATGCCAGTCACCAACACATTAACAGCAACTTTTTACCCTGGCTGGTAGTGCCTACCCGAGTGTCAGCTGAAGAGAATGGCTCATCTTCCCGTCAGTCAGGAAAGGCATTGCATTAAGCTGAGTACTCAGCCAAGCATTTAAAACTGGAGTTATGTATTTGAGTTGTCTATTGCCGAAAATCAAACCCAAGTGTCTGATTTAAAAGAAAACTGAGCAGCTCAATTGCTTCTGTTCGAAACAAAAATCACCTAGAACAGTGCTGTATACAGAACAGCATGTAAGAAGCATCATTTCTGTGTGTTTTCTCTTTTTTTCTGAGAATGCTACTCTGTATTATCAATGAGCTGAATACAAGAGGGCTGAAATGTGCGTCTCCTCCTGTTCTTTCTCTCAAGACCAGTTCCAGCTTTAGATTAACCACATGATGAGCTAATTCAACTCACTGAGCCACACCTCCCCATACACATTTATTTTGTTTTATTTCATTGTGGGGCCTTAGTTAGCTGTTTGCATAGTGAGGAGAGCTGGCCTAGGGTGCCACCGGCTGAATTTTAGGAGCAGCACAAGGCAAGTGGCTGCAACACATGATCAGGGGAGAGGTTTCAAAGGGGATGGAACCTCTCTCCTTACTTCAATGGGGACCTGCTCATTTAGCCCAGGCCATAACGGCATCATAAGGTGTCTTCAATGAGGCTGGAAAAGGAAAGGTGAGAGACATTGTTAGACATCCTACATGTACCACTCA
The DNA here is from genome assembly GCF_036013445.1 of Caloenas nicobarica. Taxonomy (NCBI): domain Eukaryota; kingdom Metazoa; phylum Chordata; class Aves; order Columbiformes; family Columbidae; genus Caloenas; species Caloenas nicobarica. The sequence goes on along the minus strand of NC_088246.1, from coordinate 123,336,281 downwards.
GTTATAGATACATAAATAAGATGTAAAAGCAAGAGTGGCTGGTCTGTGATGCCCCTTGTGAATGTGGCATGCAGGCAATTCAAGGGCAGGTTCTAGGCTAGAGCTGTGTCATGGGAATAACAGCTGTGCTCTACTTCATGAGGGTTTACTGAGGGGCAAAGGGGCACGAGAGCACTGAAAGAGGATGGACACTCAAACCTGCCCTGTTGTGTTTGGGCAGTGAGCTTCTGTGACCTGCCTGGAAATGACTCTCTAAGGTTTGTTTTTCCCCTTAATAATCAGAGATATATTCTGTGTCACGTGCTTCTTGGCCATATGAAGGTTTGTGTCATGTATCTTGTAGGACCCAGACGGACATCCACATATGCAATAAAGATGCTAGTTTCACCATCACTTTATCAGTCTTAACTTCTTATCCCTTTTATCCCTCCATGTTCAAAAGTCTTATCTCACACAGATCTGTCCCTGTTTTTCTTGGTGACCTGATTAATGAGAGCAAGCATTTACTCTGAAGGGTGTATTCAGAAGAAATAATGTGTTCTAACTAACCAAAAGCAATCTTCATCTTTTGCTAGGATTTCTGGTAGGATGTCACTAAAAATATAAGTTGTTCCTTTGAATTATTATTTCTAGTGTATCTAGTGGGATTAAATTTTCTGTCACAACATCCTTTACTTGCCTGATTTCCATGAAGTTTCTGTGCTTGAGTGTGGTGGTGGTTTTTTGTTTTGTTTTGTTTTGTTTGTTTGTTTGGTTTTTTTGTTTTTTTTTTTTTTGTTTTGCACTGAGAAGAGTGTCATAAAGTTTTTAAGCTTAGTTATGAAGGCTCCTCAATGGGCAATCTTTTTTATAACTATCTTCTATTTCTGATGCATAAGTGTGGCAATTTTTTTTATGAAGAACGCAAATATGGATTTTTCACAAAGAAAGGATTCAATATCAGGTTATTTTTGAACATTACATTGGGGCAACTAGAATAGTTCGTCATTCTTCTCAGATTTTCTTTGTTACCTTTATCCAGCCACTTTATGAAGAATGAAAATAGCTTCCATGTAATTAGATTTAAAGAAGTCTGAGGAAATAAAAAAGTCTGCATTAACTGTTCTTTCCTTACATATTCCCCACAACAGTGGAGAAATGGGCTATCTAAACTTACAGAGTGTAGGGGGCTGAAATTTGTCTTTGTGCTGGGAGACCAGCAAGACATTTAAAAATATTTTGAAATGAAATAATGAAGATAAATATTGCTCTCAATTTACCAGTATGTTCAAATGAGCCTCCTGAGCATACCTACTTCAGATTTAGAATGACATATCGGAGAAGATAATTTGGCCCACAAACTATTTGAACTTTGAGGTGAAAGTTAAGAGATCAGTTTTATGCCAAAATTTCTTACACATCAGCAGAAGAAAACCATAAGTTGTCCCATGACATGGTGGTAATTTAACCATTATTCATAATTAGATTTGAAAGATGTTTGAGGTTTATTTTAGTTTACAGTTGAATCAAAAACTTGTAACCTTATGTAAGGCATAAGAAAAGTTTTGTTCCTTTTACTCAATTAGAAAATCTCCTGTGAGTGTAGTGATAGTTACACCTGCAAGTCCCTAATTCTGCAAGACATGCTGTGCCTGATATTAAACTACTTCAGTGAATGTAATTACAGATCTGGAATAAAAAAGGAGACCATTGAGGAATGTAAACCTGGTCTCTAGGAAATTGAAATATATAGTACAGTGCAACACAGGGTTCTCTGTAATACTTATGTTTTGTCAAATTATTATTCCTACTAATAAAACGGGGGGGGGGGGGGTTAAAATTTATTTTTTTAGTATGTTGTGTGAAGAGGAATTGCTGGGCATTCAGGAAGCTTAAAAGAAGATGAGAGTTAATAAAGGTTATATTCTCCAAAATCACATGTTAATCAAAATACACATTACCTTAGAAATTAGCAAAATAGTGGATGAAATTGATTTAAAAGAAGAATAACTGTTACATTAAAAAATGAAAATAAATTTTGTCGGCTTATAGTAATTATTCCTGATTCCACATCTGAAAGTTTTCGAATAAATTATTTTTACAATGAAGTTACTGGGTAGGCTTTTCTGGAACAGAACCAGGCAAATATATTTTGCTTTCAGAGGCTTAATATAATCTATATTCCAAATGGCTAAGGGTTTTATTTTTCTTTATTTTTATTGAGATAGACATAATAGGCAAAAAAATTATAACTCTGCATATTCAAGATCTAGTAGTTAAAAGAAAACATATTCTCATAAATTAACAAACTTAATGAATCATCAGATATTGCTCCTCTCAGCAGAACATCTATATGGCAGTCTCCATGGGAGAGTGCAACTAGCTTGGGTACTGGAATCAGTATAGATGCCATAGGACAACATGCTGCCCGAGCCAATGGTTACTGAGGCAGGATCAGAGGGGCTGTGAGGCTCTCAGCCATGATGCAGAAATATGAACAGTCCCAATGAGTTCTGTGGAAATAACGATGATCTCTACTGGTACCAAGATTAGGTGTCAGTTCTACCCCTAAATTACAAGTAGGCAGGATAGGTTTTTGTTATATAGTACTTCATTTGGGTGAGGAAGAAAAAATGCTTTTTATTAAATATATCAACAGTAATTTGATCTCAAAGCCATCCTCAAATTTTCTGTGGTAATTTCTCCTAAACGAGCTGATATTGGCTACTTTTTATGACCCGTTACCTACAGTTTCCTGTAATAAATACATAGTTCCAGACATCAATATGCTTAATTCTTACAAGTGCAGACAATGAGCCTTGACTTCACTGCCTTTCATTCAGGCCAGCTGTTACTTATCACTAGCATTTCCTTCCAGAAAGTGTTACCTTTGTGTTCCCCAAACTAGAAGATGTCCGGGATCTCAGTGCTTCTAGTTTGCATACTGAATTCCTTAGTTCCTAATGTAATAGTTTCCCAAATGCTGCAGAGTGTATGTTCCTTCAGCCTTCAGTTCCATGCAAGTTGTGTCCAACTCCTTCATGCTTATGATGCCTTCATGACCTGTAACCCTGCTGCTATGTTTCTTTCCTTGAATGCTCGGGTTTTTAGGTATATCATGCAATGTGTCTTGTAATAGCAATATTGTGTGTTTGGCAAACACAACTATCAGGCAGTAGAGCTATGCCACTGAACAGAAGGCATCTGAAATCTAGGATGAGCCGGAAATCTTCCACAGGGGAGAACATAAAGCCCATGCACCAAACCTGACAGCTAATGAGTGAGTGTGCAAAGACAACCTACATGCTACCTACATGTTACCTATAATACATGTTACCTACATGGAGGGTTAAAATATAATGAAGTCCATCAAAGTAGTCCTTCAAATGAAATGGGGCTCTTCTCTCATTTCCATTAATCACAATGCAAACCGAGGGTGCTCGATACTTTACAGTATCGACGTGACACTTTGCGCTCTCCTGGCACATGAAGGGAGGAGTGGAGGGTGCTGGGCAGCAAACATTTTGGATGGCAGTATGCCATGCTGAGAGCAAGATAGGATGTCAGAATATGGAAAAGTTGGTTTTTTTTTTTTTTTTTTTTGTTGAGCTATTGCATACAAAAAGTCAATGACGTTTTCTTTATCCAGCATGAGGAGATCTTCTGGGTTTTGTTTTAGTTGTATTTCATATTTTTATAAAAAGTGTCTTTAGCGTTACAAGAGACACAATTACTAATACGCACAGTTCTAGTACCAGAAAAGTGAACGTCAGAATTTTCACTGAATTACACCACAATTGGACCTGAAGTACACCAGGACTCTTCCAATATGCAGGGGAGTAAACCAAAAGTTTCACGTCAAAGTAGATCCATGTGCATAGCAGTCTGTAACTCAGGAACTATAGCTTGCATTTTGAATTAATCTAGCTGTGAGCAAACTGGAGAGTTGATATGTTTCATATTTTTTTCTTTACTGTAGACACAATTTGATTGTTCAAGCAAGAAAGAATGGTAGGTCTCTGTGTTTTACTGGTTTGTTATTTCAAGTGTAAGTATGCTATGGAAGGCCTCTGAGAGGTGGGAGAATGGTAGTGCACAGGCGTAAGGCTTTGCAGTACATTTATTTTTGGGGAGATAGGCTTTAATCTTGAAAATACACTGTTTCATGTCTGGAGATGATTTTGATTTTTAAATATGTACCTATACAGGGAGAAAGATTTAAAAAGATGAGAAGTGTAATTATATATATATAGGTACACACACTCATCTTCTAGTTGGTTGGTTTTGGGGGCAATTTGCGGGAGAACTATGTGGTGTTTTGGACATACACATGATTCGAAAGTCCAAAAAGTGTTTTGTAAATGTAGACTGTATTTTTCAAAGTGCTTAAAGCAGCATAAAAAATATTGCACAGTAGTAGTCACTGTGCAAAGCTATAAAGAAATCCTCATAAACAGTGAGGGATGTGGGGAAGAGGCAGCATCTAGTAAAGTCACCACTGGAAGGTTGCGAAGGAGAGCCTGGTTCCACATTTAAAGTATGTGTAGTGCCACTGTCTGATTTGGAATAATTTTATTCTTACAGAAAATCTCTCCAAGTGACTGGAAAGTAGTTTGTAGGAGGGGGAAAATATCCCCCTTATTAACACTTACCAGTTTTCTAGAGGACTAAAATTTTCAGTGATGTTCACCTAGTACTTTTCACTGAAGTAAAAAAAAAATTACTGAAAGGTGAGCAAATTTTATGTTAGCGTTTTGTAAGACTTGTTTTAAAACATACCAAGTAAGTGAACTTTAATAGCCATTGTAAATACATTCTTTTTCAGAAAAAGCATTCAGCTGATGTTTTACTGACAAATATATATATTTTGATGATTTGTTGCATACATTTGATTTTGATGATGGGGGAGAATATTAAAGCAGACTGTTAGAAAATAATGTAGTGGTTTGTGAATGTGTGCACGCATGAGCAGTACTACACAGGGCAAGATACAATTTTTTTTAGTTGGAAAAATATATATTCTCTGGGACATTTTGTTTGTTTTGACACTTAAGCAATTGCATATACTCTATGACTTTGAGACCACAACTGAAACTTAGCTCTGGTGAAGAAAACATGTCAAAACGAAACTTGCAAAATAACTAGAAATCAGGTGAAGACCTGATGGAAAGATTTTGCTGGAAAAAGTGCAGCTGATCTCCTGTGTTAGCCTCAGCTGATGGTTAGGCTTTTCTATTCAATTTAAGGATGCATGCTATATTTTGTCGCTTGTGGATTAGACGTTACCACTTCAGTGGAAGTCCTACAGGCTATTCATTCGTGTTTGGGGCATTTTTAATGTCAGTTAATTGGAAAACAGTTGCTCCAGTGAGAGAATTGATTGACTATTGATTAGTTACTGAGGGTGCAATTCTTTATCTCTAGGGTATAAACAAGATTTAACACACGAAGGATCCAAGGGTTTGATTGGTTAGTGATCATTTTTATATTCTCCTATGTTTTATTATGTCTGCTGGGCAAAAAATCGTTGATGTGCAATGCTCTACTGATTTTATTAAAACAGCGCATAAAAATGTGTTTCGTTAATACAGGCTTTAACATCAATGGAAAATACTGTTTGGAGTTACAAATTGTGGCTACATTTTAATCCTAATATTTTATTTTTAAAAATACAATTAAAATGGTTACACAATCAGAAAGCACATATAATAAGGCACAACTTTACATACTAAGAAAATTTAAAGTTTTTTTTATAACCTTTCTTTGTCAATTCAAGTAAATTTGTTAGATTACATTTTAGTACACTTTCTTTTATTACATAATTCAGAATCTGCCTCTTTGGCTTGAAGAAAAATATATTTAAAGTTGCATGAGGAAAGCATTTATTGTCATGTTCCTTGCAGATTTTATAAAACTTCAGGAGTAACATGACGCAAATCTAATGAAGGTTTTTCTACTTATGTCTTCCTTTTCATTTGAGACTGTAAAATAAAAGTGAGAAGCAAAATAAACCCTACTGGAAAGCAGTTAGGCACCATTTTTTCCTTAACCCTTACTGTATGGGATATCAAGATATATGTGATGTGTTTCTGTAGAAGGAACCTTTGAAATGAAGTATTAGGAAATGCATCCTTATCAGTATATGTGGCAGTACTGGATATATGCACTAGATTAGTAAAACCCTTAAACCTCATTGGATTAAAATAGCTGAGGGGATAGCTGTGATGTTATTACTGTAATCATGACAGAGTAATTACTTCTTCTTTGTTAATGACATAGCATACCTAATGTGAGACACTTGTCACTGACATTTTAATAATTTACTATGCAGTTTTTTATTATATACAAGACTGTTTACATCTACATACACTTCTGTGAACATCATAATAATCTTCTAACTGTGCAAGAAAATAAACTTTATTCTTTTATGCTATGCTTGGGAATGATTTCAGAAAAATACTTTTAAGAATAATTTTTAATTTTGTCTCCATCCAGCACTAGTACAACTGGTGGTTCTCCTATCTCTCGATAAAGGCACAATAGCAACACTCTTGTAGCTATGTGATGGAGCCAGTCCCTTGATTACTATAGAGATGATGACCCACAGCACCTCATGCAGACTGCTGTAGGCACCAGTTTATGCTGACTTTCAGTTTAGTCTTTGTATCATCTCTGACTGTTTCTCAGCTGCCATGTACAGATTATTTGCTGTCTTGGAACTGTAATGATCTACATGAGCTTCTGGATGCTTCTGCCAGAATTCCCAGAATCAAGCAGGGTAAATCATTAAAAATAGAGTGTATCTATCTCAACAATATTGACCCTATCAAGATGCAGAGAGGTGTCAGCCACTCTAGAGCCCTAGCAAATTGTGTCTGGAGTAGAAAGAAGATGTCTTGTGACATATTTAATCATAGAACTCATCTCGTCTTTATTATTATCTAATTCAGTGTCCTTAGGGTACTGACATCTAGAATGTGTCTGTCTCAGACAGCTATCTTGATTTCTGTGTGGGTTACTGTCCTGCAAGAGACAAGGTTCAGTTTATGGAGATAAAAGAAGAGAAAAAAGAAGAGAAAAAAGAAGAGAAAAAGGAGAGAAAAAAGTGTAATCCCTTTCTTCACACTTGGGATCAAAGTAGGAATATTTTTTAATATTATGAGAAAGTCTTCTTTCCAAATTTAGCATTAAGATCTTTTAGAGATGAAACAAAAAAAGAGTTTTCAGATTCACATCCTTATCCTTCTCAGTCAGATCCACAGGAAAATTTGGCTATTCAACAAAGGAAACTTAGGAATAATATTTTTAGAACTTTTACATGGTGGAAAAAGACTCATGGCCAAAACATATCAATATGAGGATTTGTTGTGGTGTCTCGAGAAATCTTCTGGATTGGAAGAAAATCTAGAGCAGGCTAATCACTTCCATTTTATGCTGTGGGTCTAAAGTCTGAATGGACCTGTTGGTCGGTACTAATTTAGCAAGATGCCCCATAGAACTTATGCTTTCCATTATTAGATCATAAACCCCCAAGTTTGCATGTAAAGTTAATATAGATAGATTTCCTCCTTTTATTCAGCAGAAAGACACTTTTCCAGATGTCAATCAATTTTCAGACTTTCAGAAAAGAGATTACTACAAAATAAATAATTTGTGTTGGATAAGACCTTCACAGGCACAGCAAATTTAACACCAGATGTATTGCTCATGAACAGGGTAACTGCATTACTTGCATGGTGGTGTCATTCCATGTGTACATATATGATTCAGCTGCATGGGAGTATAGGGGATCTCTTATCTAAGGTGCAGTCAGGGCTTTCAAAATCCTTAAAACAGATCCATATTGCACATTTGTACTGAAGTCCACTGATCCAGAACTGAGCAGAACCTTCAGAGAAGTTTTGCTGCTGCTGCTTTACTTCTGTCTGGGATAACTATTCCTTTCTTGTCAGAGCAAGGAGTGAAACAAGGAGTAAATATGGAGATTAAATAATACTAACAAGATAAATGTTATCTTAGAATAGATAGAAAACCTCTTGAATATTGAGGGTAACAGTTCATTTTCTCTGCAGTTACACTCTCTGACTACCATAATAATATAACAGGGAGAGTAGCAGTGAAAAACAGAAAAACATTAAACTTGCTCTCTTCCAGGATATGGAAAGTGTTTTCTGTTTTTTATTTAAGGCCAGCAGTTGCTGCTCAGCACATATTGGCCCACTGAAATGTGTGATTTGCATGTATTCTATACCTGCTTGTGATCCTCAAAGAGAAGCCTTCCAATATGAGTTATATCTAAATAGCTCACTATGTTTAATGCATTTATATGACACACTCAAAACATTCTGATCCCCGTTATCCTTTATAAAATTTCTCCTTATGTAACTGTGAGAGGGTAAAGCGACCTTAGCCTGAGTATAAACATCGCATATGTTCACTGGGAACACCTTTAAGATGGCAGTTTAGAACAAAGTACTTTTAAGGGAGAAACCATGTATTATTAATCTATTATGATAGTTCTGAATATGTTCTAATTTGGAAAGAATAGAAACATTTCTAAAATAAGTATAGGAAATGTAAAGCACAATCAAACATTACCATTTGCACAGCAATCAACCTGGAGCCTATTCATATTTCAAAAAGAGCAGGGTCTAATTAAGCTCTGGCAAACTCAGTTCTATTTCCTTTCACTCCGATAGAGTTTGCCTATGTTTGTCACTGCTGAGTTTGGCTTGTATGCAGTTAAGCACATGTCATCAGTTTCATTCAGATTATTCAAAAATTTCATATATTGCTTTTGATGTATTGCAGCTGTTCTTGTTTTTAATTTATGCAAATATTCTAGAATCTACATTTATTAGCAGCCATGATAGCTAAAACAGAATACTCACACACAGAGCTGCAGAATTGCAAGAAATGAATTTCCTCTTCATATTTATCAATGTGTAGTCTCTATATCTCATTCTAAAAGTGGTTCTGCCTTCGGTCAAGAGCTCTCCAATAACTTTCCAGGCGTAATTTGGAGTTTCTGGATTCAGCTGAAATATCTGCCTTGATAGTTTAATGATTTCAAATAGCTGATAGATGGATGAATGGAAATTGTTATCTGTTACAGAAAAAACCTATGAATAGGAAAATAAAGTTTCAGTAAGTTAATGCCTTGAATAGTTTGACCAGTTTTACCTATATCTCTCATTATTTTCAGTGAATTATCTTTTTGTAGTTTAATGGACAATTAGTATTGTAATACATCTTTCCTCTTGGAAAGAGTGAAGTACATATTCACAGCTTAGTATTCAAAATAGCAAGGGTTTAATAATGCCATACATTTTTCTGTTTGAATTGCTCAAGGGATAACCTAATGTGTTTGTTAGAATCTCTTAGGAAAAAAAGAGAGCTCTTTTGCATAAACTCATGCATCATGTCTGTAATTGTTATTTTACTTTTCAAAATAGATATGTATTTCAGTGTTTTCCATGTTCACATCTGACAGAGGATAAAAGAAGAAAAAGGGTGGTTTTGAACTATACACATGTGTGGTGCTGTTCAAGAGGCTCACAATGCAAAGCATAATTGCTAAATGCTTTTTTACATTTCTTTTTCAAATGTAGAACTTGTCAGAATATGTGACTCTAGATCTATATGCATTCCAGTTCTGTTTTCTAGAGTGCTCACTAATAGCAACAGCAGAAAAGTAATCGTATACACTACATTTGGCTTATTCCTTGATCCCACAGCATTTTCTGATGGAAACAGGGTTTTACAGAGAGGAAACAAAAAGAAATCCATGCTTCTTAATGTTGTTTTGCAAAACAAATATAAAGGTCTCCACAGGCAAGGATTAACTAATACAAATATGCATTCTGAGCAGCTATTGAAGAATTAGTAATAAACATTATTATAGCTGAGTTCAAGATATCAACCTTGTAAATATATCCTGTTATGATTTCATTACGGTTGGCTGAAGCCTTAGGAGAAGCCAATGTTTCAACCTCTTTGTTCCAGTCTTAACGAATTATTGGAAAATGGCTGATTAGAAAGCATTGAATCAGAAGGGGCCACTGCATTCTGAATGTTACACTCTTTGATGTTGTTTACCTCCCAGGCTGACTCATTTCCTTGGCCAAAAATCTTAATACACAAAGCTGTGGACCTGCTTTGCTGGGCCATTCTATCATGGTGTGTGTCTGGAAGTCAAATGTGGTAGGTAGCTATTTAGTGAACGTTGTAAGTTTTCATTGAAGCTCACACCTTAGAATAGGATTCTGCCCAGAATTAGGGCACAACTGTATTGTAGCTAAAGAGGATACAACGAAAGAAGTGGGATGCCCAAGGAGAAATTTAGTTTCTCGTTAGAATAGACACACATTCCATATTTACTTCCTACTTTTTTTTTTTCCGTTGGGTGAGTCTGCTTGCTTCCTGCTTCCTGTTGCCTCTGAACTCAATGCCTCTTCATCTGTCTGAGGCTGAGTCTACACCGTAATATAAAAATACCCATTTGTGACATTTAGACTACTTCATGCTGCTGGGCAGGAGTTTGGGCTTACACTATGTATCAATATATGCTTGAGCTTTCCGTTCCAGAGAGCTCCAGATTTTAGGTAGTGAAACATGAGCACAGGCATAAGGGATCAGGATGTGAGTTCATCTCGAGACTGGAGTCAGATCCTTCACAAATTCCTTAACAAAGTAAACATATTCAAAGGCGTGGATGAAGTATGAGTAATTGGTGCTATCTTCATAGTGGTTTAGTGTTGTTCCACTGCGATTCACATTTTCTAGCAGATCAGTTCTACTCTGGGATGTTGCCTAAAGTAAACTCAAATAAGAGCAGTGGTAATCTACATCCTGTGGTTTTAATCTCCATTAAACTAGTGTCATTTAAAGCTTTTATCATTGCATACATCATCTAAAATAATGTAAAAGGATCAGCCATTAACCACAAGGTTCCCCACTCAGGTAATGGTCAACAAATACGCTAATCAAACTTTTTTGGTTTTGTTTATTTGTTTGTTTGTGGGGTTTTTTTTGGTTTTTTTGGTGGTTTTTTTGGTTTTTTGTTTTTTTGTTTTTTACTTGAACATATCTTTGATGTATGCCTTAACACAGCCTCTGCTCTCTTGGGGTAGAGAGGAGGGTTTAAAAAGACTGGCTTGAATTGAGGGTCTTTACTTTAAGGATGACCTTGCAATATGGTCAAATTCTTAAGCATGGCCTTCACAGGTAGGATTGACATACAGTTTAGGGGTTCAGAGCTTTTGAGTTGTCTCATCGGTAACATGCCTTGGACAGGTCCTCAACTGTGTGTCCTCTGAAATACCACAGAAGGAGCATCATAGCAAACTATGTTTTCACCTTAGTTACAACAGCCTCTGGACTAAAATTGATCAGATAGCTTTAATTTGAAGAGGTAAGTATACAGGCTAAGAATATTTGAAGCATGGTAATGAGGGTTCTAACTAGGCCTCTTACTCTCTTGTATAAGAAGATGGTGAAGGTTCAGGGTGGAAAAGACAAGGAAATAACATGAAAGCTGGTTGTGCCAGACAGGTAAAGACTTAGTCATGCTGGGAGAATCTCCAGCTGGGAAAATCCACAGTTGTTATAGCCTTTGTGCCACCAGAATAGAAAAAAAGAGTTGGCTCAGTGAAGAGAATCTGGCTCAGAGAACTTAAAATAAATATCAGATGTCAGAGCTGTGACTTAATTGTTTAGCTAAGTAGATCATGTGAATTACACACAGATTGAGGACCTGTTTTTGCTTCTATTGAAATCAAGGAGAACAGAATCAGGCCATACTCTGCTTCCAGTGTCTTTCAGCTCTCAAAATTATATTATTTGAGTGTCTGACAGTTCCTAGAATAATTTCTTGTACCAGACGGGAATCCAGAGAGCTGCTTGTACTCAACTGCTTTATGTCTTACTGTAGACATAAACTAAGACTCTAAACAGAATGCATTTCCTTAGTTGCTGTTGATTTTTTTTTTCCAAAATTTGACATTGAAACAATGGCTGCTGTGACTCTAACCATGGAAACTGTAACTCTGGATTTAGGTATTGGTTTCTGACAGTAGTCAATTTCAAAGAGATACATTGACATGTATATATATTTTCCTCCTTTTAGTGCAGTCTCAGATTACAGCTCTGACAATCTCAGAATTAGACTTGTGCTCCACCTCAAAGATATTAGCTTAAAAATAGCACCTTAAAAAACTGTGGTTCTGAAAGCTTTAGAACTTTATAGAAAAAAATTATTTATTTCTTCCTTAATGAACATGTAAGAGATGTTTGTTACCCGTATGAATAAATTAAAACATTTTTCCCTTATCATGACACTGTTGCATGTTTCCTTTAGCATTTTAAAATTTTCTATTAAATAAATAAAAAAAAAGTTTAACCATGAAGGCTTTGCAGGAGTGAGAAAACTATCAGAAGAAAGACAGCATCAGTTGAAAACTTGAAAGGATTGTTTAGCTATAAACAAAATTAAATTACCTGGAGCTGACTGACAATCTGACATAAAGCAAGAAAGATTTCTGGAGAAGGCTTCACATGTGCAATTGAAAGTACATTGCCATTACCTGGCTAAGAGCCTTCAAGTAGTTCTGCTGACAGAGTGAAATATTGGTAGAGAAGTGACAGAAAGAAAAATGTTTGGAAAGATCTACAGCCAATTTGGAGACTGACATGTATTTCTACAAATTCTGGCTGGATGATGAATGACTGTTGGTACAGCATGGAACTGATGACATTATAAATGAACGGAGCACAGAGAAATTACTTAGTATCATATTTCTGGACATGCTCAGAAGGTACTGATATTCTGATGTAGATAGGGCAGTTTTTAGGTGCTGTTTTCTGCATTCACACCACAGAGGGCATCAGAGGGTGGCAAACATCTCTGCCCCATGGCCAGCCAGGATTCAGACTCTTCAAGCCCATGATGATAATAATACCATTACTGCAGTCCGTCAACCAGCAACATGATGAGATTTCCTTTTCTGAGAAATGAAAGTAGTATCTGAGGACTTAGTGAGCAATTACTTTCCCTTCACAAATTATGAGTTAAGCAAAGAAAAACCAAAGTTTGAGGAACAGAAGAGGAATATAATATTAACAGTGTTGAAAACCCTGAATAGTTTACCATAGGCAAAGCTATTCTCCCCATTCCGTGTCTGCCTATCCTGACACTTCAGGCATGATTAAATGCTTCTTCTGTAGCTCAAGTGAATTAGCTCCCTCCAATCTCAGGTTATGTCCTTCCCACCGTTCAGTGCCCAGGCTCAGAGGAGCCAACTCTAGGGATAATCTGTTGCCGTTAAGATAGTGTTGAACTGGAGGCTGGCAACTCCTTCCAGGCTGTAAATAGTCATTGCTCTGCTGAGGTAGGAAGGCCTCCCTGGAATTACTGTTCGTGCCGTTAGTTGTCTTCATAGCAACGATCACTGCTAACTATTCCTGTCACTCTCAGTTCCCACTCACAGCTCAGCGATGACCAGTCAAGGTGAAGAGGCCAAGTGGAGGACAAGGGAGGGGAGAAGGCAAGTGCAATGGCTGGGCAAGAGCAGGGCATGGGCAGAGACAAGCAGGGGCAGCAGCTGGTTGGGTCCTTCCTGTGGATGTGAACAGGTCTTTTTCGCCCTCCCATGACTGTAAGTCAACCTTTTCTGCTTCTAAGACTACTGGAGGGACTTAGTTAAAAATAGTTTTCCTCCATAGCTTGTGAAGAAATGACCTAGGGATGGGTGAAGGTAGGAATGATAAGTATATGTCCTTCTCCTGTGCCTTGTACCCTGTGTAGGTGTTAAAAGTGATACAAGATGAACACCAAATCATAGAATCATAGAATAGTTTGGGTTGGAAGGGACCTTCAAAGGTCATCTAGTCCAACCCTCCTCTAATGAGCAGAGGCATCTTCAACTAGACCTGGTTGCTCGGAACCCTGTCCAGCCTGGCCTTGAGTGATTCCAGAGATGGGGCATTTACTCTGTCTCTGGGCAAACTGTTCCAGTATTTCACCACGCTCATTGTAAAAAATACCTTCCTCATGTCTAGAATGTTTCCATGCCTCTTTTTCCGACTTTTGTTCTCTTGCTTCCAGATGTGTTTTCCAGCCTCCTCTCTTGTACTGTCACAAGTTCTTTCACTTTTGTACAATACAGTAATGTAGATCACAAGGAGTGGGAAACTGAGACAACATGAACAGTTGTAGTGTCTCAAAAATTGTCCTCACAGTACAGTTCAAGTCAGAAAGGTGGATTATAAAGGAAAGAACTTCTGTAGCCTTCCCAAGTAGCAGCATAGTAAAATGAAAAAGAGCAAACTCAAGTAAAATTATTATGTATTTGCTTTATTTCCTCTCACTGTTTTGATTTTGTGAAAGTCTTTTTGAAGGATTTCTTTCACCTGAAGCATAAAAAAGTCTAGAGACAAAAGTTTGTCTCAGAGTACTTTGTGTCACTTTACCTCACTTCACTTGCATGAAAGAAGGCTGATCTCCTACATATTGTGCTTGGGAAGGGACTATGTTGGCAAGAGTAACGTGATACTAGCTGTAATGGCACAGGAGTTTTGACCTGGACACTCCACTTTCATTATGTCCTATGAGAGCAAATAGAAAGGTAGAAGGGTTGTGGGACTAAAGGTCTCACTTTCATGAAAAAGAGGACAAACTTCAGTTTCATTCACTTCCAAACACAGATGAATGGAGAGAAAACTGCAGCAGTGTAGAAAATTTAGAATACAAATGAGCACAAATTTAGAATACAAACTTAGAAGACAAATGAGCACATAATGCCTTCTGAGGCAGCATCACAATTTTAGTTCTGGTGCTTTGAAAAGATCAAAAAAAGTGAGCTGTTTTAAAATTATCTGTCTCATGATGTACACCAATGTTTAATTACTTTTCCTGAAAACATCAGTGGTTTACAATCTGAAACATCCAAAAAAGTGCTAGATAATGGACATTATTTTCGTGAAAGCTAACTGAATCAGTAGGATGTTACTTATGGATTTACTCTATATTAGAAATGAGGCAAAGAGCTTGAGATGTTTAATTTCTAATCCCATGTATTCCTTTGTAATGTAGTAATAAATAAATTGAATTAATTCCCAAACTAACTCCATTTAATGATTTGCAATAAGCAAAGAATGAGGAAGTTAGCCATAAAATACTATCGCAAACAAATGTATTTCTTCTCAGGGTAAAAGAGCACTTTTTGCATGTCTCATTGTCATATATTTACAAGTTTGCATAGTGATTAGATAAGACTTAGCATTTAATCAAAAGGACTCCATTGGGGCATGAGTAGTAGAGATTCCAGGAGAAATTCCTCTCTCTTAGGTGCTCATAGGCCATGACCCAATGGGGATAAGAGCACATAGAACATAGCTCAGATAGTTTTTGGTGAATTAAAGCTAGTATTTCAGAGTTAGAATCATATGGCTTGAACCTATTTGATTTATTAAATCCAGCCATCTGCTGTTTCAGGCAACAAGTCCTACAATCTTGTTCATAAGCTTTTCAAAGAACTGGAATGTGCCTAGCTAAATGTAAGATTTGTCTTGCCCATTTATCAGTTAGCAGAGATGAAAAATATTACTTTGTTCTTGAAGAAATGTCCAAGTCACATTACCCTTGCTTTTTTGTGTTAGTATTTATATAATATTATATTATATTATACTATAGAATGTACAGAATCTTAGTGTTGCTAAAGCTTACTGCTCCGTCGCTCAAATAAAGGCTATACATCTAACTGAAATCAAGTGTCTAAAGTTAGTAATTTGTTTTCTTGGTACCCACCTGAGGGTCTCTGTAATAACAATACAGCTGAAAAATATTTGTGTCCAAAATCTCTTCTATAATTCCCTTGCAATTACATTAATGGGGTGTCAATGAGTGAGGGGGACTACACAGGCATCAGTGAGAGTGGAATTTGATCCCAGTCACTCTAAAAAGGCAGCACTTCATACTATTTCAAGACTATTTTTAGAAATCTTAAAAAAAAATAATAAGCATTCCATTCCATACAAAGGATGAAGAACTAGAAAGATGAAATACTTCAACTCTGCTCCAAACTCTGGTGCACAGATGTCAATCCATCAAACAAATATTATGAGGACACATATAGCTCTACAGACAAAAGCGAGGCATGCTGAATCAGGAAAGCAGTATGCCTTTACTCTTTAAATATTGTTTAATGTGTTCATTTTCTCACTTCGCTATGGTTTGTAGAAAATATTCTTATCTGTTTTTATCATCAGTTTTAGGAAGCTCTTTGTACAATACTATGTGCATTTTTTAACATGTTCGGTGTTTGCAATGCTGCAATTTTGGTAGAACATAATAGTAACTCTCCTGTGAATGCCCTGTGAATATTAATCCCCCTGGGTTTAAGGGAGCAACTGATGTAGATAAGGATGAGTAAGAGATATGTGACATAGGTGAATAGAGACTCTGGGATAAGAATGAGTGGTTGGCACTACATGTGATGTACTGGCAGAGGGAAGAGGGTAAAAAAATAGAAATTGTGACTGCATGCCTGGCTGAACTTTAGAAGCTGGTGCTTCCTTTTATGCCCATCTTCAGCACATTTAGGAATCACTCTGATTTTTTTAATGTAGTGCTCTTGCCAGTGGTGACTGACATGCTAAACTTTATCAGCCATAATGAAAGCAGACCCTGTTAGGCTTTTGCTTTGGAGTGTTTCTAAACTGACTGATGTCACAGTCCACTTTATCGCTCAAGTTCCTGATGAATGTTACAGAATACAGACATTTAAGTTTATGTATGTAACACCAGATATTGTATTCATAACTAAAGAGAAAAATATTACTGGAATGAATATCAGGGAAAATTAACATTCCGTCACTAGATTAAGTATCCTTAGAAGCACTGTTTCAGATCTGGACAAGGAAATAAGCATGGAAGCATTTATTTAATATGGGAGCAGAACTAACATTTTAGGACTTGACTAATGAGGTACGGTCACATATCACAATGCGCATTCCAAATATTCTCTATAAATAAAGTTAAAGTAGTAAACAAAGATTTTATGGAGAGCAAATAAATCCAAAGAGATTAGAGTACTCTTTATGTCTACTCTTGGAGAAGCAGAAGATAAATTGACCAAGTCATTAATTATAAATTCTTGATTGCACTCTATTGTAACCCTTAAGCTCCAGAGTACACTTCGTACTGCGAGAACTGAAAGGGCTCCCGTTAGAGGGAGTAAATGGGAAGCCTGGTAAACTCCAGTCTCAAAGCAGAAAGGTGTTCATCAGTACATTCAGCATAGTCCGCATTCAGCAGATGGCAGTGGTATGCAGTTGGAGATTAATTCAGGATTGTCTCTTGAGCAGTTTCATCTCTGTGAATCCAAGCAGTGTTGATTTGGAGATATATTTGAGGTGCTTTTTTTTCAGAAAATACTAAGATACCAGATAATTTTTCAACTGCTAGGGCAGACAGTGATAGAAAATGCAAAAAATTTTGCTAATTTATTGTAATCTTCATTACACAGTACTTGCAGGAGTCTGGTAAGTTTTGGATTTCAAACAGTGGTGTTACATACAGGAAGGAATGCATCTGCCTGGAGCATTGACTCATTTTCCATCTATGCCTCGTGGAACTTAGTATGTACACATCACAGTCTCAAAATAAAAGTATTCAGTAAGTGGGAACTGTGTGTGTTACTTAACAGAGGTGGTAATACAGTGACATCTTGGAATTCTGCACACAGAAATAGATATTTTCCCTTGTCTAAAGGAATGAATTGCAGATCTATCGGGGGAAGGCGGCAGCGGGGTGGTGTGTATAAGCAAACAAATTGTTAAGACAATCAATCAGAATTTATCATAAAGTTTTTAATTATGGAAAACAGGAAGAAAAAATAACATAATAAAAGCTGAAATACAGTTTATGTGGCAGAAACCACAGATGAAGGGGCTAAGACAATTAAATGACATCATTTAAGTAGATATTTTCTCATCTGGCAGGTATTTCAAAAACAAATAATAGAAAATGTTTAATGACTTATGATTTTAGTGATGAAAGGGGTTGCTCTCTGTTGCACAAAACAATGTTTTTTCTTGCCTCCCTATGGGAAACTGCAATAGAAAATGCATTAAATACATCAGTCTGTGAACTGATTTGTAACAGAACCACAAATTTCTCCTAAGGATTTCCAGCACTCTTGGACAGACCCCAGAATCAACTGGTGGTCCTGAGTAGGGAGTACAAATGTCACATATTTTCAACAAAGAACTGCATACTCTGTATCTCTTCTGTATCAGATACCACATGAGAATCCAGAGAAATATTTCAATGTATATTAATATGGCTATTGTTTGCGGAATAAAAAGTAATACCTTTCTTGTAGCAATGAAATAACAGCATTAAAAAAACAGCATTCCCAGCACAGTCAAAGCTGCTGGAAACCCTCAGCTTTGCAGATGAGAACTTTTTCTAGCCATGGGCCTAGAAGTAAGAGTTTTGTGCAATCTGGTCACAGCTGAAGTATAACAGTGAAAGTAGGAAACTAAGAGCTTTTAGTTGGCCCAGGGTACTGAAGAAACTGCATGCTTGATGCTCCATTCATTCACAGGATGTTTTACTGTATGATTCCCATGTGTGAGATTCTAGTCAAAAGCTTATGCTTTACTCAACACCATATGATACACTTATCAAAGTGAACATTAACAATTTTTTTCTCTGCTAGGGTGTCTTATGTTTGCACAGTTTTCTACTGTAATTGTTGATTTTGAGCAAAACTTGCCTTTTTTTTTTCTTAACCGAGTCTGTACATCTCTTCCTAACATTTGTAGAAATTATTACATATGTAAATTAAGACATTTAGAGGAAAGATGGTCTGGGTCATTAAGGTTTCCGAATATATATACATATTTAATACACTGCTTTTGCAAAGATTTCATGTATTTTTAAGACTATCATGCTGAGGATACTTTCATCCTGGCATTGCCATGTCATTCCACTCATCTTTCTAGTATATCGCTTTACTTGGGTATTTTTATCTTGTTCTGATCTAGTTTCATATCTGTTGCTTAAGTTCTTTCGACAATTTGTCAGTTTCCTTAGGTATTTACATTTGAAATATTTTACTATCCCTTTTATCATCATACATTTTATTTTTACATAAACTGAATCCTTCTTGACATGGCTGGATGTATGCAAACCTACTACTACTAGCGTTTCACCTTGTGGTATTGTCAGAGTAGACAAGAGTTGTCCACTTTAGGCACTGTGGAGAGTTTCTAGTAAAGATAAGCTCCATCCAAATAAATGGGACTTGTCTATAAAAGTGCTTGAGACAGCTTTGCTGGCAGTGTTCCAATATTTGTAGAAGCATGATATTTCTACCACTGCAAGATTTATTCCTATGCTATGAACAAATATAGCCTTTCTTTAAGCTGAAGCTTTGGAGAGTCTTGTCCTTCAAAATGTCACTTTTATTTAAAACTTTATTAACACATACTGTGTTGTAAGCAGTTTCATGACATGAAATCATCTTTTAAAAAAAAATTAGAAAATCACATGCTATTTTCATGCCAAAACAACATTTTTAAAAGCCTGCATTTAGGTTTATAATAGAAGAGTCAGCTGCATCTTACTGCTGACGGTTTTCTTCTGTCATTTTACAGACAGAAAGAAGAAAATACACAACAAAACATTTGTTTTCTAAATGCCATAGTTATAACTTTAAACATACTATAAGGTTATTAAGATTTTCATAAGATTATGTGTGTGACAGTTGCGTAAAATTTAGATAAATCTATACTAGCCTTGGAAAAATTGATTATAAGTTTGGTAATGCAAGACCTGCTGAAATGTATTGCCTTGTATTAATATTAATTTGGCTTGAAAAGGATTATGAAGTAAGAAAAAATATGACTAGGAAGAATAAAAAGTAAAGTAAGAAGTGTAATTCTAGAGCATGGCCCTTTCTAAAGAACAAACAGTTACATTAACTCAAAATGGCTTTACCAGAGTGAATAAAAAACCAGATCAGGGCCATATAACCATTGTAAGAGATAAGATATATTGTCATTGCTATTTACTGTATCTTGGACTAAGCATTATATTGTAAACAAATTTCTGAGATTATAATAATTTGAACTTCCTAATTTTATTAAGTAAGTTCTTGAAATGCAGAACAACATAAAATCAAGAAAAGCCTGTTATGCCATCACGTAACATGTTATTTCAAGGAATGTTGTACAATGTACTTCTGAATTAAGATGTGTATATTCTGAATTAACAATGGATATTCTGGAAAACAGATAATTATTAAACCAGCCTAAAAATGCTAAGCTTTAAATGTGTTGTGGAAAGCACTTTAGCACCTGCATGTAAATCTGAGAAATATTTATGTGGCAGACAAAGCTATAGTGATAAGCAATGTCATTTCTGCTTTTATGTTGTGTTGGATAAGCTTACATTTTCCTGGAACATTTACCTGCCATGGAGAAGTTTTCCATTAACAGTTCACAAGTTGATTTTTTACTTTTTTTTTTTTTTTTTTTTTTGAGTAATTGAGGAACCTTTGGGTTGTTGTTTGTTGTTGTTTGGTTTCTTTTTTTGTTTGGTTTTGGCAGCGTTTTTGTTTTGTGTTTTTGTTTGTTTGTTTTGTGTGTGTGTGTTTTTGTTGTTTTTCTTTGTTGTTGTTTTTGTTTTCTGTTGCATGAATATTCTTCCAGAAAGAGAAGATTATGATTCTTGATGAAGACTTTTTTTCTTACATAGAAAGATTAAGGGACTTGGCCAATGAAGCAGAGCCTGAGCTCTGCTACTTCACATTTTCTGCCCTTGCCTACAGTACAGCCCGCAGTAAGATATTGTAGGTCCCCCTGATGTAGGCCTGCACTAGGCCAAGAGCAGGAGTAATTTTTGCTGACTGATTTACATTGCTTCCTTGAAGAAGCTAAAAATAAGCAAAAGCTGCCTGTTGGGAGCATAAACAAATTGAGATCTTGATTTTTTTCTGCCAAGGTGATATCACCTGAGGATGTGGAGTTTTCATGTCCCAAGGCAACAAACCGTTGTATGGATTTAGCTTATTTCAATGCCACAGGCGCAGGTCTTACTTATGCTACAGAAGGACGTGCTGTCACAACTTTGCAGTCTGATCAGACAAAATACAGAGAGACTGAAGGCACAGAAAAGTAAAAAGCCTCATCCAACATGAGTGAACAATGTCTTATACGGCAGGCTGAGCATATGCCTGAGCCCAGAGCTCTGGCCTATTTAGTCTTCTACCTCTCTTAATCACATCCAAATTAGTGAAAAATTAAACATTCATGTCAGCTATCAGGTGCTGAATAACAACTGAAAAGTGCACAGAATAATTTTCTAGGGAATTAGCTTAACAAAAGTGATTGAAATCAAGTTTGGAAAGTTTACAACAAAATGAAAGAGTGGGGAGCTGGAGCAGCTGTTGCTCACTGCTGCTTAGCTCAGACCTTCCTAGCTTTCCAATCATCTCTTTTATCTCAGCATGGGATAAAACCCAAGCAGATCCTGTCATCTTTTACCCAAAGGCATGAGACCTTCTGTGAAGTGTCACAACTTGAGAAAATTAACTATGTGGATGGATTAGAACCAAATTTGCAGTGTAAACGTCACCATTTTGTTCTGTGAAACAGAGCTGGAAAACCCTCTAAATTAGTCTTGTCCCTAGATTTTTGCCATAAATACTGCTAGCCTTTTAGACAGAAGATCCAGTAGAAGATTTGTCCTAGCACCATATGATAGTTGTCCATGGCCATTGCTGTCTGTGGAAGGGGTGTAGTATGGGCAACATTTTGCCCCAGATGAGTAATTTTCTAAGGACACACATAGAGGTCCTAATGTAAATAAGAAACTAATCCTTGAACTAAGATTATTTATTATTATAAACTGAGATTATACCCAGGATGAACCCAGAGTCAATAGCAAAAGTGCCTTTTAATTCAGATTTGTTCTCTCTGGTGAGCAGTGAAGATTTTGTAAGCCTGGGCACAAGAATGACACAGTCAAAATATTCTCTCAGCTGATTAAAAATAATCAGTTACTTTATCCCATGGGGTATATACTTGCTGCATTTTATTAGTTTGTATAACGTGGTCTTGAGGCAAGAATGCATTGAATAAACCCTATCCACTCAATATTTCCTGTTCATGTGGGTTTCACACATAAAATATTTTATTCTTTTATTTTCCTGTTTCTTTTGTGTTTTTGCCCAGCGTGACTTCCAAGTGTTTTTATTTTAGTAATGCTTTGCCAATCTATCTTATTATATCCATGTTACTGATTTTCCCTTGTGAAATTAATAGGTCAAAGGAATTTAAATGCATTGTGAGGATGTGAGTGTAAATCGTGAGAATTGATATTAAACTCTCTTAATAGATGATAGATCCCACATGAAATATGACTGGAGCAACTAAGAGTTTGTTAGAAGACAGGAAAAGCTAGCCTAGAGGTTTTGTCGTGATAATTTTTCACTGCCTCATAAAAGCATCCTGTGCAGACTTGGGATCTTGCTCCTGGCTGCAGTGTGATATGGTCGGGAGTCAGTGATACATATTCTGTTCCAAAAAGATGTTCATTAGTTTGATTGAAACACTAAGTACTTTGAGAACTCAGCCTCACAGTTATTTACAGATAGGAGGCCTTGGCGATGCTGCTGGAAGATGGAGAAAATTACTGTGTTTGTGTTGGGCAACTCATAGTAGAGGTGGAGTTGCCCCTGTCATTAGAGTCAGTGGACAGAAGTGTTCCAGTAACCTGTGCTGCCTGTGATTTTTATACAAATGAGCTTGGGTTGTGTTCGTGGAGGGCTAGGGGCTCACTGATTGTGTTTTACCAAGCAAATGCAGTATACTATGAAGAAAAATGAACGCTTGAAGAGAGCTGAACCATGGGCGCATGTTGAAAAGCTGGTTATTGCCTGGAGGGATGGCAGCCACAGCAGGGGAGGGACAGGCACACAGTCAGTATCATTCAGCCACTCACCAACACACGACTGACCCAGTTTTCCCTATTGGGACAAGCGCAGCCAGCTGGCGTGAACCTTGGGACAATGTAGGTTACTCATGGGAAGCAGAGCCTGCAGCACTCCTTCTCAGGCTTAGCGACACAGCTACAGCTGCAATTTTGTGCTTGTAATGCCTAACTCCTTGCCTGAACATCAAATCTGTATCTTCTTTTACCTTATGTGCATTTAGGGGTGAGGTTTTGGCTGTATACTGTATTACAGAATTTTCCTAAAGAATTTTATGGGGCAAAAGGCAGCTACTGTTCCCACAGCAAATTCTATAGACTTTGAAAGGACCTGGCTCTAAATGTTCTCTATCAGAGGAAGAAGTGTATTGTAGCGTGACCATTTGGTATTCAGCTGTGAATTACCTGAAACATCTCACAATGTTGTCTACACACAAAGCATGAAAAAAAACCCCAAAAACCAAAAAAACAAAAAACCAACAACTATGAAAATTAATTTCATAGTTACTTTGGGAAGTTATTGGGTCTCTTTACAGCAGACATCTTTGCATATTATGCTTTCAGAGCTTTTTTTGTAATTCCTATATTACATACATTTTTTCTTCTCTCCTTAGAGATTTTGCCAAGAGATTCCAGTCTAAAAGACAAATTCATAAAACATTTTACAGGTAAGGCAGCCACTCGCTCTTAATTTACCTACATATGCATATTCTAAGTAGCCACAGGGTCACACCATTAGCTTCTTTTGAGGTTCTGCACCGAGTTTAACATTTGTAAAGTTAAATTCGCATTTTTTAGGACTAGAAGTTTAAGTTTGAGTCTCTCTTTGAATAGACTAAAATAACTTTCAAAACATGGTAAGTTAAAACATTCATGATTTAAAACCTATTGTTTCATTTCTATCATCCTATTGTTGCATGTTGATTTGCACCTACACTACAAGTTCAATAGTTTTAGGTACTGAATGTATATGTCTGTATGTCATAGATACTGCATTGTATATCTACATGCAAACAATTTGCAGTATGGTGTTGAAAATGTGATATGTGTGAGCACCTTTCTGCTATCTCTGGCAAGTAATACTTCAATAAGAGAACTCAGTACATTCTTCATGTTAGATATATGTAATTTTTCCATAATTTTTGTCAGTCCTACTGTATTTATTTTTGAGTTCACTAATTTTAAAACTTCCCATTGGACTGCATGTATCTTTCAGAAACAGACCTGTGTGGCTGTTTAAGTTTTCACTGTATCAGGGAAACAATTTCTGTCTTCTGTCTCAAGATGTACACATGTGGATGCTTATTTTAACGAAGCAATCAAATAGAACAAGGAAGGATTAAACAGTGCAAACGAATCAGAAAAATCATTTGTTATTTCATATATGAAAGTTTAGTATGATTACACTCAAGTACTTGAAAACTGAGGTGGAGTTTTATAATGCATTTACCTTTGAGACTCTATTTTGTAACTGGAAAAATATTGTACCCTGTGAATATAGACAAAAAGAGTTGCCAACAGCAAGATTGTTGTGCTGATTCTTTTCTCTCCTGTTCTAAATGTTCTGGAATTCAGAAAAGTGAAGGTTTCAGAGTATGACACTGCAAATCTGTAGGTGATTTTAAATGTTACTGGGACTAGTAAAACTAAAAAACTAGAAAAACTGGAAAAATAGTTGGCAGAAGGAGCATGAAAAAGAGATTTGGAAAATGCACTTCCCGTTTGCTGGAAATTTCAGGCAGTCATTCTCAAGAAAGGAAAGAATCTGTTGTCTCTTTCGCCTGGGGGAGGTGTCCTCAATCCTTTAGGACAAGCACAACTTTAAGCATCTTTCTGCCAACTGCTAGCTGCAGCCTAACAGCGTCTACAGGAAACACGCCACACCAGCTGGCCCTTGACTCTTACAGTAAACAAGAGTAGTTATGAACCTTACCATTTTCAGCCTATATGAGAAGGAAATGAGCATATGGATTCTAACTATGCTATCCTATGTAGCACAGGAATACTGAAAATTCCTCTCCTGGGAAGACAGGCAAGAAAGATTTGGTTATATTAATACTCAGTCCATTTCCTTTTCATTCTTAACTTTGGATACTGCTCAGCTACCATAAAAAGCTCAACATAAGAATCTGGAGAAGCTAAATAATGAATACAGAACAAGTTTTATTACTCAAAAACAACAATGAAAAACAACCGTGAGTTTTATGGAAGGTATTTTGAGAATACTAAATCATAGAAAAGAAAAAGAGCAAAAAATACTTGAAGGCCTGTTTCTGGAGCCATTCATTAAATTAACAGTCCTTTTCTACATGAGTATCTGTAATCAAAATTGCTGAAATTATTTGACTAGCATTAGCTGGAGTGAATAAAGAAAGCAAGTTCATTCCAAAATCGTTGACATTTATTTCTTTGTTGGTTTAGATTTTCTGCCTACATTTTTTTTTTCGTTAATTATGCTCTTAAGATCTCCAGTGATTGTTTTTTCTGCCTGTTTGTTGTTGTTGTTGTTGTTGTTTTCCACAATTTTATCTGGTCCTGTAATCTGCGGGTGTTTTTTTAAAATAACAGCCTAACTTTGTTTTTCTTGATTTTGTTCAAATCAAAATCTTTTTTCTATCAATCTTAGTTATGTAAACTGCTCAGATATAGTTCAGATATGTTCAAGAGTTAGGACATCCTAAACTAATGAAGTTGTGAAAAAGAAAAGAGGAGAAATCAACATTATCTTTGCAGTCCATTATCTTTACAGTTTTAGGGTTAATAAAATTATTGTCCACTTCTAGTACGCCAAGAATAGTAGACACATTTTAGAGCCAAATAAGAACCACATGTAACAGTACTCAACTATAGGAAAAATAATAAATAATCTTGTAAGTCATAAAGTTATCTATCAATTCAGCTTGAAAAGCCAGCTGACATAGTGTGCTCTGTAAAGCACAAGTAAAATTAACAGACTATTTTTGACAGCAGGGAAGAAAGCTATAAAACCATATATTATCTGATGGGACAAGGAATTTATTTAGTGACAAAAGCTGATGTTATCTCCATATATCTTGGATAATTTCAAATTACATACTTTCTTTTGAGCCTAATCACTCAGATAAAAAATGGCAACAATCTTCTTGTTCAAAGTTGCAAGGGCTGCTTTGTCACTTTATCTAAAAGCCTATTTGTGGCTGAAAAATCTCACAAAATCCACATATTACTGTATACTATATCTGATGTTCAAGTGTGTTCATTAACTTAGAGAGGAATCTTCTCTCAAGCTTGTGATAGTTTGGCTCCACTGTCAAGAGATAATTGTCTTGGTATGTTTTACCAGGCTGATAAACCACCTTTCAAGTGATGAAATAAATAAGTTTTGCCCTGAAATGCTTGCTATCTTCCTCTGACAGGGTAGTTAGTCAACACAACATGCTTTCTATGGATCCTTTTGTAGTGTTGCTGAAAAAAATGTGTTCTTGTTGAGGGTTCCTATTTGTGCTGAATTTAGAGGATGGAAGTTAAATTGATTTGGTTCAGTCAGTGTCAATTTATGTAAGTGTTTTCTGTCCAAATCACAGGAAACTCATCCCTAACTGTCAGTGGATGTGTTGCTAAGCAGGTTAAATGATGCAAATACTGCATTTTTGCACTGCTTTTCAGCTCAGATGCCATCAGTAATACCTTCCCTGGGCCATCAGCAATAATGGAAGGGCTCTTTCACAACTAGTTACCTTTGAGCCATGTTTTGGAGATCAGTAGCTATATATTCTTATCAAATATTAGTGTAAACAGATGACACTGATATCCAGAGAAGGGAGCACAGGCTGGAGAAACAGACACACAACACGCTACACCCTGGGCACACAGGGATTTGCCTCACCCAAACATTGAAACGCATGCTGCCCTCTGCATGTCTGCGCTCTTTCTTGCTAGGACTACTTTAACAAATCAGGTTCCTAGATGATATTCAGCTGTCATTTTTCTTCCTCAACGCCCATGTTGTATGTTAAGAACTTCATATACCATCTATGTGCAAACTGGAAGAATTAGTAAGTGAAGCTACTGCATCTTTCCAGGGCTTAGAAACTCGTATTTGATAAAATATTACTTTTATTTATCTTTAGAAATAAAATCTTCATTCCATCTACATTTGAATACTGACTACTGAGCAAACAAAATTCTTTTGTAGAGGCACCATTCTATTTTTCACTATATAAGAAATGTTATTGTTCATTTTGAATTAGTGGAATTTCAAGGCTAATCCAGTCCATCATTTCCAAGGGCCATTTTTTTGTTATTCAGACCGTGACCATAATAGCGTAGCAATGATATTTCTTTCCGCTGTTTTTCAGTAGCATTATTATTATTGTATTGCATCATAACTGTTTACAGTCTAATAAAAGACTAAATGTACTTGTCAAAACACATGCGAATTAATTCTATGTGTTGACATTGAAAGCTTTTGGTTAACTCTTGCTTACTCTCAAACAGGGCCAGTCACATTTTCGTCAGAGTGTAGCAAGCACTTTCATCGACTGTATCACAACACAAGGGACTGCTCAACACCAGCTTGTAAGTAGCAATTAACCTACCTTGAAATGACAGCTGAGATACTTGTTTTAAAGAAACCTGCTTTTCCTACTAAGTGTTTGATATGCTGGTCCTTTTGTAACTGTTACTCTTTAACACTATAGTACAGGATGTATCCAAGGTCTTCTAATATACAAAGTTTTTCTATTAATGCACTTGCAGTCAGCTGCATATAATGGAGTTCCTTCAAAGTGAGACTAACATAAATGAAATGAAAACTGCACTCCAAAAAAAACAATCAGGCTATGCAGAGGGCAGGTATGAAGCCATATTCTCCTTCCTCCTTCCTTTAGCTCTGCTTAGTAACTCATGCAATAAGGTAAACCCTGAACAATTCCCTACCGTCTCTTAACCCTCAATAGTATGGTTATAACTTAGTTTTGGACATTTTTCAGTTTGTGGTGATAATTTTCTATTATATGCTCACCCTTAAAGAACAAAAAAATCAATTATTTCATCATGGCTATTATTGATATATGCAGTTCTTATCAAACAATATTCCAGTAAGAGAGCCACAGAAGTTTTGCTTTAACACAGCCTGAATGTAATTTTATCAGAAAGACTGAAAAATAAAAGTGTCCTAAGATGTTATTAAATGGATAAAACAAACAAACCCCCCTGAAACAAACAAAAAAATCCAAGCAGAATGGAAATCCCTTAAAAATAAGTCACTTCAGCATTTCCTAAAGTAACTTTTATTTTTAAGGGATTTCCATTTTGCTTGGAAATTGTCCTAGAAAGGACAATGGACAATTCAAATAAAGTGAGTGGAAAAGAAGTAATACAATTTAATTAGAAACACTGGTGATGTGTAAGTGCACACTATGGACCGAGGCACTCTGGAAATTTTTCAGGATTTAACGTGAAAAAATAATGACACTTCTTCTCTGCATCACTTAGAATGATGGTAAGCACCTTTTGTGAGCAGCTGAGATGCTCTTTCACCAAAGCTCAGCACCTCAGAGGATCTGTCTTTTGAAAGGGGATGGAGCAAGTCTCGTCTCTGTCCACCCTTACACTGATCAGAAGTTGGAATGTAGAAATCCATGGGTGATCCTCAAAAGACATACATATAACTTTGTAAGTAGACATATGAGTAGGTTAGACATATATCTCTTACATGCTGCATAACAAAAATACCGTGCTTGTTGCATATTGCATACCTTGAATACATGGTACCACATTGTATGGATTTTATTTGGACTTCCCTGTGTTGCCTAAGTACTTCATTTATTTATGAAGAAACACAGGCATAATATTTCTCTTCTAATTAAATAACTTTTCTCTAAAGTTAAAAACAAGCTTGTGGTTAGGACTGTGTGAAGAACTGGTTTTTAAGATCAACTAACAAGACAAAACATAAAACAAAATACCTGATTAAAAGCAAAGCAGGGGTTTTTAAATCCATTTCGTCAGCCAAACTCGAAGCAATGATTTTCATTCAACCCGAAATGTTCTGTTGATCTGAAAAAAAGAATTAAATCCTAAGAACTGTCTTCACTTTATACATCACTCAGGGTTTAGAACAGCTATCAAGGCTGATGATAGCCAGGATCTTTTCCAACCCCTTCAGAGGTGTTTGATGTTTTCTTTCAAGGACGCCTTAGCCACCATAGGTTTTCTAGATGAGCTACTTCTTCTCCTACTAACACAGTTATATTCTGTACAAACATTCCCTGAAGCAGTGAATCCAGGTTAGCATTCAGTCTCTTGCTGTTTGTCACAATTTCTATTAAGTTTTATTAAAATACTTATCAAGCAAGTGAAGAAAATTGCACCTAATCATTCCTTGTTACTAAAGAACTAGATCTTTCCATCAGAAAGGGTGGCAGTAGCTCAGGGGCCACTTGAACCAAGTGGTCATTTGAACCAAGGACACCAGAGAGATAGCAAGTAGGATGCTAGTATCACTGGTCTGATGATTAAGAGGTTTACTTGAATATGGAAAATATGGATTTCTGTCAATGTTAAGACTAAATTGTGCAATAAAAAAGTTTGAAAGAGCCTGAACTCAAACTTCTTCATAGTCTACTGGTTAGAATAGCCTCCCTGTTAATGAGTTAATTCCTTAAGGTAAAGTTGGGGGTTCAACCTGGGCTTCTACAGCTTAGAAGGAAATGATCTGGTGGAAAAAGAATTGCTTCACTTATATTTCTTCTAGAGCCCTGTCTAGAATAAGGTACAATCTAATTTTGCATCTTGCACACATAGTTTCATGATTTTCCATCAGAGAATGATTTCAATGCATAGAGTGTCTGAAATTCTAGTACAAACTCTACATTTAATTTTATGCATTTTTTAGGGTATCTGGCAACTGAGATTCATTATTGCTGTGGGTAATTTTGTTTTATAGATTATAAAAGGTGTGCAAGGTTGCTAACGAGATTAGCAATGAGCCCTTTGTGTACACAGTCCTAGGATGTTTGCTATGTAAGTATCATTTTTCCCACTCATTTTCTTATTTGTTAAATTGTCTAGTGATTTACTTCACACTTGTACCATGTTATCAGGTGTGCATATAGAAATGTGGTATTAACGGAATGGAGTGCATCTTAATGCAGGTCTGGCATTGCTGTAAGGACCAACTGGTTCCTCATGGAAATACATAGAAGCACAGATACCTCAGAAGTAGGTGCCACTATAATTTCCTACCAATCACTTGTGGCACCATAGTCCATAATTATGCTCTGGGTCACCTCTTACTGTTCAAAATTTTGAAAAGGACCCTGGTTGGTGAAAGATAAAAATGCATGAGGACTTCATCAACATTTATTTCAAGCCTTTCCATAAGAGGGCTTTGTCGTTAATCCACAGAAGAAGCAGAATATCTTGGTCTCGGGTCTGCCAATGCAATCTTCATAGATAATGTATCACTTTATTCACCTGTGGGACCACTTTTCCTTTCCAAATTGTCTCCTGACAATTTCTCTAAAGTTAATAACACTTTATGGTGGTGGAAGTAAACTGAACATAAAGATGTGACAAATCTGAAGGCTTCAAGTAACAGGCTGTGGAAGGAACCAGTCCATCCTTGTTTATGAAATGTATATTAAATGTGTTAATTAAACAGCATTGTCACTGATAAAAGCAACATCTTCAAGTGAATTGTTTTCTTCAGTTGTTTGAATATCAATAAGATGGTTACACTTCCAACAGTAATTTGAAAAACTGCATTGGTTATTATTGACCAATAAAATATATAAAATCAGCAAATTCAATTTATTCAAAATTCTAAGATGGTTTCCTTTCACCACCTCCTCCTGACAAATACTGTAAACTTGGAGTTTGAGGGAGTTGAGTATGTCACTTCTTCTTGCTTCAAGACTCCAATTCATACTAATCAAGAATAAGAAAGGAAGAGCAGGATATGAGTCAGTGTTAGCTGATTTGATTTCCAAGCGGAGGTGGGATTCATTTTGGTGGCTGTGAGAAAATGCTTTGAAGAATATGGCAGTATTTCAGTGCTGAGAAAAAATGACCTCATTTATTTATCTTCTTATTTTATTTTTTTAACTATTTTCAGTCTGTTTGGGTCCCTGCTTTCCAGGTCTTGCAGGTGGTTTTGAATATATCAGAGACTGAACATAACCAGAGACCTGACTATGGATCTCATTACTTTTCCAGGATCTCCTTTTCATGACTAAGGGTATTTTCTGAATGCCCTTTTCTTTATATATTTTGTTGTTGTTGTTCTTCTGAGGTGCCTAAATTCCTCTTTGTTTCTTAGTGTTCTTTTTCAAATCTCAGCTTTCTAAAACATCCCAGCACTCTATCATTTTCTGCACTGTCACCTATTTAGTCTGTGTTTTTCCCTCATCTGTATCCCTTTACATCTCTGGGTTGATGGCTCAGGGCTACCAGAAAAGTTTCTGGGTATTCCAATACTTTTCTCCCTTTTCTTTCAAGAGGATGAGTCAAAAGATCTGCCTCTATATTGACAGTACAGAAGCATCTATCTCCTCCTATTTCCATCTTTAAAGTAAAAAAGGATCAGAATTTGTTGTGATTTGCAAATCCAGGTGTTCCAATTTGCCTGCCAAAAATACACTCAAAGAGATGACATGTGGGGAAGGGAGGGTTTAAATGGTAAGCAATGTTAGCAGCTCGTGTGCACTGTGTTCACTTAAAGTTGTATCTAGGCTGACTTTCTCTTTACTTCGTTAAAAATAAACTATTAAATTAAAAAGTAGAGCTGTGATCTGAGTGTTTCCCAGCTTCCTCTCTGCTCTCTCACCCTGTTTCTCCAGCACGTAGAGTGTTGTTTCCACTAGAGATAAACCAGGCTCAGATCTTCATGTTTACTCATACCCAATGTCTTATTGGAATGAAAAGATTTTCCTGAGAAAGATGAAGGGTAGCAGGAGTTGCCCTCTCTCCAAACAGACAGGACAGCACAGGAGTTACATATGTTGATTCCTCGATAACACTGCATTTCTGGCATGATTCTGTGATTGCTTCTACTCCATCTATTGGCACAAAGGATCTGTTTTTCTCACCACCTTCACACTAGCTTAGAAAGGACAGGGTCATAGTTCCTGTTTCCTGTAAGGGAATTTGCCTTTGCTTTAACATCCGAGAGAGTCTTGGAGATTCTCTGTTGCCTTGAAGAAGGAGGCTCTCCCACTCAAAAAACTGCCAACTACTTTTAAACATTTCTCTTGCATGTACTAAAATAGGCTACATTTTCCTCATAAAAACAGAACTGCAATGCTATTATGCAAATATTTTCCACCCCCTCCTGTAAGTGCCCGGGCACAAAAAGTAAACGTGGTCTTGTCTTGTCAGAAGTGAAGTTTTGTCTGGGAAAAGCCGATCTTTCCGCGGGAGTGGGCGGTGGAAGGGAAGCGGCGCGGCCGGTTTCAGCACCATGGAGAAGGGCCGCCGCGGGGGACCTCTCTGCGCCCCGAGGCATTGCCGGGACGATCGCGCAGATGGCGGCGCCGCTCCGGGACCGGAGTTCAAAGCTCACCCTTCCTGGCTGTCACGGCTCTTAGCCTTTTGTTGTTGGCTTGGTTTGATTTGGTTTGGTTTGGTTTGGTTTGGATTGGTTTGGTTTGGTTTGGTTTGGTTTGGTTTGGATTGGTTTGGTTTGGTTTGGTTTGGTTTGGTTTGGTTTGGTTTGGTTTGGTTCGGTTCAGTTCGGTTTGGTTCGGTTTGGTTTAGTTTTGGTTTTGCAATTCAGATTCTTGCAAATGGAAGTAAAGCATTTGATGAAACCCAGAATTTAGAAACTCATGTGACTATATGCACAGGGAACTTTTCTTGTAAGATGCAGCAGCATGGACTGCTTAAACCTCTTAGCATTGATGATGAGGATTTGCCACGGCAAAACTCATTAGTGTTCACAGGAGGGCAAGACCCATTGGCGTCCTGGAGTTAATCTTAAGATTTATGCAATCCACAGGGAACCGTGATTTATAAACAGAATTACACTAAATGGTCTGCCTCTGCGTTTTGAAACTAGTTATAAAATGGTATGTCCTTTTCTCTTGCAGACTTTCTACTAAGGAGAGAATTCTGATTTGCCAAGAAAGTGCCTTGAAATCTTCCAAGACAGAGAAGACATCTTTTACCTTTTTGATTTACAACATTTTGTTACTAGATGCATTTTATTTTCATATATTTGTCAGACATTCCATATTTGTGTGAAACATTATTTTATTTTAATTTGTAAATTTGTTGCCTATAGTTCAGACAAGCCAATTATTTAAATACATTGTATATAAAGAATACTAATGATGTACTGATTAAATGTAATAACCATATGCAGGGAGTGGTGAAATTTTGCTGTTTCTCTTGTTCCATTGTATTTACATCATTCTGCTCAGGCTCTTACTTTCATTATTTGCACTAACTTGAAATGCAGAAGTCTATGTAACTGAAACCTGAATAAGCTGTAAGTGAGGATGGAAGATATTTGCCATGGAAGATATTTTATATTATGAAGCTTTGTTAATATATGCATATATATTATTGCACATCAGAAAAAATTTGCTCAGAAATGCACCTTGCTTTCAGGAACATTTGTATGACTATTCTGGATTTTCATCAGTTACATTTGTACTGGCACTTATGGAAAGAATTGCAAATAATGTAAATATAAAGACTGGAAAACTGCAATGCAGTTTTGGTGGAATAAAGAACATAAAAAATAAACTATTTTTCAGGAGGAGTTATTTAAATTTATGAAGAGGTTACTTATTTAATATATACATTTAATTTTCCTGTTGAACTTGAAATAATTTTCTATCAAAAACTTGAAACTTGTGCATTTAGTTTTTTACAGCATTTCATTTTCAAGTAGTAAATTTTTTTTTCAGGTATTTATTTTTCATCTGAGTGGGGTGCAAACAAAAATGCATCATGCACCCGCTGAGAACAACAGAAACCTTCTGTGAGGGTGAAGAGAGAGTAATAATATAGCCCAGTAGAAAAGAAAATACTTTAAAGCATATCATAAGACCAAGGGGTATAATGAATGAATTTTTCTGGTGACACATCAAGTTTAACTATTTGGCAAGAACCCAAAGCACAATTACTGCATCTTTCTTATTTAAAATCAAATTGGGATGATAACATTTGCTACCCGTTTGTCTCAGGTCTTTTATTGCAAGCTTATATGATTGCTTTACAAAGAACCTAGTACGAAGTGAGGCTTTTATGGTCAGGCCTAGAGTAACTGAGAATACACACTGATGACTCTGCCCAAATTGCAATTCTCGTGATTAACTGATCAAACTAATCCCCTCAAATTAGATGTTGTCTCTATCCTTTCCCTCAATGTCAGCTTCATGAGCCCTTTAACTTCCATGGCCAGCACTTTTACCTCTACAGAATAGCAGGGGAGCTCTGCCCTGGGATTCCTTGCCAAATAGCAAACAGCTATTTGTTTTGTTTCTTCTTTCTACATTGTTCAGTGTGTTTCAGCACCAAAATTGTGCAGTTTCCCATGCTGCAGCAGTCAGTTCGGCCCACAGCTTCTGCAGGTACTATCATGTTATGTCTGGGCAATAATATGTCACAGCAGCTGCTTGTAACCAGCTCCTTAGTAACAGTTGTTGAAGTATTTGCTCCCTCTGTACTCCTGTCTAAAGGGTTGCTGTCCTGGGCCGTTCGTATTTATTCTTAACATGGTTGTTTTTCAAACTTTTTGCCATCATGTTCTTTTGGTAAGAACAAAGTTCTCAAGCCTCATTCTAGTCCATGTTGGAGGCAGTATTCATACTGAAGAAAGAGTAACATATGGGAAATCCTAGTGGCTGAATGGTGAGATGGATAACTTTATTTCTCTGTGGGTGACCTACTTCTCATTATTTTGGCTATGGAGAAACTTCAGGATGATGTTTAGAAAGTCTAAGACCCTAATGAATTTAACTGTCAGATTCTGAAACAGCCTTCTAATGGCAGTTTTTAACATTTTTATGATGGGTCTCAATACGATTAAGAATTAAAATATTACAAGATGCCTTCCTATAATACCTAAATTCTATGTCTCAAGAAGTCTCTCCCATTCCTATGCCACAAAGAAAGGCAATAAATGAAAGTACTGACATCAGAGACTGAGGCTTGTAAGATGGGAGAAAAAGATCTTAAATTTCACCTGCTCTTGAAGAGTTCCTTCATGTTTACACATCCTGAGATTAACTTTTACCTCTCTTACACAAATCATGCAGCTGCCAGGGCACATTAAGAAGTCATGGTG
This sequence comes from Caloenas nicobarica, assembly GCF_036013445.1. Taxonomy (NCBI): domain Eukaryota; kingdom Metazoa; phylum Chordata; class Aves; order Columbiformes; family Columbidae; genus Caloenas; species Caloenas nicobarica. Next base: position 123,301,026 of record NC_088246.1, on the reverse strand, counting down.
TACTTACAAGTGATAACCAGTCACAAAAGATAAGAACACTGTTTCTTATCACTGAAGTTTGAACATTCCCAGTCATGCACAGACCCAGGGTACGTAACAGACTGGCACAGCTCGTAAGTCACCAGCTTATATTTAGTTGCCATCTGAATAACAGGAATGTGTTTTTAATTTTATGTGGGCCTGAACTGTTCTGAGTGGGACTGGATTTCATCAGTTTATAGAGTTATCTTGTATTTTCCCAGACAAAATAAGTTTAACCATGATATTGCTTGAATTCTTGCAGTTAATCCATACACAGGCTCAGGGCTGAAGTGTGACACCAACCTGAGTTCTGAGGGAACTAGCTTGTTCCCCATTGTTTGATATCCTCAGGCCAGGATGGATAACAGTTCTTCAGGCCTAATGCAAATTTAAAAGAGAGTGGCAGAGTAATTGTCACTGCTTTGCTTAAAGAAGCTTTGGATTGAAAGATTTTTCTAGTCATTTTTCATTAAGACTTGAAGGCAGCGCTAATAATAACTCAGAGAATTTTCTTTGTGGTTTTCAATTTTAATTATCATCCGCTTTGAGTAATAACAAGAAGCACTGAGTCACACTCTATCTTTTCATCACAATACTGATTTTTGGAGAAGCAAGGAACTCAGAGTCTTATTAGTATAAGACAAAGCTGTGTATTTCACACATGGCTTCTAGCTTATTAGACTAGAATTGAGCTAGAATCTCCCTAGACTCAAGAGATCCTGGGGACCTCACAGTATGGTGAAGACTAATGTGCTTTGAAAGAGAAGTAATTTTTGTTTTCATATGTGTAAATTATTATTGGAAAGAATACAGATGAACTCCAGACTGGTTTATGTTTGAAAGGAGGGAATGGTGCTTAGAACTCCCAAAATTAAATTATGTGCCTTTAAATTTGTAAACAGAAATGAAATGCAGATACCAATGGAAAAACTTCTCTGAATAAGTCAGGGATGAGGAAAGAAACCTATATTCTTGACAAAACAAATGATCATGGAAATGACAAAAGCTCCTGCAGAATGACTAAAATGTAAAACCTAAATAAGAGACAGGCTAGAGCTGTGGAGGGAGAAATATAGGGAAAAATATATTAAACCAAAAAGAGGTGAGTCCAAGATGGCATTAATGAGTGACAAAACGTATCATGAAGTATGCAGATACAAAATTTAAAGCATATATATCTCTTTCCTGATTAAAAAAAAATAAAAAGGAAATAAACAGGACTGTAAAATATTTCTGGATATTCAAGGCAAGCCCAAATGGGAGCTGAAGGAAACCTGCTGTCTCAGATGTAGGCTCAGTAACGTGTACTCTTTCAGTGAATAAAACACAGTCGTTTTGGTTTGTTTTAATTTTAACTTTTCCAGCATAAAACAGTGAACTACATTATTATTTAACATTGGTAATACATGCAGTGAGGTGACAGGGAAGAGCGGAGGAAAAGGTATGTGATGTTTTCAGTAGACTCTCTGGTGGACTAGGGAGTGCATATTCCAAGGCATCTTTCCAGCTGGGGCTCTGCCCAGAATAAAAACCCCTAAACCAGAGCCACAATATGTGAAGCTGCTTCAATAAATCTGGCTCACACAAGTGTTTAAGTTTATTAAGACTTTGCTGTCTGAAAGCTACTCGGAATTATTGCTACAGCTGGATTATAACATTCTCTCACTGGACCAGTGTTCTTTCCTCCATGGAAATCTCATAACTTATGTCTACTCCATCATGATGATTGCTAACTTTGAGCCAGAGGAGGCACACGTATGATAACATTTTTGTCATGTGGAATTTTTATTTTTAAATCAACATAAGGTCTAATAATAGCTTGCAACATGATATTTGCAAAATATCTCAAGGAAGATGAGACCTAGTCAAAACTTCCATTAGAAGAAGCTGTCTGTGTGCTAAATCTGTCATTCCTAAATAGAATTCCTGACACTTGTTAACTGAAGAAAAGACAAGGCTAACAAAAAGACTTGGAGGTGACCTTGAGTCTTGACTCACTCTCTTCAAGATTTAGCACTCTACCTCACTGATGAAAGTTAGATTAATTTATTTTACTTTCTGACATCTAATCATAGGAAAGAAGGGACTTGGAGAATGGGGAGAAAAGAAGGTCTTTCTGATGAGACTTGCCTAGGCGCAACAAAATCAGTAATACCACAGCTTTTAACCAAGATATTCCAATCCCATCACACATTTTGGAAAATGCATTCTGGTATTAGCCTGCACTGTGTTTCTGTGGCTGTTGTCTTTGCTAAAAAAGATATGCTCTCTACCTTTTTGCAACCTCCCAATGCAAACTCAGGTATGTGAATAAAGAAAAAAGTGTAGTTTCTTTTAATAGGTGGTCAATCCAGAAAAAGAGAGGATTAAAAGTAGGAGAACATGCTTATTCACTTCATTACCTCATAGTCTATCCGAACTGACAACAACTATATTAGGGGCACAACATCCAGTAAGGACTCTTACTGTTTTTCCCCTCCAAATTCCAGACATATTTATCCATATGAGTTTTATGTGCTAGACTGAGTGAATTCAAGCAGCTGTTCTTGAAGAGGCAGTATGTGCACTTTTCTCATTCTAATAAAGTTTATCATTTCCACAATCTCACTTATATTTTGTCTTCTATGTTCTATGTATTCTATATTTTGTCTGTGTGGAATGCTAAGGCACATTTAGACAGATTACAAATAGCTAACAGACTCATTTTAAAAGTATTGTCGATGACAACTTGTTATTAATTGAGAGAGTTTTTGAAAAGGGGCTACACACAAATTAATGTTTTTAAGCTTATTAAATATTTTTGATTTATGATTTGGAAGTATGAAGTTATGGATGATAACAACCATGTTAAGTAATCACAAACATGTGGTAATCATATAAATTATTTGATGCTCAGACTGATTTATAAGACAGGCCTGCTTTAATATCACTTTAATGTAAGGAGAACTAAGGCTACACATCTAGAAATATGGAATACAGACCATATATACAGAATGAAGGATTACATCCTGAAAACTCTGTGAAAGTTCTAGGTTCATATTAGGTATGCTAAAAAGCTTTTTACTGGGGTACAAAAGTGGTGCTGCCTTTGTAATATTTTGCATCACAGTGTTTATCTTACCTTTATAGCTATATCTGTATCTTAACTGTCCCACTCCAAGGTATGTCAATTTGTTGCATAAGTGGACAGAGAGCAGGGAAGGAGTACAAATATCTGGGAGTTGGAAAGTATATGTTAGAATGACAGAATCAAGGGGCTCAGTCTGATTTTTAAAAGCTACCAAGTAATGAATAGATTTTCACGTTTAATTACTTTCCCAAGGGAAAGGCACAAAAGGACTTCATAAATTTCTATGGAGAGGTACAATAAAGATGAAAAGCTGGAAGGTAGTGTTATGCAGATTCAAATTTGGAATGGCCCTAAACCACTAATCATTTGTTCAAAAAATTAATGTATTGAAGTATGTTGGATTCTCTAGAAACATTGAAAAGAATTAAAGATGGAGATTTTTTTAAAATGTACTGAGGTAATTCATAAATTATTAGGCTTAGTAAGTAGCTAAACATATTAAGATGTCTTGGCCTGCAACACATAAAATAATCCAGTGATACTTTCTGGCCTTAAACCCTATGCATTTCACTCTGCTTTTTTCTTTTCAAATAGGGCTCCAGGAGGAGACTGGCAATAGCTATATTCTATATTTATGTAGTCCTTCCTGTGCAACATGATATGTCTGCCCTTTTCTTCAAGAAAATGTAGTTTTATTGATATTGTACTCTTACCATAGAAATAACCTTGATGTGTCTGACATTTCAGATGCAAAGACACTTCTATTGCAAACCACTTTGTTATTCCACGATAACGAACGAAAACTATTATGATTGACATTCCTCCTCCCCTATTCCCTAAACTATTAAAATTAAAGATGTTTCCTGACAACTTTGTTCTGGGCACAGAACAGACACCAACAAGCCAAATATCCCTCTTATATGACTGAGTTAATACATAATGACACATCTCAAAGTTTTGGCTTTCCCTTGTAGAGGCTGTGTATGTGATGGGTGATCTGATAGAGGAAAAACTGTTCTATGTGACTTAAATTTTTCTGAAGTTGACAGAACACAGTGAAAGTTTCTTTTTTATTTAAAACACTTCCATGCTTTTCCAACATTATTCTAATACTATACTTGTGTGTGTTTTGTGGCTGATTATGAGCAGCTATGTGAGCCCTGTACAATTGCTATGAAGAGAGAAATGGAAAAGGCTTTCTGCAGTGATCCAAATAACAAAATACCCAGGAATTCTTGCTGTACTACAACATCTGGTTGCCTGAGGATGAAAACTAGGTTATGATTTAAAATGCCAGCCCAATAACTTTGTAACAAATAAAGTCTCCTGATATTTAAAAGAGTCTTATGGGTATGTTCTGTTTTGTTTTGTTTTCTCTGTCTGCCTTCCCCTAATATGACATACCTAAAAAGAAATATATAACAGGTTTTGGCCTAACTGGTCACTATCAAAGAGCATCACTGGCAACAGTAAGTATTGCAAATGAATAGCAAGGTGATATTTTAGGCATTGAATTTATAAATGTCACCATCACATGGGCAAATGTTTCTGATGTCTAGTACAAAAAGAGAGAAATAAGGGAGTCCTGCTAGCACTATTTACTTTGGCTGTCGTGGAATAAGCTATGCATCTTCTTCCATGCTGAACTCACTCTACATAAAGGTCTGCTAATGTCTAGAACAGTTCCCACAGTCTTGGCTTGTGATGAAAGTAACCTTCTCTCTGTGTCCTGCATGACCTGCTTCCCTGCCAAATCTGGGTCCCTGAATGCCAAAGATCTGTGCCATATATCCTTTGTATATCTGAATCATGACAAGGATCAGCTGATATAAAACATGAGGAGACATGAAGGACATGTTCACAAGAGCCTTGTGACTGCAGGGGGCAGATTTGCACTAATTCATGTCAGTGGTGTGTGTCTTCAAAGAATGTGAAGCCATGGTTCTGTGAAGAACAAGCATATCACATTAGCGTTATGTTTATGCCGTCTGGGACTCAGCAGCACTTGTCTACAACGTTCACTGTGCCAGACCTATTCTGTAACAGCAACACATGTATCTCAACCCTTTGATCTTATGCAGAATTAGATCATCACTTAGGAAAATGTTCTCTTCTGTGCCACTGATGTGATTTCAAAACCAATTACTGCAGTTACACAGATTACTCCAGTGCTCTGGATCATCAGGGTTGACTGCATTGCCTTGTGAAGGATACTCTGACATGTCAGAAAACTGCAAGAACAGGTAGACAGTCTTAAAACAATAGCATAGTGTGGATTTTAACATATCATTAAACAACCTTTTGTGTGATATATGACTAGCTCCATACAAGTCTTCTGATAAGCTGCGCAGAACTTATGCTTTCTGTTGTACTTCTGTCTTGTTGTGTGTTATTTTCAACCAGAACTATCTGAGCACACTGCACAGTGATACTCTCATGTAAGGATCACCATTGGCTTTTTCCCACTGATAGTTCATGTGATGCAAATTTACTTCCTCAGAATAGATCACTGAAGTGCTAGTGAACTGCTACAAAGAACATATAGTACATAAATTGAAGTCTTGTGTTTGCTTAGCTATTGCCTCTTGCAGGAAAGATTTTCTTGTTCAGGTGTGACCAGGCAATGCTAAATGTTCTAGCTGTTATTTCCAAACAAAATTCTGTCATTAGGCACCATTTACCCTTCAAAGTAATATGGATTTATCTGGGCAGCTTGGAGCACATTCCTGTTATATCTTTAGCAGAGACGGAAAAATTAGAGTCTGATTTGAAAATGGTAAGGAAGTTTAGGAAATTAATTTGTACAATAGACAGATCTTAACACTCTGAGACTTTGTTTCCAGATAACCTTAATTAAGTATAGGAGAGCCAAGTCCTATGTCTGTATAGGAGAGTTACTGTTCAGTATGAAAAGCTACCTGAACATGGTCCAAAAATTTCTTCAATTTGCCAGTGTACCTAGAAATTATTGCCAGTGTAGTCCATGCTGTGGGTGCTCAAAAGGAAGCCAATTATTTGTAACTGATTTTCTGGAAAATCCTTTGTGTTCTTGTGAAAAATAAGTAGTAGCATTTGGTTCTTGTATTTATGCTACTCTGTATACTTTATCTATTTGATAGTTCTCTGGCTATAGAAAATCTTTGAAATCCCAAGTTATTTTTTCTGTGCTCTGGGCTACAGAAATAAAAAGTTTATGCAATGAGGTTTTCTTTTTTCTTCTTCTTTTTTTTTTTTTTCTTATTCTTATTTTCTTATTCTCTTATGTGTTACTTGTTGAATAATTTTATGATTATTTGTAAGGCAGTAAAATTACTGTTTCCAAAGTCCCTAGATAGTTTAGGTTAAACTTTCAGTAGTGTCACCCAAATTGTTGCTCTTCTTGAGAAAGTTGTAAATTCTGATAGCACTTAGTTACTTTTGTGGCTTACTGCTTTGCCCAAAATCAGTTAGCAAGGCTGGTAAAATAATTTGGGCAATGCTTCTTTTGTTTATATTTCTATCGTCAAAAACAATGCTTCAAATGCTATATACCGAGATATTCATAAATGTTCTCTAAGTAGCACCATTGCCAGATAATGTTGAGTTTACTCATGGGATTTGCTCATGTCTTTAGGGTTGAATGTATCCCATCTAAAACAAGAGATGCATAGTGAAAAAAAAAGAGGAAGAAGTGGAGACATTCCATGAGTGCACATAAACCCAAAATCTACAATCAAACTGGAAAAGCTTTCTCTTTCCATTGATAAGTAAGGAGTTTGCAATGAAAACGGCATTCTCTCAAACTGATTAAGTTGGATAGATTAATCCTGGTGTTGATGTGTGAAAAAGAGATGTAAAATTACTGGTATCATGAGGAATATGAAAAAAGAGGAGGAACGAGGATAGGGAATTTTGTGGGTTGATGTGGAATTGTTCCTTCCTAAGTGAAGGAAGTAAGGGACAACATCAAAAGTTGTAAAATATGGAACAATGGAGCAAATGGTTTCCATCTGTAAGGAGAATGTTATGTTCATGGTGTCATTTGATATAGTGGATGTATATGTAAGGCATGTTCCATTTCAGTATTCACGGCTGTTGCTGGGGGATTTTTGGTTGGTTGGTGAGGTTCTTCTTTCCTTTCCTTTCCTTTCCTTTCCTTTCCTTTCCTTTCCTTTCCTTTCCTTTCCTTTCCTTTCCTTTCCTTTCCTTTCCTTTCCTTTCCTTTCCTTTCCTTTCCTTTCCTTTCCTTTCCTTTCCTTTCCTTTCCTTTCCTTTCCTTTCCTTTCCTTTCCTTTCCTTTCCTTTCCTTTCCTTTCCTTTCCTTTCCTTTCCTTTCCTTTCCTTTCCTTTCCTCTCCTCTCCTCTCCTCTCCTCTCCTCTCCTCTCCTCTCCTCTCCTGTCCTCTCCTCTCCTGTCCTCTCCTCTCCTCTCCTCTCCTTCCCTCTCCTCTCCATCCCTCTCCCTCTCCCTCTCCCTCTCCCTCTCCCTCTCCCTCTCCCTCTCCCTCTCCCTCTCCCTTTTCCTTCCTTCCTTCCTTCCTTCCTTCCTTCCTTCCTTCCTTCCTTCCTTCCTTCCTTCCTTCCTTCCTTCCTTCCTTCCTTCCTTCCTTCCTTCCTTCCTTCCTTCCTTTTCATTCTTTTCTTTCTTTTCTTTCTTTTCTTTCTTTTCTTTCTTTTTTTTCTTTTTATTTTTTCTTTTTTTTCTTTTTTTTTTCCTTTTTTCTTTTTTTTCTTTTTTTTCTTTTGTTGTTGTTTTTGTTTGGTTGGTTTGGTTGGTTGTTAGGGTTTGGTTTTTTTTGTTTTTTCGTTGGTTTCTTTTTGTGGGGGGTCTTGCATAGAACAACAGCTTTAAAGAAGGCAAGGAAGGTGTGGTGGATAGATGATGGCAAAGCAGTGGATTTGGTCTATCTTGATTTCAGCAAAACATTTGACATAGTCTCCCACAACATCCTCGCAGGTAAACTGAGGAAGTGTGGTCTGGACAATCAGGTAGTGAGGTGGACTGTGAACTGGCCGAAGGAAAGAAGCCAGAGGGTTGTGGTCAATGCAACAGAGTCTAGTTGGAGGCCTGTATCTAGTGGAGTCCCTCAAGGGACCAATACTATTCAATATATTCATCAACGGCTTAGATGAGGGAATAGAGTGCACTGTCAGCGAGTTTGCTGATGACACAAAACTGGCAGGAGTGACTGACATGCCAGAGGGCTGTGCTGCCATCCAGCGAGACCTGGACAGGCTGGAGAGTTGGGCGGGAAAAAATTTAATGAAATATAACAAGGGCAAGTGTTGAGTCTTGCATCTGGGCAAGAACAACTCCAGGTTCCAGTATAAGTTGGGGAACGACCTGTTGGAGAGCAGTGTAGGGGAAAGGGAGCTGGGGGTCCTGGTGGACAGCAGGATGACCATGAGCCAGCACTGTGCCCTTGTGGCCAAGAAGGCCAATGGCATCCTGGGGTGTATTAGAAGGGGGGTGGTTAGTAGGTCAAGGGCGGTTCTCCTCCCCCTCTACTCTGCCCTGGTGAGACCGCATCAGGAATATTGTGTCCAGTTCTGGGTCCCTCAGTTCAAGAAGGACAGGGAACTACTTGAAAGAGTCCAGTGCAGAACCACAAAGATGATTAATGGAGTGGAGCATCCCCCTTATGAGGAAAGGCTGAGGGAGCTGGGTCTCTTTAGCTCGGAAAAGAGGAGACTGAGGGGTGACCTGATTAATGTTTATAAATATATAAAGGGTGAGTGTCATGAGGATGGAGCCAGGCTCTTCTCGGTGACAACCAATGATAAGATAAGGGGCAATGGATACAAACTGGAACACAGGAGGTTTCACTTAAAAATGAGAAGAAATTTCTTCACGGTGAGGGTGCCAGAGCACTGGAACAGGCTGCCCAGGGGAGTTGTGGAGTCTCCTTCTCTGGAGACATTCAAAACCACCTGGACGCCTTCCTGTGTAACCTCATCTAGGTATTCCTGCTCCAGCAGGAGGATTGGACTAGATGATCTTTTGAGGTCCCTTCCAATCCCGAACATTCTGTGATTCTGTGATTCTGCGATTCTGTGTGACTGTGTCAAAAGAGTGCATTTCTGGTGGGGTGGGAGATAGAGCAAGCAGAAACTGTTTGGGACAGGAATGAAACTAGGGCATAGTGCAAGGAAGGGAGAAGAGGAGCAGAGGACCATGACCATGGAACTTGCTGAACCTATCTGGGAGGCCAGCCTGTAAGACAAAAGATTATTTATTAATGGTAAAGAGGCACTCTCAATGTATACTTTTGGGTGAACAATTGAGGAAAGGAATCACTAGCTGTTACCAGGCAAAACTATTAACTGCTAAGTGAAAAATCCATTGCTGACACATAATGTTATTGGCAAAATACAACATTTTGCTGGATTAGAGTTGGCACTAACAGAATCGATGTGTTCTACGCTGATTGATAAAATGGAAATAAATGACAGCGGATGTCTGCTAGGGTTAAGTGGGTAAGTAAAGCTCACAGAATTACACAGAATTTGACATTTCTAGCAGCCAAGAAAAGTTGCATGGTATGTCTTGATGCCATTTTAGCCTGGAATATCCAAGCCCAGCTGGTCTGGATAAGTCTGCCCAAGCCAGGAGGTTAGTTTTTCCTTAAGGATGGAGTAGCTTAGAAATAAATAGAGTTTGTGGGGTTTTTTATTCATATTTTTACCATCAACGCAAATTTCATTCTTGTGGCTGTCTGAAATTTAGTATTACTTTCTGTCATAGTATTCATTAGTCTCCATCTTTTTTCTGATAACTTAATTTAAATATATATATATAAAATGAGACATTTGGTTTTGGTTTCCTCAACCACACAATTGAATTTACTGTCTCTTGAAGGCAAGACCTTCCAGTTCTCTTGAGTCTGAAATAAGAACACTGCAGACAACCTCAGTCACATTTGGTTTTATTGAAATCATGGCAAACTGCTGTGGCTGGTTTGTGTCAAAGTTTCTGGAATCTCTTTCAACTAGCAGAATATCACCACAGCTTCTTTCAAATTGCTGTATTTGGGCTGCAGGGCAGTGGCTAGGTTGCTAGAAGCAAAGACAATTGAACAGGACATGAGAAACTACGGGCCATGACAGACAAGGTAAGAAACCATGAAAAGCTGCCCATGATGAAGGGCTGGTTTTCACAGGTGGTGGTGGTAGGGTAGATGTGAGAGCTAGCTGAACCTACAGATAAAGCAAGGGCAGTGCTGGGCACCTGTTGGTGGCAACAGCTGTCAAGGTCACCAGCAACCTGTCCTGTCCCATCAGCCCATTCTGTCTCAGCTAAATGAGGGACTGCAGAAACATTCCTGCATGACATCAAGGGATGTTTCCCCTTGCCAGGCCAGCACATTGTCTGCATGGGAGATGCATGGGAAATAGCTGAAAAAATAATCATGCCATTTCACTGCAGCAACAGCCCTCTCAGATCACCTAGACATGCAGGTTTGCTTTGTGTCCTCAGCATCCCTCATATCATACTCCTTTCTCCTGTACTTGCATTCTGCATACTTCTCCATTGGTAATCTTGTAGATAAATGCACAAATATATATGTATGTATATATATCTCTGTGGTCTAGATATGATGTCTACATTTAAAAATCTAATCTAGTGTTGGCAATAGCCCAGTTCAGAGAGACTAGACTAGACCTACAGAAGTTCCTTCCAGCTAATATTTCTGTGATTTTTATGTTTTCATATGTATATCACTACATCAGTTTTTGTCTTGCAGGTATCAGTTTGTGCTGTCCTGGCAGAAAGTCCAGTTGCTCACATAGAAACGCAGTTAATATTTTTCATGTGAACAATCCAGATTTCTTACTCAAGGTGCTTATTCATTACAAATCAATTTAAGTGGAGAAGACAAAAATTAATCTATTTGCAGTACATTGAAACATTTATTTTTTACTGTGGTGTCTGAGTACTTCTCAGTTTTTAATTTATTCATCCTCATAATTAAATTTTGGAGGTAGAAAATCTTTGTTAACTGTATTATATCTCTAAGAGATGAAAATGCAGAGATAATGAGGATGTAGGGGCCTATATCTGATCCTTTGTTTCTCAAAGTCACTTTTTAGCTGCTGCCAGCCCTGGAGATGAGTATATTTCTCAGATACACAAAGTCTCACCTAACAATATCTCCACCAAGACCCTGTAGCATTTGTTCTGTTAACTAAACCACATAGTATTTATAAGGAATCTGCTAAGCCTGGAAAAGGCCAAAATCCTAATGTAATAGCTGTGGTACGCAATGATACTACTGCTCCATTAATTCTGTATGCCTGCAGTTCAAACATGTTGCTAATCTGGAAAAAAGACTTGAAGCAACTTCTTCCATCTCCCTGGACCATGCTTTGGTCTCTAGGCTCTGCTGTACCTTATATATGATATCATTAATGGGAGGGCTAACCTCTGATCTTTACCTAATATAAGTGCCTGGACTATTCTCATAGTTGCCTTTCTGTATCGTGATGAACTATTTTAGTTTATTGTGTAGTGAAATAACTTCAATTAGAGAGAAAGTTACCCATGCTGAAGCATCCCAGTGAGCAATAGGTATAGATTCAAATCTAGTAAGAAAAAGTGAAGCCGTAATACATATATTGGGAGTAGGGGGGTTGGGGGGGTGGTGTAAGCTAAAGCATTTTTATCTACTTTGATCTACCTTGAAAAAGTTGCGTCCTTTTCTTACCACCTTGTGCTTTGTAATGGAAAAGAATAGGCTGGTGGCAAAATCTGATTCCAGGACAGGGCTTGTGGTTTTGAGTTGCAATTGCAGGGTTGTACCTAAGTCACCCTTGTTAGTGTGCATGTGTGTGTGTGCAGTTTCTGGTTTTTTGCTTTTGCTTGTTTTTTAATGAAATCCAGTTCTTCAGCCCCTAGCTTTACCACTGTTTTGTAGGAAGTCTATGAGGAGTTTTTTTACTTCCTAACCTTTGATGCCTACCTTAGGTTCTTTTAGTAGTAAAGTGAGAAAGAAAAGTTCCACTGAATGTTGTTTTAGAGTACAGTTTCTCTCCGTTTGCTGTAAAGACTGACTTATTACATTCTCTGCCTAAAGTTATGAAATAGAATGCTTGTGAGTCTCAATGACTTCACTAGAGAGGCATCAGGGTGTTTGCTACAGAGCAGCGATGACTCATGCTACTTGAATTATTTTTACTCAGCTAACATTTTGAAAATATATGTATTGGGGAGAGTTTAGAAACTCCTATTGTAAAAATATGTTTTAAAAAATATGTAGATTAAATAATTCGGGGATAAAACCAACACATTTATTAAACCAAATATGGCTTTCTATTATGAATTTCAGTCGGTCAATGAGGAGGAAAAGCATGATGCTTCACGGTGAGTGGAGATTGAATGCTGCTCAGATAGAGGTATGAAACACTTGAACTCCAGCTCCCAGGATAGAGACTGTCTGAAGTTCTGATTTCCTGCAGAACAGGATGCCACTGTGTGGCTGGGTGGCCATGGAGCCATGCAATTGCTCATTTAACATGACTGAGCCATCTCCCATGTCACACTGCACAAGGGAGGAAAAGGAAGAAGAAGAGACAACATAGCTGTTATTGGTAAACACTGCCCTTGACAACATGTCTACTTTAGGTTTTTTGACGTGTTTGGTTTTGAACATGTACTACTTTTTATTTCACGAGGAAATCCCCCTCCCTGGTCCCCCCCCTCCTTTTTTTTTTTTTTTTGGCCCTTTCTCTTTTTTTTTTTTTTTTTCCTTGTCTGCGATTTTTTAATCTCTACACTGAACTAGAAATCCCTATTCCTAACTAAAAATGTTGGTTTGCCACTCCAGGTACTTGAGCTTTATTTGAGCTTCTGGTATCTGGGCTTTGTTTCAGTCACTAGGCAGAAGAAATCACATAACTTTAACATTTCCATTTACCTTATATTTTAGAACTGACACAGAATTTGTTTTCAAAGCTGTTGACAATATGGTAAATCTCAAGAGAAATATTTAGAGGCCAACAATTCAAATTGTATTATAGAGAAGGAAAACACGTCTGTGCTATTGTCATAAACATTTTATGTAATGGAAAGAGATTTGCAGAGCTGGTAATGCCAGCTTTGTTTGTAAAGCACTCGTAAAGCACTCTTAACTTTTTAAAGAAGGTCGATATTTGGTGGAAGGATCATTTTCTCTGACAGTGTAGACCTGAATCTCAAATGTCAAGTTTGGAATAGTCTCTGGTGAGGGAAAAAGTTTTGTGTTTGGTCAGCACTTTTCCAGACCTTGCGTAGGACTGTGTTAAAACAAATCTTTCCTGAAAGCCATGTGAAAGTCTATTCCGGACAGGTCAGGGAGTCCATGATCAGCCAGGCCCTAATTAGCTGTTAAGAACAGGAAAAAATGAAACTGAAAAGCAGTTTAGGTTTGTAAAACAGCAGTTAAAATTTCAATACTGAAAGGACATTTAAAATTGAGGGGTTTTGTTTGTTTGTTTGTTTGTTTGCCTTTAACTTTAAGGATAATTGATTTTGAATCTGGGTCCATAGCTTTCAGAAGGAAATTTAAGCATAAAAAACCAATAAATCAATACACAATTTAAAATTTTGAACAGAGGAAAACAATATAGACTTTCACACAAAATAAAGTGTGTATATCTCATAACTGATTTGAACCAGAAGTCATTGGTTATCTTCTAATTCAGGCATGGAAACCAGGATTTGAATTAATATTGTTATAATTACTTTGATAAGGATATCAATCTGAAATTTGCCTAAGTACTGTAGGCTTTACTTATTTCTCAAGGGATTAATTATATCACAATAAACATTTAGGCATGTAATAAGTTATTAAGGTGAAAATAGGATAATAGTAATATTTTCAAATCTAATAAAGAAAGCTTTTGAATTTTCTTTCAGGAAAAAGGTACTCCTTTTAAAACATTCAAAAGGCATAAAATATCATTCAAAACAAATACAAGGCAATGGTCTATCTTTCATTTTCCGTCTCTTCTATGGATTTTTACCCATCACTGCTTTTCTTCATTTGTTGTATTTAATTTTGTGTCACCATTTCATATAACAGGATTTTCTAAATAGGCATTTTGTATATGGTTGATGTGGGTTTTTGCTTATGAGAATTTCTAAAACAATTTGAAAATACTAACTATGAAGAACAGTGGAAGAACACATGCCAGCAGCTTTGGTAGTGCTCTTAGCAGAATAAGCTGGTTTTGCTTAGGAACTGGAGAAGAAAGCTGAAGTTGCAGCCTTACTAGGTGAAAGAAGTATTGTTTGAAAAGCGGGGAGAAAATTACACTCAGTTTACTCTTCCTTTTGTGTTTTTATGTAGCTATCTTTTTGCGTGTGCATAGGCACATGTACTGAAGACAAGACACGCTTGCTTCACTGTAATAAGAAGGATACAACATGTTTGTTTTTCCATATGAAGTGAATATCAATATTAGAGTATGTTCTGCTAAGGCAAACCTTTCTTCTGACCTTTTATTTCAGTCTTTTTTTCAGCTTCCCAGCTTCTCTGCTTGTTCTTTATCCTTTCTGCTTTAGGATATCTATTAATACTGTCTAATTGTAGATGTGTATATCCCTACACAAGTATCTGCACAGGAAATATTACCATGTTGGAAGCAAACTTTCTAGGAAGAGTCATGTGCTAAATCTGGCCCTAGAACTATTGACAGGAAGGTATAAAGAGGCCAAGAGGATTTTTTCTGTTTGGCATTCTGCAGTCTCTTGTTTTTCCTGCTTTGCTTCTCTCTTCAGAGCTGGCTTGGAACTACAGTAGAGGGGTGAAGTGTTTTAAAAACAATATGGTGTTAAAACCACTGAGTGGTACAGCTGGCTCCTAAATTTTTTAGCATTTGTACAAGCATCTTTTGTTTCAAATTGGAGAATGAAGAAAAACATGAAAACTAAAGGAAAATCATGAACTGAGTTCATTTGAATTTTAATTTTGTAGAGATTTCTGCAGAATATTTTCCCAAGAAATACAGTGGAAGCCCTACTGCTCAAATATTTAAATGTTAATTGAAATGTTAGAAAAATATATTGTAGGGAACACCCCTGCTCTCAAAAATAGATACCATGACATAAAAGCCATTGCTTCTAAATTAGATTCTGCTCTCAGAAGCTCTCATAACCAATAAAAACCTGCAGAGCTTATGTCTATTTGCTGCATCTGGTCTGTGCAGTGGACTTGAACTGTGTATGAGTCTATGATCTGAGGGTTATTCAAAATAGCGGGGTATCAATACAACCTGTTATATAGAAAAAGGTCTGTATGTGAGTTTATAGGGGGTCCAATGAACTATGCATTAACTTCATGTAAATGTCTTTATTTTCTGTGCAAGAGTCCAACAGCAGCTGATGAGTGGGTGACATGTGATGTCAAAAAATACTCAAAGATAATGCAGAGATCTGCAAGCCTAGCTGATTAGAACTTGAAAGGATAAATGTTATTAGTATATTTATGATTTAAAGACAGATGGTGTAGAGCTGAGTGGAGGGAGATTGGAAAAACACAGTTAGCAAGCAATGCCTCTATTTTGGTTAATAAGACATTCAGGATTGCACATGCTACTGCAGAGCTCAGTTTGAGTATATAAGACCTGTCAAAGATGGACCGGGTTAAGTTTTTGTGCATGCTGGATTCATTCCTCAGCTGTCTCCACAAAGCTCTGGAGATACTCTCTTCCCCACTCTCTTCCCTGGCCCAAGTCCTCTTCCCAATTCCTCCCCCAGTCCCTCTGCTCAATCTGCAGCAGAAATTAGAGATAAAGAGTGATTGGACTTGCATTCCCTTACCTCAGGTCAGGCTGATAGGATCACAGGACTTTCCCAAGTTTTCCTGGCCATGCTTTCTTCCCTGCCCAAACTGAAAACCCATAGAAGCATTTCAGAAAATAATGGCAGGAAGGAGAAACTGCTACTGGCTGCTCCAGGATCTGGTTTCAGTCCTTGGAACACTGTGTTTGGCTTCTGTTCTGTAATAAGGCCTGTGCTTTGCCCATGGTTGTAATCACTGCTTTTGTTCCAGACTCACAACCGTCATCTCTACAATGCTCAACAGTAGAACAAACAATTAAAATATCTCTATATTTATACCTTTCAAAATGTATCCTTTCAAGCTCATAGTAGCATGGCAACATAAGAAACAGTAGGAGAGCAATGTTTTCTTTGGTTCAGTAGGAAACCCTTCCTTAAGATATTAATTGCTCAATAATCAGTTTTCCTCTCTAAACCACCTCATGTAGGGCTATGTTCCTGAATCTGAGTAGCAGTTTATTTTCAGCTGTATCTCACTTCTTTGGATCTCCTACAAAGTCATTGTCATATTTACCTTCTCAGACTGCTGATCAACTAAATCATTTTAGTATTTCAAAGTCCAAAATTCAAATATCTGGAACCAGATATGCGAGTAGCTTTTGGCCAGCTTAATCAAATGTTGGAACTTTATTTCTATTCACAAACGTCTATATTGTATTAAGCTTATTTGGCTAGAATAAAGAAATCTGTACTCCAGAAACCTGACCGCTAGTATGGGAGAAATATGACAGTATAGTAGCAGTGATAAAATGCCAGTGGAAATTAAGGTATACTATTATGTTTGGGTATATGCTGATGGAAGGACACCAGTTGGTTAGAAGGCTGGCAGCAGATAAAATCACAGAGTAATGTGGGTTTTATTACTTGCAGCACACCTATAATGAAGGATTAATAAAATCAAGTAAGAATTAACAGCTGGGTTGAGCTTGTGATAGACTCCGTTAAACTACAAACTGATCTAAGGGTCCCTGATTGAAGTGTGTTTTCATGCATATGATCAGGAGCACTTCCATGTATGAGGAAATAAGAAAATAACGATGCTCAAAAAGAACTCTTGGAAGGATTGTGTGATTTCTTTTCTCTGCTGAAGTAAAGAAGAATTCCTACAGATTTTGTCTGCATTTCCTCCTTTTTTTTTCAAATCATATCTTACCAAACCTACAGTTGTAACTTAAAAGCAACTGGCTTGTTCTAACTAGCTTTTTTTTTTTTTTTTTAATCAATATAATTGAAGTATTTGGAGCAATCTCTTAAATATTGAGATACAGTGGTTTCTACAGTCAGGTATTTAAGCATGATTCTTCTTCCAGACCATGAAGAAGGTGACTCAGAGATAGGAATCTCACATCATTCTAGATGCGCTTTGTTATACTACCAGATCCCAAATCAAGAAATATGAGGTTACTCAGAGGTCCTCTCTCATATTTGCATATCACTAAAGAGTACTAAGACAGTGCTATTCCTCCTATTGTTGAAACAGTTCCTTGTTAGTGGTACCAAGTTTGGATCAATATCTGAGTCATTGACATAGATTTAGTTTAGTGATATGACTTGAATTTTTCTTCACATAACCACAATCACTTTTGGTCCACTATGTTGATTGCAGCTTGGCAAGTTCTAATGAAATTATGTTGCATAGCTAAACAAATTTTATTTATTTTACAGTTACTAAAAATTATTTTATAAACAGAAATAATATTTAGTATTTTAGGCAGTTACTAGTAGAGTAGTACTGAGTTTCATGTTTTTATTATTTTTTCCTGTATAAAGAACTGTAATCTCAGGTGTCTACATTTATTGCTATGGCTGAATGATCCTTTGTAATATTAAATAATAGATTTTCAGTAGCAGCAAAATGAATATGTATGTTTAAAAATCTAAAAAAATTTCTTTGCACAAAATGTTTGGCCATTGTCAGCACCATTGTCAGCCCAGTCATGTTTCTCCATTTAAGTTTACATTTAATTTGTATTTTTAATCATTTTGTGCTCAGGAAATGAAGGGCAATGTTTTCTTCCGACTTGGTAGTATAAGAAAAAAATTATCTTGGATTACAAAACAGACTAAACCAAAGATAAACATCTGTTGAAAACTTATGCTGTACCTTTTCCAGGTAGTATATGCAGATATGATGCTTGTGTGTATATGACTATTCATTAGTCATAGGAATATAAAAAAATGATGGAAAAAGATCAGTGAACTCCACTGAGTAACATAATCAGTGAATTTTCAGACATTTATGGTATTATTCAAGTGGTGCTTGAGTATGCGTAGATATTTTAAAATGCTTAGTATTACCATTCTGACCCATTTGATCTGCATGCCTCATCATACATGAAATATCAAGTGTCTGAATTCTTTGCAATGACATCCTTAGAGGTTATTCAAAATAGAAAAGTGATAATGACAGCAATATATCCATCATGGTGTAATAGTAATTATTTTGGGTGTTTTCCTCAAGCACAGCACTAAGAATGGCATGTGCACCACTTAGATTAGTAGTGCTGTCTACTCAGACATCTGAGATTTTCTGATACCTATCCAAACTTTAGTCATGCTACGCTGTTGCTACTAAATAAAATAATATACTTCTGTGATCTATTTCATTACTATCTGGTTAATATAACATACCAAATGAGAGTGTTTGATCACATGCATAATATATATCAGGGCTGCAACACCTCCATATAAGCAAATACCATTCCATCCAAAGCCTATATTAAATGCTTGCGATCCACTAAGAAATTACACTGTCATTCAAGTATATTTGTTTTCATTACTCCACCTAAATTGTGAACAAATGAACTACTGCTTAATCTGGTCACTGACAAATGTAAACCTGATATTGAAATCTCTAAATACTGAGGACAATTGTTTCAGTCAGAAAAATTAAACTTAATTCTGGTCAGTGATGTGACTAGGACAGTGTGCTGTCTTCATGTCTTTTTTCTTTAAATTAAAAGCAAATAAATTCCCCCCCAAACTCACTGTTTGCTCAGAATTTTTCAGACTGTGTAATGGAAATGACAGCTTGTCTTGTCTGGGAAGATTCTGAAAACCAAGAGCATTTCTACCATATGTAGTCTCTGAAGTATATGCAGTAGTTTTGTATAAACTGGGTGAAAACAAAACAGTTTTGTCTGACTATTTGACATTTTCTCTAAAATTGCATCATTGATAACCTAATTACATTGAGCAGAATACACTAGTTTATACACTGTATAAACAAAATATTCAGTCTAAATGCTATTGAAGGTTATAATGCATTAATGTGCTTTAAATATAAGTTTGTTCAGCTGCTTCGTAAGACTGTGGACTAGCCACACAAAGGATGCAAAGATATTGTTGTCCTAAGCAGTTACCTGGATCCCAAAACCTTTACTATGCCTGGAGAAGATTAGATTTCTCTAGGTGTTAGAGTTCTCAGCAGGCGATTCACAGGGTTGCCTACTCATTTGTTGCTTGGCATGTACAGCACTGCTGAAATCTTGACAGAATTGGGAAACTCCATTAACCTAAATTGCTGAGGGACTTGCAAACAGAGATATGTCTCAAAGAAAAAACACAGGTAAGTGATCTTGTCCTACCCATACTGCAACTGGTCATGTTTACCAGCTGCAGTCCAGAAGCAATCTAGGCATTAACATAGCTCTGCTGAGGCAAGATGTTTTAGTTTGGGCACTGGGCCATGCTAAAATGGATCTATAGCTTCCAGACCACAGCTGGCTTGTGTCTGTGAGCTCAGGGAGCTGGCAGAGGAATTCGCAGATGTCTCAGGCAAACATATGGGGTAGATGTATGCATGTTTCTCCAGACCTTGCAGAGAAGAGACACACTCTGTTAGATACATATATAATGCTTCTCTCCAAATAAAACACATTGGGGAAAAAAATGTCTTAGGTCAGTTCTGATCATTCTAAGGCCCAGTCTGAAATCCCTGAATTTCTTGCAGTGATTCATACTCCTCATTGCCAAGTCAGAGGGCAAAGTTGTATGTTGACAGGGTCTCTCAGCTCTTTGGCTTGAGGGTGTCCCATTTAAGGGTGGGTTAATTGCACAGAGAAAATCTGAACTTATTGAGTGATGTAACAGCTAGAGTTGCTGGTGTGTTTTGTTAGGTGTTTCACATGAAGTGGGGCAGCTTCACTTACAGAGAGGGAATAATCCCCAATCTGGAAAAATGTGTAGCTTTTAATAATCCACACATATCTTCATGTGACATGCAAGAGTTGCAAACAGGAATTTAAAAGAAAAAGATGCCAGAAACCCACCTGTAATTTTGCCTGTTATTATACAGGATACCCAGATTTCTTTTCATTTTAATGAAACAAAATACTGCATATGATTTTAGGAAAAATATTAAGAGGAAGAGAATTTCAGCCATTATTTCCCTGCCACAGGTTTATGTAGCTGAGTGGTAAATCTGTTTCTTTCCATTATGCCAACTCTAGTTAACTACCCAGGGTTAAATCCTGCAATAGATGTTTTAACTTATATCAGCTTAGCATTTTGCCCCAAGGCTTTCATGCAAATTTTCAGTATTTTGAGAAGATTAGGGGCTTGACTAAAAGCTCAATGAGGTCTTTATTAAACAATTTAATAGCAAATACTTACAAGAATGTTTGCCTTAAAACACTTCAATACAAAATGCTCCCTAGCAGCCAACATGACAGTTCTACAAAGTCTTTAAACTGGCAACCATGCCATTCCTATTGGCTTTTGCAATATAAGGGCAGCACAATCAATTCCTTTGTGAAAATGTCCATAAAGTACCTGACACTTCTGACATGTTCAAACTCTTGCATGGACCTTAATACCCCGCAGCACCACTTAAATCTTGAGACCCGTAATTCTTTTAATCTCTTTCCCATCATCAGGAAACTGTCCTTCACATGGCAGTGTGGCTAACTCACAAGATTCAAATGCAGCTTTGAAATACAAAACAGGTTTGACCTAAATAGAACAGTGAATGTTGAATGTACTTGGAGGAAAAGAAATATTTCCATTTGTTTTAGTGTGAAAAAGAAAAAAAAAAGAACTGTAGTTTCACATGAAAAATGCTCTCAGGTGCATTTGACCACAGGTCTAAGGAACTTTTGCAAAGTGATGTAGATGTATTTCAGACAAAAGTATTTATCTGCCCCTAGTTGCACACTTCCACCTGAAGGATGGAGAAGTACTATTAAAAAAGAATGGTATAGCTTCACATTTTGCAGCTCAACTAAAAATTCTTTTTCCACTGGTATGAATCCATGCAATCCTTTTCTCCTGTGACATTCTTTTATAGCTTTTTAGACATGAGGCAGTCATCTATTTATGCTGAACAGACATGACTCTGCAAGACCACCACACAGTGTTTATAAAATTTATTATGAATTAAGCATCCGTTAAAGCGGGAAATCTGCAAGAGGAACTTGAAGAGTACTGGTTAGAAGACAGTGAGTTTTTCTTTTCTTTCATAGTGTGTGGTGGCTGTCTGCTCTTGAAGGATCAAGGAGATCCAGCAGGCACATTCCGATAAAACAGATTTTTGAAAAATATATTGATTCTTGGAACCACAGAAAGCTACATTCTAAAATTCATGTTGTAAAGCAAGAGCTGGAATGAAGTCTGCCTGGCAAGTTCAGTCAACAGTAGAGGAAAAATAGAAATTATCTGGCTCAAGCTGTATGTCTGCAACCCTCAGCAACACAAATAGCATTAGGGACATTCCAGCCACCCATAGAAAGAGGGCTTCCTTGTTTCTTTGTGTAAACTTGAGCTGTGTCTTCTTGATGTGAGGTACGAGTAAACACCATGTTTCAGTGTTGCAATTTATAAGTGAATTTTATAAAGTCTGAGGCTGTAGTCCAGGGGAAATGGATGCACATACAGGTGAAACGGGCACAGTAGTCCCAGACAGTGCAAACAGACTATGAACCCACAAATTAAAACATTAGCTGGATATGCAGGTTTAGAGAGAATAAACAGTTAAATGGATTTTAATGGTGAAAAAAACCCAGAATATATACTATACTGAAGGAAAAATATTCTTTTACTATTTACTTGAAGTGTGAAGTTGCATGTATTTTTGGACAATTTTTTTATGAGCGTATGATTTGGCTGCACGATTGTTATACAGGAAAGATAGCATTACTAAATTCTAGGATAACAGGAGCACCATACTTCACACAGGGAAAAATTTTTTGTCAAAGGGTCAAGTGTTGCTTGGCTGCAAAATTCATATATAAAGAGGAAATGTGTAACTGTATTTTCCTAAGGATAGAAGAGTAAACTGGTTTGATTTAGTCATAATCCACCTTTTATTTTCTCTTTCCTCAGACAAACAAACTGGAGAGGAGATGTAGGTGTCCATGGGGACAGGTGAAATTTGGGATAGTAAGACAGCCCTTGGCAGGTTCAGTAATCATTCAAACAATAAGCTTACCAGACTTGTTTTATTCAGAGTTTTAATTTCAACTACTTCTGTGTCATAGAAGTAACACAGGCACTTGTTAACTATGTCATTTTTCCATATTTTAGAGTTTATAAGATGACAATAATCACTATTTTTCAAGGTGTGAAGTTTATTGTTGTTTCCAGGACAGCTCAAGTTGGAAGGGGCCCTTGGGGTCATCTAGTCCGTGGTTCTTCACTAACTGGTTATAGAGACAGCAGGCAAGCAGGAAAAATGGTCTAAGTTAAGCAAACTCAATAGGAATATTAGTCAAGTTTGGGAGTACAAAATGAACTTGTCTTGGGCTCTTCCCATAGCCGTGAATTGATAAATATAGTCTAGAATTGTTTTTTCTTCCCTTGTGTTTTTCTTTAGTAATTGTTTCCATTATGGGAAACAAAGTCCAAAATTCAGCAGGGCTAAACTGTTTTATTGTATGTATTGATGAATAGTAAAGTAATGTTGATAAGCTGACAACATGCAGTGCCATTCCCAAAGCAGCAGAGTAAACATAATTAGGTTGCATTGATTATTTCTGAATGACAGGCAACTTACATCTGGGAGAATCAATAACCTAACAACCCTTTCTCCACTAAGCTGTTACAATCTGCCTTTAAGCTCTTGAATTGGTTCTGCCAGTGTTGTGGTGGCAAGATTCTCCTTAGTCAAAAGGACTGCTAAGTTAGAGGAAAACAAAGTGATTTTTGAGGGTAAGGGCAGGAGGACTCTCTCTTTTCAAATTTGTTATGCATCGTTCAGTACTTGTGTAACTGTCACCTTTCAGGAAGAGGAGGGTGTTCGTAAATTTGAGTATCTGATATGGAACAATATGATTAAAACAAACAAACAAACAAACAAACAAAACCAAAGCCAAAACCAAAACCAAAACCCAACAATAAAAGCAGGAAAAAGACAGCTTTTTCCTGTTGCTGTGAGAAACATCTCCAAAATAATGCCTTTATTGTCATATTTTCTTGAATCTGTACATGTATTGTTGATATTTGAAGATTCTTCCAATGTGGTATGATACATTGCATTGTTTAGAGGTTTTCCATGTCTTAAGTATACTATCCATATGCTTGCCTTCTGTTGACTGTTAGTGCATGCATTTTTCTATGCTTATTTCTATGGCTTTGGTTTTGATAATTAGGCGCATCAGATCCACTTGGCAAGTATTTTGGTTTCTCAGACATATCCAACTCTGCCCATAATACTGTTAATTCCACTGAAATTGTATTCTCAATGGGATAACTTTTTTATTTGTTAAAGGTTTTAAAAGCTTTTGGATGTCATGTCTTGATATGTTTTCTAAATAAATACAATTTTATTAAAAATATGTGTAGTTCACAAATGCAAGAGATTTCTCTAGCTAACCTAATTTTTCATCGAAGTCACCTCATGTTTTTACATAGGCTATGTATTTCTCACCCTCCACTGTCTTGGAGAACAGGAGAGGTGCCTGAGGACTGAAGGAAAGCCAACGTCACTCCAGTCTTCAAAAAGGGCAAGAAGGACAACCCAGTAAACTACAGGCCAGTCAGTCTCGTCTCCATCCCTGGAAAGGTGATGGAACAGCTCATTCTGGTTGTCATCTCCAAGCATGTGGAGAGAAAGAAGGTTATCAGGAGTAGTCAGCACGGGTTCATCAAAGGGAAATTATGTTTGACCAACCTGATAGCCATCTATGATGGTATGACTGGCTGGGTAGACAAGGGAAGAGCAGTGAACGTTGTCTACCTTGACTTTAGCAAGGCTTTTGACACTGTCCCTCACAACTTCCTCATAGGCAAGCTCAAGAAGTGTGGGCTGGATGAACGAAAGGTGAGATGGATCATGAACTGGTTAGATGGCAGAGCTCAGAGGGTTGTGATCAACGGTGCAGAGTCTGGTTGGAGGCCTGTAGTTAGTGGCGTTCCCCAGGGGTCAGTGTTAGGTCCAGTACTGTTCAACCTGTTCATCAGTGACCTGGATGAAGAGACTGAGTGCACCCTCAGCTGTGTCTCCATTCAGTGAGACCTGGACAAGCTGGAGGACTGGGCAGAGAAGAACCTGATGAAGTTTAACATGGGCAAGTGTAGGGTCCTGCATCTGGGGAGGAATAACCCCAGGCACCAGTGCAGGCTAGGGGTGAACCTGCTTGAAAGCAGCATTTCAGAGAAGGACTTGGGAGTTCTGGTAGACAACAGGTTGACCATGAGTCAACAATGTGCCCTTGTGGCCAAAAAGGCCGATGGTATCCTGGGGTGCATTAAGAAGAGTGTGACCAGCAGGTGGAAGGAGGTTACCCTCCCCCTCTACTCTGCCCTGGTGAGGCCACATCCGGAGTACTGCATGCAGTTCTGGGTTCCACAGTTTAAGAAGGATAAGAAATTACTGGAGGGAGTCCAGAAGTGGGCTATGAAGATGATTAGGGGTCTGGAGCATCTTTCTTATCAGGAGAGACTGAGAGAGCTGGGTCTGTTCAGCCTGGAGAAGAGAAGGCTGAGAGGCAATCTCATCAATGTTTATAAATATCTCATGCGTGGATATCAAGAGAATGGGACCAGAGTCCTTTCAGTGGTGCCCAACGAAAGGACGAGGGGCAACGGGCACAGGCTGAAGCAGAGGAGGTTCCATCTGAGTAAGAGGAGAAACTTCTTTACTTTGAGGGTGTCAGAGCACTGGAACAGGCTTCCCGGAGAGGTTGTGGAGTCTCCTTCTCTGGAGGGATTCAAGACCTGTCTGGACACATTCCTGTGTGATCTGCTTTAGGTGTACCTTCTTTAGCAGGTGGGTTGGACTAGATGATCTCCAGAGGTCCCTTCCAACCTTAACCATTCTGTGATTCTGTGATTCTGTGATTTAGAATCACTGATTGTTTAAAAACAGAGTCACCTTCTATCTAACTTTTTGAACTCCACTGAGTTGCATTCAGAGTTTTCCAAAGTTCAAATCTTACTCAGTGATTCATTCATAGAATCATAGAACCATTTTTGTTGGAAAAGACCTTTAAGATAATCAAGTCTAACAATTAACTGAACACTACCAAGTCCACCACTAAACCATGTCCCTAAGCATGAAATCTACATGCCTTTTAAATACCTGCGTGGATGGTGGCTCAGCCACTTATTTGAGCAACCTGTTCCAATGCCTGACAACCCTTTCCATGAAGAAATTGTTCCTAATATCCAATCTAAACCTCCCCTGGTGCAACTTGAGGCCATTTCTTGTTGTCCTGTTGCTTGCTACTTGGAAGAAGAGGCCAACACCCACCTTGATACAACCTCCTTTCAGGTAGTTGTAGAGAGCAAAAAGGTCTCACATCAGCCTCCTTTTCTACAGGCTAAAAACCCCCAGTTGGTCTTACTATTAAAAACTGAGGCAAAGAAGGCATTAAGTACCTCAGCCTTTTCCTCATCCTTTGTCACTATGTTTCCTTCTTAATCCAATAAAGGATGGAGATTCTCTTTAGCTTCCCTGCTAGTGTTAATGTATCTACAGAAATGTATTTCATTGCCTTTTGCAGCAGTAGCCAGATTAAGTTCTATCTGGGCTTTGGTCATTCTAATATTCTCTCTGCATTACCTCATGACATCCTTGTAGTCCTCCTGAGTTGTCTGCCCCTTCTTCCAAAGATCATAAACTCTCCTGTTCTTCCTGAGTTCCAGCCAAAATTCTCTCTTCATCCAGGATGGTCTTCTTCCCCACTAGCTTGTCTGTTCTGCACCTTTAAGATTTCCTTCTTGAAGAATGTCCAGTCTTCCTAGACACCTTGCTATTCAGGACTGCTTCCCAAGGGGCTCTGTCAGGAGACTGGTTTGACCATTCCTTCCTTGGCAGTACAACATCAAGTAGTCTCCCAAGACAAGCCACTTAATACACATGCCTGAAACATATTGTGGTCAACTGTCTCCATGCAACCTCTTCTGAAGGTTTAAAACTACTCTTCCCAACAAAGTAATATTTTTCATCCACATACAAAGCCAAGGAGACTAAATCTTGCAAGCTTTTTTTTTTCTTTTTTCCTTACCTAGGTGGTTGTGGATGTGTGCTAGCAAAGAGGGAAGAGTCAAAATGAATACCACAAATGGATATAGGAAAAATTACTGCAGGATTTGTCCTTTTATTTCTTTCATATTTATTAAATTGTTATCAAAAGAGTTTGATTTTTCAAGGCAGAAGATGCAGGAATTTGTTTTTAAAAAGGTGCTTGATATGAGAGAAGATGACATACTGAGATGACAAATGACACCTAAGGAAACTGAGTCATAACAGTTTGTATTTGTATGAGTTTTTGGTGGGAATACCCCTCCTAATCCCTATTTGCCAACTATTGAGGACAATTTATGGAATACAGAAATGTAGTTGCTAGAGGAATAAAAGGTTTTCATTTTCAGCTAACTGCTGAAATATGATTTTCACTTAAAATAAATACCTTCTAGAGGTTCTTAAATTAAAAAATGGAGAAAAAATATGCTTTGTCATCATCACAAAATAAGTTTG
Source organism: Caloenas nicobarica (assembly GCF_036013445.1). Taxonomy (NCBI): domain Eukaryota; kingdom Metazoa; phylum Chordata; class Aves; order Columbiformes; family Columbidae; genus Caloenas; species Caloenas nicobarica. The sequence continues at coordinate 123,274,219 of NC_088246.1, read as the reverse complement.
ATCATAACTGATCTTACAAGGAAATAAAGAAGAAGTTCTGGAAGATCCAATAGGAAAGGTGATAAGAATTGAAGTTAATAATATTTTTGTAATGACGAGGAGTTATTTAGATTTCTGAGATAAAAATATTTTTCAATGTGTAATTTACCATTTGACCATATACATAATTTTTATCTCATTTTCATTTAATAATTTGAAGAGCAAATAAATTAAATGATAAAATAATTCAAACAGAAACTGTAGTTGTAACTGTTCATTTTTTTAATATGTGTGCTAGGTGGAGTAGATTGTGCTCCCGTTTCTTCGGAGAACTTTTATGTAGTAATGCTGACAAAATCACCAAAGTGAGCTCGGTTTGGTAAAGAAAATAAGCAGAAATGTACCTGGATGATTTTCCCTGAAGAGATTACAGAGTTCACAGAATGCCTTCCAGTGGTACATTGTATTACATGTAGCAGAGTGTTGGGAGATAGGGGAAGAGGAGAGAAGCTACAAGCATCTGGGAATGTGCATTATCCAAGCAACATGACCGGACCTCTGAGAGGGTATGAGTCTACAGTGTGCTGGCTGGATCTGTGTGTGGCACATCCAGCAACAGCTGCTAAAGGCGCAACTACTGCCAGATGACACCATGGTCTAAGGAAATTAAATGTATGGGATAGGGGAATTACTGCAGGAGGGAAGCAAAACCAACCAGCAGGAGAGTAACTGTCTCTATACCCTGTTCCAGGAATAAATATTGTTGTTAGTGAGCTCATTCCTATGTCGCTATTCCAAGGAATTAAGTGCTAATCCACCAACAATTGACCCTTCAACTGCACAATATTTTTTTGGAATTTTACTTTGAGAATTATGATACATTCTTGCAGGGAGACAGAACTAAGCCATGGATGAGTGCCACTCACTGCCCCTTCATGCTGCCTGCATCTTCTTCCTAACCAGAGATATTTTTGTTACCTTAACTGTATAATGGACAGACAGACAGCCCAAATGGAACACTCCAAACCCTGATGGGTGATGGGAGCATGTAGATGAATAGTTATTAATAGTTTACTTCCATGGTTTTGAAGATGCTATAGGGGCTGCAGTTACTTTCTGAAGAACTTCCCATGGCTGTTGTCTTTTTTTTTAATAAAATCCTGTTGTTCCTAATTTTTTTTGTGAAGCAAGGCCTGTACTTTGAAGCATTCAGGCAGCAACATCCAGTGACTGATGGAAGACTATGTATTGGTCCATGAGAGATTGTTGCATGTGCAGTTTATGGTCTGACTGAAAAAGAACCCACGTGTCACAAGGGGTACCATGATGTTCACTTGGCAGGCCTGCTTAAGCACCTGCCTAAGCACAATTCCTTCATAACTTAGCTGACTTAAATCTAATTTCCAATCACAATTGGTCTTTTCAAAAGGAAATTAGAACCTAACAACCACTAGAAAGTGGAAGAAATCAAAAGCCTGACTCTTTACGCTCATAACTAAACACCAATAAGTACTGATTCTCCAAACAAAGTAAATATTGAAATGAGAAATCATTAATAAACAGGTATGGAGGCTCCTAGCTTACTTGTTTATGCAAATTCTGAGTTTTTGAGATATTTATATGAATAAGCCATACAAACAGTATCCAACTTGTGCATGGATTCTAAGACATGTAGGCCTTGGAAGAGAGTCAGTTTTACTGGGAACATTTTCGTAAGTCCTGGAGACGTTTTAGCACTTTCCAGTAAAATCTGATGAGAAAACAGTACTTGGTAGTAACTGGCCTACAGCATAGAACCATCTGCAAGTAATTGAAAGGTAGAATCAGTAAAGCTCATAAAGATGGAAATAGCAGAGATAAATGAGTTTGCTTTTGTGTCAAAATTTACAACAGTCAAAACTTTTGACCTGCTGCAGTGAACAGCAAGAATGAGGGTAACAAGAGAGTGACTAAAGGGGAATAGGTTAGAATTAAGAATAAGCAGATCTTTATCCTCAGTTCTCAGACTACAAATGTGCTTGCCAAAACCACTGTAAATTCAGCAGAACATACACCTGAAGAAATAGTCTTCAGCAGAGATTACTGTCACCTTGTGGCTTCAATTGTTCTCTATTTTAGTAAGTGCCATGTTTTAATTTATTCCCATAACATCATGGTTGTTTTACAAGGTATTTTTCTATTTACTGTTTGACATTTGAGCCTTATACACCAGAAGCCAGAGAGATTATAACACCTTTAATAAATTTTCTGAATTTTCTTAATATTACATACATGAATGATGATTTGTCATGGACTGGGAACAGGAAAGGCAGATAATGCAGTTATATTCAAACAGCAGCTTTAGAACTCTCATGGGTAAAAGATGACTGAAAAAACACTAGGACAGAAGGAGCATCTCTGAGTTGTGGGGACACACCACCATTAATAGAATGCAAGTTACAGTTATATTTGGAAATTATTTATTATCTTTAAGCATCTTAGAGTAGGAACCATAGTAACCACATAACGTAGCCAGATATTGCTAACCTTAACTTTGTATTCTCAGTTTTAACTTGCTCATATGCTTGATAGACTGGGTAAAATTTTGCTATTTTGGAGCTAGTGATCTCTCTCAGGATTGTTAACTCTTTGCATATAGATTAATAGAAAGAAAAAAAGAAACAACACAGAAAGCAGTTCCTTTACTGTTTCTCTGAGTGTCTCAACAATAATGTTTTCTCTTTTTTTTTTGTTCCATGTGTCTTGCAAACAGTAATGCTAAGCTAACATTAGCAGAAACATACAAAAATGTGCTGCTGTAATTTCAAGGCTCAATGAACTGGTGAAAAGTCTTAAGTTTCTTAAATCAGTTTGTATCTTGCTAATGATCCTTGATGCTATCATGATAAGAAACATATAAATTCTTAGGTGGAATAGGAATCCGAACCAATCTGGCTTGATTGCATCAAGACACTTAACCAAATATGTACAAACATAAAGTAGACCAGCACCAGAAAACATACATTATTTTGGAGCATCCCTGTATAATTCACAGTATTGTGAAGCCAAAATATTAGCAAAAATATGAGTTTCAGCAGTTAACTGAAGGACAGCAGAGACTGGAGATTGTGAAACTGAACAGTTCATGATTTCCCTCTGCATTTTCCACTTGGTAAACTTTAGGAGCAGTTGATACGTTGAAGTTCTTTTCGGTGTGAATTTGCCTCATATTTGCAGACAGTACCCTACTGGTGGTGTATTCAAACTACAGTCCTTTGCTCCTTGGTTTGCACCGGAAACTAGAGGAGACATATCTACACCGGTGTCACTAATTCTTACCGCAGTGCATTATCCTCCTGACCTGTCCACCACTCTTTACCACATATTCACAAAATCACTTTCTCCCTCTCTTTTATTACTTCTTTCAAACACATCTATGTGGTCACCTTCAGTACTTTGAAGCAGAAGTTCCTAAGTCAGTTTATCTTAAAGCATGTCTTCCTGTGCTTCTACAGACCACTGAAACGTGGTGAATTTCAGAGCAAACCCAATCACATCTCAGTGTGCAAATCAATTGCACAAGTCCAGTACTTCCTCCAGACCAGTCTCATTATAGAAGTGGGGTACACCTACGTAGCTGTAGTCAAACTCCTCAGCCCAACTGTGGTAAAGCTCCCCTCAGCACACAGTGGCCATTCTTCCTGGATTTCCACATACCCAGCACATCCTCCAAAGCAGATGATTAGTGTTTGTAGCAAACGGTTATTGAAATTGGTGGGATTATCAGGTCTGCATCCAAGCAAAGAATGCTACATGATATGAACTATATTCAACAGCCTAATTTAGCAGCTCTAGTAAATTTGAGGTTTGCTACATTTCTGCCTGGCAGATGAGCCATACTAACTAACCAGGTGTGCATGCATCACTGAAATTAGTAGGTAAAATTTGTCAATTTCAGTGCATGATGGCTCAGTAAAACTTCCAAGCTAACAACTTTATCTCTTCCTATGGACTATATGTGTATGCATTATTTACTGTGGCTTGGATAATGTACAAAAACATCATTATGCATCTTGGTCTTGAAGCTGCTGTTGTCAATTTAAATATCTAGTGAAAAGGCAAAAGCTGAAACTTTGAGGTAGTTTTTTTTAATTTGCAAAAGAACGGTTTTCTAGTGCTGGTTAATAACAAAAATCAGGTCTCTGTGGTATTCATCTCTAGATTATGTTTACCTAATCTCATATTTTTTACCTAGCCAAAGTGAGATGCGTTCATATATACTAATATTCAGGACTATAGCTTGTAACAATCTTCTTCCTTCAGGTATAAATATTTCAAACAAAAATATGAGTCTTTTTGAACATTTTCTTAAAATATTATCATCCCCTCAAAGGAATGCTTTGAAGCCAAGCGTTTATGCTTAGTTAGATTTACAAATGTTTAACACAAATACATCAGTTCCTAAGATGTATGTTATGCTTCAACAAAATTATTAGTTATGAAATTGTGCATTAATAAAAACAGTTGGTTCTCTTTGTAGCTCAACTCCCTTTGCCCTCACTCTATATACAATAATGTCAAATACCTCTTTGCAGTACTTTTGAATAGCTATAACTATACTATAATAATAATATGTGAATTTATATTATGCATGAAAGGTCATGGCCTATGAGGAAGTCAGTTTCTTTTCATGCATGTACTCCATAAAAGTTAGTACTTACAGAAGTAAGGCTAAAGGGAAAAAAAAGCAGGCACTGCAAGGAGTGTGATACAAAACCTTGATCCTGTAAAAAAAGCACATATATATTCGGACATTTGGTGAATAATGGAAAATATACATAAAAGATTCCCAAAGATCAGGGAAAATGTGAATCCTGATACCAAATAGAGGCCTGGATCTTGTAACTCAAATGAAAGAAAGACCTATGTCATACCTATATGAGACTGTCCATGCAGGACTGCAGAATTTGCCTCCTTTATTACTAGTGTAAGAAATTGAATGATTTACATTTACATCTCTTATTTAAAATATGCTAACCTCAGAATACCACAGAACTTGTAAAGAAATAGCAAACCCAAATGGTACAGTAATTTAAAGATTCTGGCATGTTGCAAATGGTGTGATTTTCAGAGAAGTATTGCTCCTCTTGATTTGAGAGGTCAGCTGAAAATTTCGTACCATGGATATTTCCAGTTTGGAAAAGGAAGTGATATTTGAATGAATACATGGTTTTGACAGTGCTGTTTATTTACTAGCAATTAATTTACAACTATTCTTGACTTCCTCAAGAACAAATGAATAAAAAGGGAGACAGAATCTCTATTCATGGCCACAGGAATTCACTTCAGAGAGTTTATCAGGATCAGGTCCCCAAGGGTTGTTCTTATTGCCTGCCACTTTCCAATAATGTGCTTTACTTTTTGTCATTCACAAGCCTTTGCAAAGTAGCCATGGAAAATCCTGGATCAAAATAGTCTTTTCATTTACCTTTATTTCAGCAGTGACATGAGCCTGTGTTTGGAATAGAGCTTAGCACTATTTTAAAAATTATTTGAAGTCTTGTTTATAATAATTGTTAATGACAGAGCAGCAGTTACACTCTAATGTATAGCTACCAGTACCCCTTATCCTGCTTAAAATAACTTCCTTCCCAGATACAGTTCAAAGAGCTGCAAGTTTCACGGATCTTATTGAATTAAATGCGTGATTTCACATCATCCAAAACCACCATTCAATATAATTTTGTAGCAGCACAGCTACTACATCTACTGGATTTTTTGTGATGGAAGAGCCCTGATAAGCTTCAGATAGGACCGAGTTTTGGAGGAATGGAGTGTGGGGTGGGTATCTCCACTCTCCTGCCAACTCCTCTGCCCCTGTAGAGCTCAGGACTTTCACCTTTTCTTCCCCTCTGTCCCCAGGAAGCCTTCCCATCTCCTCTAACTGTGGTCTTCCTTTTTTCTCTCCTGACCCTGACTTTTACTCACCTATTTCATCTGGTCTCACACACTCTTCCAGGTTACAGCTACAGAGCTAGAAAGGCAAAGGACTTGAACTGGGCTGACCCTTGCTGAGAAAGGGGCAGAACCGGGCTCATAATATCTGACTGGTAGGATCCTGCTCTTTCTTCCTCTCCAACTGCATTGTCAGGAGCTCGAGTGCAGAACCATCCCAGGTATCACCCTCTTGGCACCACCAGGAGAAGTAAATGCCCCACTGCCCAGGCAGCTATCTGTTTTACCCATGCCTGTGTTCGATCCTGTTAGTACCAGTCTTCGAGAATTTTGCAATGCACTACACACTACCATACTATGACTATGAATTTGCAGTGTTAAATGAAGGCAAACTTTGTTTGTATGTTTTCTATCTATGAGATAAATGTTTGCTTTTAGTTGATACTGGTGACTTCTACGTATCAATCTCAATAGTGCAATTTTCTAAAAATACAAATAATTTTGCAAACTATGAGGATAGGAATACATGCATTTAAAGCTAAGGAAGAGTTCTCTTCAAATCATATAGAAATGCATGCTTTCTTGATATTTTGAATCTCCAGGTCATAGTTTTCTTTTCAAGAAATAACTTCTCTGGCACTTGCACTAATGTTTTAACCAAAACCATTAAAGTCAGGAAATAAATAAATGAAGGAAGGAAGCAACTGTATTTTTTACAGGCAAATATGCAGAGGTGCCAAGTCTACAAAAATTAACTAGCAAATTTTGAGTCTCCCTGTGACTGGAAACATGCCAGATAGTTTGGCAGATAAAGTGTAAGAGCAACACATCCTGCTAAGAAATAGGTAAGTGGTATTTCTTGGCTAAAGAGTAGAAAATTCAGCTTGTAGCTAGCATGAAAGCTTACAAGAAAACACATTTTTACAATCATTTTAGTTTTCAAAACAAATGCATTTCAAAAGCTCACATTCATGTATGTATGTATAATACATGAATGAATAACTATTCAGTCATAGTTGCAAATTACTTTTGCTTTTTATGTTTAGATAATTAAATATAGCAGTTTTCAAGTGGTTTCTCAGAAAAACTTCAAATGTTTTCCCATTTGAAAGTTTAACTAAAGTAACTCACAACAGTGATCAAATTACAATGTTAACTAGATAATACATTTGCTGATCACAACTGTATTTTTTTCTTTCTTATTTGGAAATGAGCATGCTTATGTAGTGTAACATTAGTCACTATCTCAATCTGTCAAAGGATCTAAACCAATTTATCACTACAAATATTACTAGAAATCAGTATAAAATGTATTTATTTTTAGTTATAAATAAGCATTGGTAATGTAATCTATTGGAAAATCCATGCAGATAGTCTAATTACTTATTCTACTCTTACTCTGCTTTTAATATCTCATTTTAATTATCTCCTTAGCTCTCATCCACCATTCTTCCAGAAAATGATTGTCTGTTTTTTGTTGCTGTAATGAACCTGTGCTGGTTTGACTGAAAATGCATTGATTTTATTCATACAATTAGAAACTTTTCTTTTTTGAAGCTAGCACAGTCATTGCTTGGATTTAGTTTAAGAACAATAAGATAACACTCCAGGACAGAATTGATGTTTTTCTTCAAGTAACTTTCCAGTGGTTTTGAGTTGGAATGAAGAGATTGTAAGAACTTACTATTATCTTAGCTTGTGTCTGGGAGCTAAGGTCTTTCTGGGCAGGTGTAAGTCAGCCAGAAAGGGGGTGCATAGATGGGACAGACTTTGGCTGACATCCAGGCTGATTAATGAGAATATTCTATGCCATTAGCATCATGCTTCTTATTAAATGAGAGCTGGGTTTTCCAGCTTAGGAGACCTGTTCCAGTTCAGCTCCGTTTCTGCTTAGTTCCAGCTGGGAGTTCCTTTAGTTTGGCCTTTTGCAATCCTACCATTTTTCAGTTGACCTCTAGACCTTTCTGCCTTTTTGGCCTATTTGCTCTCTCGCTGGGATCCGCTGTTCAGGACCAGGGTGGTCTCTTCCCGGGACTGGTAGCTCAGCTTGAACAGAGTTCATGAAGGAATTGCATTGAGTATCACTTATTTTATATTTCAGTTTTATTTAATATATATTATTAGAAGTACTGTATTAGTATTATTTTGTTATTTTATTAAACTATTTTAATTTCAGTCCACAAGTTTCTTGCTTCCCTTTTGATTCTCTCCCCTACTTGTGGGGGTGGGAGGTGGGCAGAGTGATTGAGCATCTATTATGGTTTTGATTGTTAGCTGAGGTTAAATTGGGACAGAATATAAGTTTTTAACTTCCCTTTACTGTTTTGATACAGTAGTTTCTCTTCTAAAACATGAAAGTAATGTTCACTTCTTAAAATTCTTGCAAAAATTAAAAATATTTTTCCAGATTTTTCAGAATGCTTTATAGACTTTTAAATGTAATTGAACATAATAGAACTTAGAAATTACTTCCCAAAGGACTCATATGAGGCTGAAAATAGGCAAGACCTCTACCTCCCCAAGACCTCCTTCTTGCCCTTCAAGACAGATCTGACGTCTGCCTTTTTCAATCCATCAAAAACTCTCCCAATTGCTCTGACCTCTCAAAGCTTATAGACAATGACCTTGCAACAGTATAAGCCATCTCCTCTAACACCCTTGGATGCATGCTCACCTGGATCCACAGACTTGTATATGTCCAGGTGGGTTAAGTGATCTCTTTCTTCCTGTGGATGCTGGTTCACTCCCACAGATTTTACCGTGAGGCTCCAGCATGCAAGAGACCTCAGCACATGCCTTACCAGTGAAATTTGAGATAAAGGCGGTATTTAGTACTCCAGCCTTTTCCTGATCATTTTTCATTGGTCCCCTGCCCTACCAAGCAACGGTCTTACACTTTCCCTAGCCTTCCTTCTTTTAACGATTTACTTTTAGAAAACTTTATTTTTGGCCACCTTCTTTTGGCCTCTTGTTAGTTTCAAAGACAGTTGAGCTTTGTTTTCCCTGACTCCATCACTAAACATTAATGGAACGGAATGGAACACAACAGAACAGAACGGAACAGAACGGAACAGAACAGAACAGAACAGAATAGAACAGAATAGAATAGAATAGAATAGAATAGAATAGAATAGAATAGAATAGAATAGAATAGAATAGAATAGAGTAGAATAGAATATTTCAGTTGGAAGAGACCATCTGGTTCAACTGCCTGACCAGTTCAGCGTTGACCAAAAACTGATGTTGTTAAAGACATTGTCCAAATGCCTGTTAAACACTGACAGGCTTGGGGCATCGACTACCTCTCTAGGAAGCCTGTTGCAGTGTTTGACCACCTTCTTGGTAAATAAATGCTTCCTAATGTCCAGTCTAAACCTCCCCTGGTACAGCTTTGAACCATTCCCATGCGCCCTGTCACTGGATACAGTGGAGATCAGCTGAAAGAAGGCTTCATCTGCCTGGTCTTCTTGTTCAGGTCTGTAGTAGACATCTGCTACAATTTTACCTTCACCGGTCTGTCTTCTAATCCTCACCCAAAAGCTCTCAACTACTCTGTCACTTGCCACATGGGAAAGATCTTTGCATTCAAGACACTCCTCTACAAAGAGTGAAACCCTTCCTTCATGCCCACCCACCATACCTTTCTGAAGTAGCCCACATGCCCCTGTTGCAGCACTCCAATAATGAATTACACCACCATGTCTCCATAATCCTAATGAGGTCATACTTATGTAGCTGTCCACAGACTCATGATTCATCGTGGTCATTCCCCATGCTGTGTTCATTGATGTATAGGTGTTTGAAATGACCCTCAAAGTCATTCTACTTTCACACTTGCTTTGCATGGCTCAGGCTTTTGTCTTTGCAGATTTTTCTGCAAAGACACTGTCAGTCTTTTCACTTTCCCTGCACATCCTGCTCCATTTCCTGCAGCTCCTCCAGCTGGTCCCCCACAGTGACCCAGCCCCAGTACCAGGCCACTACTTTTCCAGCCCTGGGGATCTGACCCAGTCCCTCCCTTCAGCCCAGGGCCAGGCAGCAGCATCCTAGATGGACTCAGCTTTGCTAACAGATGTGAGGAACTATGCCTCTCTCTGCTGTTCCCAGTAAGCCTGAACCTCCTGACAGGTGTTCAGCACCTGGATCTGAAGCTCACGGAAGCTTATACAAGGAACCAGAGTGGATACCTACAGATATTTTATTACTACTTGACAAAAACATTAGTGATTGCCCTAACCCATGAAGAAGTTAAAAACTTTTTTAGATTCGGTACAGAAATCTTCTTTTAAACATAACTGCTTAATTAATATCTAGGGGAAATATAATCCTTGAGACATACATCTGTTGTTATGCTGTCTTGAACTCAGCCTAAAATTTCTTACAAAACCCTATATTAATGTCATTATTAATTAGAATCACAACAAATAAAAATAAACTTATATGATTACATTACGAGGTAACATTTTGATCATTAATCTTCAACAAGAGCATGGGAGGGTTTTGTAAAACATGAGCATCTTGTGCTAGTCAGTGCAAGGCATGGACAGGCATTTCCTTTTTTTTTACAAAATAAAAAGGTAAAATGTATTAACAATTCTGGTATTTCCCTTTTGACTAAGTTAAAACATCTCAATAAGTCAATGCTGTGAAGTTTGACTTTGAAGGGAGAAGGATGGATTGTCATGAGACAGTAGTGTCACTAATAAATGAATTAACTGTAGAAGTGTTAGTGAGCCTCTTTCATTTGTCTATTCTTTCCAAAATTGTCATAGACAATAACTTTGAGATACAAACTACATTGTAACTCTTTGGAATGTATTCTATTAATTCTTATGTATTGCCTGATAAGTTATCCTGACATTTCTCTCATTTTTTTGCAAGTCTGATGTGTGGAAGGGTAGGTCAGAAATCATTTCTCTTCCATTCATATTTTCTTACCACAGACTGCTTTGCATAACTGAGGTGAAAAGGATTTTGTAAAAGTTTTAAGGAATGACTTTTATTTACATTAACACACAAGTAAAGATAATTGTTGGTAAACAGGATTGATTGCTGTTAATTCTTTCTATATTTAAAGAGATTCCCTCCTCAGATTGGAAAGTAGAACAGATGTGATGTGACACATAAGCAGCTAGATACCATGATCCTGAGAATTGTTACCTGAAAAAAATGAGGTGATCTCCAAGCAACTACAAATCATTAAGAGTAATTGGGAAATGTGCACATTCACAAAACACATAATTAATTTGCAATAAACTAAACTACAGTCATGAAGCATTGCTTTCAAAACAAACAAACTAAAAATCTTGCACATCTCCACATCTAACTGCTTCTCTGGAACAGAAAACCAAATAAAACATATAATAGGTTTCACATTTGTTCTTTAGATTCTCCATGCAACTTCAGCATGCTAGGTAGAACAGTGCACCATTAAAGCTTTCTTTGGATACTTAGGAACAGTGGGTCAAAATAACCTTGTGAACTATTCCAAAAGTTTATAGCACCGAAACAGAGAAAGCCAGCAGTGAAAGACCAAACCTTACATCCTCTTTCCAGAACACACTTGGCTAGCACCTCAGCTAGTCAAACAGCTCTGAACTCCTACAGTTTAGTGTCTCTTTTGAACTAGGTTCTGAATGACCTTCACTTTCTACATTCACCAGAGAGAAGCCTAAGAAAAAAAGGCTGTTAAATCACAGTTTGTCCTCATGAATACCTGCTTAAATGAGTTACAACAAGGATTAGGCTTCCAAGGCATAAAGGCTGGATCTATAGAGGAAACTTGTGCTTCCAGCTTAAAGGGAATCATAAAATAAATATCCATAAATTTATGAGTATGATAACATGTTCCAGCAACAGTAGTTTCAGTGGATAGTATGGTCTAAATAAACCACTGGAGTGACGAGATACAGCCTTTTAGATAATTTTATAGGGAATTGATTTGGTGAGATATTCAAGCAAAAGCTTCTGTACTTTGGAAAAAAAATCTAAGATAACCAAAATTTTCTTCTTTAGTTGTAGGGACATCAGGTATTTATGAGTTAAGAAAGTCAAAGGAAAGGTTACACTAAAATACAAAATATATTATTTATTATAAGTAAATGCTAGTATTCTCTAGCATTTAAAAATACTTCTGTATTCATTCGAGGAAAAAACACCATGCAGCAATTTCTCTGTGACCTGATTAAGTAGTGTTAGGTGTATATGACCAACTTATTCCTCCAGTTTGCAAAGGACAGGGCAGATGTTCAGGTTTCCTGATTTCTTAAGAAAGGAAGTCTGTGATCGCAGTGTCTGGAAGGAGATTGGCCTACCTGCTGCTTAGCTTTCGAACTATTAATTTCAATTAAATTCCCAGTTCAGTCACTGCATGGCTTATCTTTAGTGACTAACTCATCATCTTATTTCAGTTTTTTGCTCCATCTTCATGTATTCCATTCGTAATCTAAGACAGCCCAAGATTGGTCGCTTGTGCATCCGATAAATTCTGCAAATTGAAGATACAAATTTCTCTGCAAGGCAACAGCTGTAGATATTGGAAAAGACAGTAGAAATTTAGAGATATCAAGAGGAAAGAAAATAACCTTTATAGGTATAGACTACTAAATTTTCCACTGATTGAGCAAAATTATAATTTATAACACAGCAGCACTTTGAATTGTCTGCAACAATAAAGGTATCATCTGCTGCAAAATTCTCATTCAAATAAATCTTACTGTTCAGTCAGTGACACTACACAGTTGTATCATCTGTGTTGACATGTCCATCTGTCACTGTGGTCTTACTCTCTAATTACTTGAAACTAAATAACAGCAACTTGGAAACCATTTAAAAACATTAGCAGAAGTGCAGACTGGAAAAATATTTTCTTATTGTTACTTGTTTTATCTTTTTCCTTCATCACCTCCCAGGTTCATTGCTTAGTAATTTTTAGCTTCCAAGATGACCCACCAGATCTCTGACCTGCCTTTCTTCCTCAGTTTAATCTTTTTACTTGTATCTCAGAATTATTTCTTCTGCTTACAGAAAACACCTTTTGCTAAAATTTTTCTCACCTAGCACTTTTATACCTCAGTAACCCAGTTCTTCATCTCCAACTCTTTCAGCTGTCTATAGAATCTTTTCAAATTCTTTCACTGAGCTCCTGCTACTACTACCTGATCATTGTTAGAGTTTTGTGGTTTTTTTTTTTTGATCTGACCTCCTTTAGTTGCCCACTCTCCACTTTCTTTCATCAGTACTTAGCACAGTCATTTTCTCCTATATTTAATCAGTGCAATAGCTGATCCTTTTAACTCCTTCTTCATTAGAAGCCACCTGGCCAAAGCCATTACAAATTCACCTCTCACAACAGTTTCTTCTGCTCGTTTTTCTTAGCTTTGTGGAAAGTTTAAATTGGGTGACCTCGCTTTGTCTAATCTTAAGTGTGTTGCAAAATTCCAAGACCAAACCCCTATTTATCCTCAATGTGCTTTGCTCTTTCATGGCATAGAGGCAGGACAACAACATTTGAAGAAGGAATGTGTTTCTCTCTTTGCAGAAGACCTGACCATCTTCTTCCAAGAGAAATCTGACAAAATGTTAAGTAACTTTCCTCTTCCCCTTGTCTTGCCTTCCCTCTCCTCATCACAGATGCTAATCTGTTATCCCGCTAATCCAATCTCACACCCCACTGATTTTATTCCTCCACCTGATCTCCCTCAGGAGCATTATCTCTCCTATTCCTTTCTCAGCCTTTCTATCTCTCCTTTTCCTCAAACTAAAGGCATTTTTAATCTCCTTGATGTTTTCACACTAACAGGCTGTCCCAGTGCAGGTCCAGCTAACAGTTAATCTTTTCTGAGATCATAAAAAATTTGTGCAGAGTACGAATGGCATGCTAAATTCTCGAGACCCTCTTCAGTCTCCTGACTCCACTGAAAGCACTCTTAACTAATGCCTTGATTCTAGCTATTGACAGGCTCTTTCATCAGTACCACTTGACTTCTTCTCTTGTTGAATTTACTCTTGAAATATTGTCCCTCCTTTTCTTCTGTTTTCTTTTTTTATGTTCATTTGTTCACTTTCTCAATCACCAAAAAATGAGAAGTATAATAACTAAGAAGACAAGGAGACCTGATAAATCATTTTGATCTAGCAAATAAGCAGGCAAAAGATGTCCTTGCAGTACCTAAGATCAGGACCAGTCTTAGGAATGAATAGGTGAAGTAGGTGGTTTTGACCTAGAATTTGGGACTACAGCATTGCTTCTTGTGACACTATGATAAAATATGAGCTAAAGTTAAATTTTACAGTGGTCAGTAACATGCTTGGCTCACCTACTAGTCTTTCTATCATAAATGGGAGGAGCTCATCGCCCTTCATACTGAGGCAGTTAAAAAGGTGAAAGGGAAGTACATTAAAAACATCATGAAGAAACTTTCCAGCTGGCAGTGCCAGTTTTTTCCATCTTTCTTTGACTCTGGTACATTAACAGAGGAGATAAAGGAAATTACCTCTTGAATGGTGAAGCATATAAAATTATCCTTTTTTTTTCCTTTTTATTTATAAGCTTTAAACCTATGGTATAATGGGGCAACAGTGATTACTTTCTACATGATCTAAAGATCATGCAATACTGAAGCAGGCTTGTTAATATCTCTTAACTTCTTTATGCTACGTCAATTTATGGGGTAAACAGTCTGATTTATTTTTCCTTTGCAATGCTCACAGACTATCCATGCAACAATACAAGTCAAAAAGGTTTATCTTTTTGCAAAATGTGGCAGAATACCTTCAGCAGGCATCTCTTATAGTCTGCTCAGTAGTGCAGCAATTCTGATAATTGCAATCTTGTGTGTGGCACAGATATGAGATGTTGCGGGTGGGTGGTTGTTGAATTTTGTAACGTAGCACCTGCTTCCCACAACTTGAATATCTTTCCTGCCTGTTAGGCTGTGATGTGAATCTCATGTTCAAGCAGTTCTGTTTGTGTGTGAGCTCATTGAATGGTATTAAACACCAACCTGATACTGTTGCTTGCAGGCATGCAAATGATACAAGTGCAGTTATTTTTGATTCTTATTTCTGCTTTCCCTGCCCTCAAAAATTCCTGAAGTTGTCATTTAGAGAATATAATCTATACACAGTGGTAGTCATACATGTATATAAAAAGAAATCTTGTTCTCAATTAATATAATGCATTAATAAGCGGGATTATGTTTGACATGCATGTTTTTCTTGGAAATCCTTGTGTTTATTATTATATGTTATCAATGGATGAAGCACTACTTAGTTTTAGTCTCCAAAATGAATGTCTGTCAAATTCTCAAATGATTGCTCTATTTCTGTCATAAAACAAAAAGGCTATTCAGTACACTAAATTTTGTTTGAAAACTTTTTGAGAGTCCATATTAGTCAATTTAGTGATATGATCTGTGTGTGTACTGTACTGTTTCCTTAGAAAAGCTTAGTATTGGGATGAAACTTGCTGATCACTTGCACTCATTTCCCCACAATTTCAACAATGTGTTCTTGGGGAAAATCCAAAGACTTAATTATTTATAACATACGTTCACATCACAAAAGATGAAGCCAAATCATGACAAGGAATGGCACTGGTCCTGCTTGTTTATATTTTCTCTATCAGTTTTGTTTTAGTGGGGTTTTGTTTGTTTGGTTGGTTGGTTTTTATTTGTTAGGTGGTGGTTTTTTGTTTGTTTTGTTTTGTTTTGGTTTGGTTTTTGGTTTTTGGTTTTTTTCTTCCCCAATAGTTGTTACACCAATTTACTACAAGCAATACTGGAAAACAGATAAAATTAGAAAAATCTTACAAACTAGCCAAATCTAGATGCAAAAAGTCATTTGCAGGGAGATTTTTAGCATGAAATTATAGTATTCTATCCTCTTTATTAAGCGATGAGCAAGGAAGATCATATCTGCAGATATTAACTTCATTGTTTCATTTTCACATACTCAAATGAACTGCAGCGTGGCTTCCTAAAAATATGCCAAAAAACATGGAACCAACTAACTAAATTATTTACTTTCAAGTGATGCAGTCAAGTTTTTATAATAGGACACATTAAATGATAAAGTTGACTTCCAAAGAAGTTTTCACTTCAAAACAATCTTGTTTTGTGGTTTGTTTGCTGGTTTTGCATCTGGGTGGTGCAAGGAGTAGCCAGATATCCTGATTTCAAGCCCAGTTAACGTTGTTTGCTTCAAGAGAGACCACATTGCTAAAGCCTTGTTCATGACATGTTTAAGCATGCTAGGGACCTGGGAAACCAATACCACATATACTTAAAACATCTGTATAGATGAATGTCATCACTGTTGGTCAACATTGATGAACAATTTTACAGGTCAGGTGGACAGGCAGTCCTCTAGGGTCCGAGGATCACAGGGCATCTTTCTTGAAGTCTTTTTGCTACAGTTCAATCAAATATAAAGATCTTAGCTTGAGCTTCATTACCTATAGTTTCCACTGCATGTTATATGTGAGGTCTGGTTCTCTTCAGCTCTTCTCTCTACTTGGTCCTCTATTAGTGTTGCTTTTAAGGTTTCTACGGCTTATAATGAGTCATATTTTACAGTTTAAACACAAAATCAAAAATTCTCCTATGTCAGAGGAACCTGTAGCAGAAACCAGAACCACAGAGTGGTTGAGGGTGGAAGGAACGTCTGGAGACCAACCCACCTGCTCAAAACAGAGTCAACTAGAGCAGGTTGTCCAAGACTGTCCAATTGGGTTTTGAATGTCTCAAAAGATGGAGAACCTACAGCCTCCTTGGGCAACCTGTTCCAGTGCTTGACCACCCTCAAAATATTTTTTTAATATTTAATTGGAATTTGTTATATATCTCTTTGTGCCTATTGCTTCTTGCTTTATCACCAGATGCTACTGAGAATAGCTTGCTCCATCTTCTTTACCCTCTTCCATCAGGTAGTAATATACATCGGTAAGATCCCACCTGGGCTTTCTGTTCTCCAAGATAAACAATCCCAGTTCCCTCAGACTCTTCTTGTTATAACAGATGCTCTAGTCCCTTCACTGTCTTCGTGTTCCTTCACTGGACTTGCTCTGGTATGTCCATTTCTCTCTTGTCCTGGGGAGTTCAGAACTGGACACAGTACTGCCGGTGTGTCTCCTTGCAGAGAGGCAGTAATTACTTCTGGTAAGGCCCCAGAGGAGCTGACAATGCTCACCCTAATGCAGCTCAAGATATTGTGACCTTATTTTCTCCAAGGACATATTATTGGCTCATGTTCAACTTGTTGTACGCCAGAACATCTAGGTCCATTTCTGCAAAGCTGCTTTCCTACCAGTTGGCCCCCAGCCTGGACTGGTGTCTGGGGTGCAATCCTCCCCAGGTGCAGGACTTCGCAGTTCCTTCAGCTGAACTTCCCAACATTCTTATTAGCCCATTTCTCCAGCCTGTTGAGGTCTGTTTGAAAGACAGAACATCCATCTGGTTTATCAACCACTTCTGACAGTTCTGTACCATCTGCACACTTACTGAGGGTGCACTCTGTCCCACCATCCATGTTATTAATGAAGATGTTAAACTCTTTTGGAGCCACTTTCAATTCCTGTGGGATACCATTCTTGCTTGGCCTCCAGCTCAGCTTCTTGCTGCTGATCACAACCTTTGAGCCTGGCAGGTTTTTTTCACCTCGCTGTCTCCTTATCTAGTCTCTGCTTCCTCAGTTTGTCTGTGAGGGTGTTGTGGGAAACAGTGTCAAAAATCTTACTAAAGTTGAAATAAGCAACAACCACTGCTTTACCCTCATTCACCAAGCCAGTAATCTTATTTTAGAAGTGAGAAAGTGTTTTGGGACAACTGGCTGTGGGAGTGACACAACAGATTAAAAATCATCAGTTAAGTGTTTTGTCTCCTTTTTGTGTCCTTTTCAAAAATATGTGTCAAGAAGCCAAGCTATTTGTGAGTGATAAGAATTATTGGCTGAATTCAGCAAAAGAATGTAAATTATTCTATTTTTAAATTGGCTTTAAGTGTCCATATTGAGCTCTGGTTTTACATTCGTACAAGCTCTTGCTGCTCACTGTTGAGAAATAGGCTACTGACTACTTTTAGTCTTTTCCTTCAGAGCATGCTAGTAGTGTTTCTCCCAAAGCCATTGAAACTAGAGAAGGAAGAGAAAATATAACTATTCCCCCTCTCCCTGCCCCCACCCTCCAAGTGGCCTCTGATGCAGTAGCACAGCATTTACAGAGATTCTACTGCTTAACCAAACCCTTGGCTTCATGTGTTTTAAACTACTCTTTGAGAAAAGCACTTTTAGAATGTTTTCCTTCTGTGCTTGTCCAGAAAGAGATTTTACAACCTTTCTAAAGCGTGTACAGCTCCAAGAGGCAGGAAATGTGAGTTATGTAATGCTCAAGAGGAAAAATTGGGTTCTACTGAAGTCACTGGTTGAAAAAGGCAGTTTTAGATATTGTTGGCCAGCTAAAACTAGATCAGTCAGGAAAACATTAAAAGGAGGAAGAGAGTGATTAAAAAAATTAAAACCAAAGAAAATATCATGTTTGAAGAGATTTGCCAATCTATCATTTATCTATATGCATTAAATATGCACAAATTAAATAGGAGTGCTAGATACTAAAGATTTTTATTTATCAACCCTGACTAATGTTAGGAGCCCTGCAAATACCTTCCTGCACTTTGCTTCCTACTCTCTGCTTTTGCAGACTAGAATACAGGGCTGAAGCTATCAGAGCATATCAGGTTTGATGGCTGGCTCTCCAGTTTACATTCTCTGAGTGACAATGTGCTGGCAGCTGTAGTCTGATCAGGAATGGATGAGATAAAAATATGCATTGATAAAAAGTTGCCCTGCCACACCACGTGTGGTATAAACCTGACCATTTTCATGAAGAAAATAGATCTAATTAAAAACCTGACATTAACATCTCTCCTCCTTTCTGAATCTGTTTATAGTTGTGTACTCTGGAAGCATTCTAAGGATCTGATTTTTAAGTATACTATTTTATCGAATGCCATCGGAATTGGATACATAAACCTGCTAATTTCAAGCTCCAAATTGTATCTCTTAAAAGTTGCAGGAGGATTCTCTGCATGTGGCAAGAAATCTGTAGGAGCACAGATAGCTTTATTGCTATGTGCTACAGGATAGAGATACAGTCTTGTAAAGTTAAGATTTTCTAATTTTACAATGTAAAAATATATGTATTTTTTATATCTAGTAGTCTACTTTGTGTAGACATCAGGGCAATAGATCTGCAAACAGTTTTGCAGACTTAACAGTTATTTAAGATTAAGTATGGCAGAAAAAGTTCTGGGAAATTTAAATGTTAAACTTAAAGATATGCAAATTCTAAATTTCTGTCAGCAGAATCACATCTGTAAAAGAAAAAAAGAATTATGCTATTTGCTATTGGTACCGGACTGCTCTTTTAGAGAGAAGATAAAGAACCTGGTAGTCAACACTATGAAATAGTCAAGCAGTCACCCCGAAGCTTAGTCTTGGTAGAAAACATGGTTTTCTAAATAAGTAAAACATAGTTTTCCATTGATGGTTGTAGCAGCTGTTGAAAAAGTACAGGTCATACAGACATAGGATACATACAAAGGATGTATAATAGCACAAACTTTAATGAATAGAGTAAAGGCAACTATAATTTTAAATATTATTTATACCATATTAGCATCTTGGAACACCATTTCTTACCTTTCACTTTAGTATTATACTTGGTGTATACTAGTACTACAAATACTTTGACAAAGATTTGGGTACCCAAAATAATCTACATTGCAAATCTAAAACATAAGAGTATGTCTGGATCAGGAATAATAGGAAATTCCAGGTGAAAAAGTTTATCAGTACAATGTGCAGTTGCTTTCACATTTAAACCAGAACAAGTGAATATTGAGAACAATAACTTTCAGAGAGGTGGTCCTACCATTTGATTAAGCTGTTGGCTTTTAATTATCCAGGAGTAGGAAAGACAAAAATACAGTTTGTGCCCCCAGGAAATGATAAAGACATTTTCCCAAATCCGGATGAAAAATGTTGAAACTGCTTTGGTAGCCTATATTGAGATCTAAGATTAAATAATGCAGCTACTATTACACCAGTACACATGTGAAAAAGAGAAATGCTACTTGTGGCAAGAGCTATAGAACTACAGAATTTAAGTTGTGTGATAGGAGGATGACATTCATGTCTGTCCTATAACTACAGCTGTGGCACAGCTGTGCCTGAGTACAAACACTGTGCACTTAAATTGATGATTTCCTGGGTAGTCCAGGAACTCCCCATCTAGTCATCATGTAAATGAGACACCAGACTGACTTCAGACAAAGTGATTGACTGAACTTTTAGCCATTTTTGGAAGAAGTTCTTGACTAACTGTTACTGGAACTCTCCAGCTGGGAATTTTGGGTAGTCCTAAAGATTCCTTCAGGCACCTCTAATAGGCCTTCCTTTTTTCTTGTGTGTGTTGATTGAATTCCTGTGTGGAGAACCTGGCAGCCCCAGCAACACCCCCAGGTGGCTTTGATACTGTTGGCTTTCTGGGCTGCAAGCACACATTGCTGGCTCATGTCCAACCTTCCATTCACCAGTACCCCCAAGTCCTTCTCTGCAGGTGTGCTCTCAATCCCTTCATCCCTCAGTCTATACTGATAGCAGAGGTTGCCCTGACCCATGCACAGGACTTTACACTTGGTTTTGTTGAACCTCATGAGGTTCACATGGGCTCACTTCTTGAGCTTGTCCAGGTCCCTCTGGATGGCACTCTGTCCCTTAGGCATGTCAACCATACCACTCAGCTTGGTGTTTTCTGTAGGCTTGCTGAGGGTGCACTTGCTCCCACTGTCTGTGTCTTTGATGAAAATATTAAACGGTATGGGTGCCAGTACAGACCCCTGAGGGACACCACTTGTCACCTATCTCCATCTGACAATGAGCCATTGGCCACTACCCTGTGGATGTGACCATCCAACCAGTTCCTCATCCACCAAACAGTCTGTCCATCAAATCTATCTCTCTCTAATTTAGAGAGGATGTCGTGGTGGACTGTGTCAAAGGCTTTACAGAAGTCCAGATAGATGACATTTGTAGCCCTTGCTTTGTCCACTGGTGTAGTTACTTCATTATAGAAGGCCACTAGGTTAGTCAGGCAGGATTTGCCCCTGGTGAAGCCATGCTGGCTGTCCCAAACAACCTTCTTGTCCTCCATGTGCCTCAGCATAACTTCTAGGAGGATCTGTTCCATGAACTTCCTAAGCACAGAGGTGAGGCTGACAGGTCTATAGTTCCTGGGGTCCTCCTTTCTACCCTTTTAAAAAATGGGAGCAATATTTCCCTTTTTCCAGTCACCAGGGACTTAACCTGACTGTCATGACTTCTCAAATGTCATGGACAGTGGCTGGACAACTACATCAATTAATTCCTTCAGGAGTCTGGGATGCATCTCATCAGGTCCCATAGACTTATGTATGTTCAGGCTTCTCAAGTGGTCACGAACCTGATTTTCACTTACAGTGGGAGGGACTTTGCTCCCCCAGTCCCTGTCTTGCAGTTCATCCACTCGAGAAGTGTGGGAAGCGAGCTTACCCATGAAGAGTGACGCAAAGAAGTTGCGGAGTACCTCAGCCTTTTCCTCGTCCATTGTTACCAGTTTACCAGTCTTGCTTGTCAGGAGGGGTACACTTTATTTTACCTTCCTTTTCTGGTTGACATACCTGTAGAAGCTCTTCTTGTTATTCTTTCCATCCCTTGCCAAGTTCAGGTCCAGCTGTGCCTTGGCCTTCCTGCCCCCATCTTTGCACAACCTGGTCATGTCCCTATACTCTTTCCAGAATACCTGTGCCTTTCTTTCTTGCCCTTTAGTTTGACCAGCAGGTCATGACTCAGTGATGTCAGCCTCTTGCCTTCTTTACCTGATTTCTTACACTCGGGGATCGAGAGCTCTTGTGGTCTATGGGAAGCATCCTTAAAGATCTACCCGCTCTGTTTTGCTCCCTTGCCCCTGAGGGCAGTTTCCCAGGGGATCTTGTTGACCAACTCCTTGAAGAGCTGGAAGTTGGTTTTCCTAAAATTCAGGGTCCTGACTTTACTTTAGTTGTTTAATAGAATTTTAAAGGAACTACAAGAAAGTTCTAAGATAAATTGTACCATATTTAATCCTTCTTGACTGATTGTCATTTGCTTTAATGCTATGAATTTTTGCAGTACTGTTTTCAGTGTTTTGGTTCAATTCAAAACTTCAACTTACTCCTGAAAACAATCAAAATTCTCCAGGAATCCTATGATTTAGTGAGCTCTAGTTGGAGATCTGTCCTTAATATCAAACTTTAATCTCCTTTTTTGTAAATTTGGTAAATTATTGCTTGCCCTGTCCTGGGCGAACATGGACAACAGTTGATCATTGTCTTCTATAGAATCATTTCAGTTGGAAGAGACCCTAAGGATCATCTAGTTCAACCATAACCTAACTCTAGCATTAAACTATGCCTCTAAGAACCTTGTCTAAATGCCTTTTAAACATCTCCAGGGACAGTGACTCCACCACTTCCATGGGTAGCCTGTTCCAATGCCTGACAACCCTTTCCATGAAGAATTTTTTCCTCATAGCCAATCTAAACCTCCCCTGGTGCAACTTGAGGCCATTTCCTCTTGTCCTATCACTTGCTACTTGGGAGAAGAGACCAACACCCTCCATGCTACAACCTCCTTTCAAGTAGTTGTAGACGTCGATAAGGTTTCCCCTCAGCCTCCTTTTCTCCAGGTTGAACACCCCCAGTTCCCTCAACCACTTCTCATAAGATTTGTGCTCCAGACTCCTCACCAACTTCATCACCCTCCTCTGAACTCTCTCCAGAACCTCGATGTCTTTCTTATGATGAGGGACTGAAAACTGAACAGAGGATTCAAGGTGGGGTCTCACCAGTGCCGAATACAGTGGTACAATATAGAATGGGCATTATACATATTTGAAGATTGTGATCATGTTCCAGTTCAGCCTCTACTCTTCTAGACTAAACAAGCTCTATTATTTCAACCATTCCTATATAGGTCATTTTCTGCACCTCTTATCATTTTTATTACTCTTCTCTGGAGTCTATCCAGTTTGTTTACGTCTTTTGTAATGACTCAAGCCTGGTCTGTGTCCTCTAACAGAACCACATTCTTCCTAATGTAGTTGAGACCTAGTTTTAAAGCAAACAATTAAGACTAAATGGTTTGGTCACAAAGTGACTCAGGTGTAAAGCATGTTTGTGTGAGAATTATCTCTTCCTTACTAGGCCTACAACAATGACTGCAAAATTTTCTTATTCAAGACAGAAAAAAAAGCATAGTTTATAACATATGGGAGTGATTAAACTAATTTGGAAAGATGGTGAGGTTCATTTCATCATTTCTGACTACCTCCATCAGACAAGAGATGTCTACACAATTGTACTTTTTTTTGTGAAAAATGATTGATATGGTACTCCTGACATACTGGTGCTTAAATGCAGGCAGAAACAATCATAGTCCAAATGTTATAGCAATTGTTTTCTCTGTAGTTGTAGAAAGTTATATCTTGCTTTTAAGAAAATAAAAATAAAATTTTATTATAAGCATTTAAAAAAAATTATTGGTTGGAATTTTCAAGTAAAATCATAAATTTCACCATCATGTGAAATTAAGCATCGCCTTTAACCTGTTATAAATAAACAAATGAAGTACAACTTGATCTGGCATTTGATTTGTGTTCAGAAGAGTAAAATAATGAATTAAGGCAACTCGTGACTTGGATGTCATACTACTGTTGCTCAAGAATATACAAATTTTTTCCTCTGAAATCATAAGATGTCCTTCAGCTTTAAGTGTTATGTTGTCTACATTAATTTTGTTCCTCTTGCATGGAATTCAGTTCCTGATGGATGTTTTTCCCTTTGGTGTTATCCATTTAGTTTACAGTTTCTTACAGAAACCATAGAAAACTTTCGAATTTTTTTGGTTCATACTTGTTTAATGGTTGGGATCTAAAGCATGTCTGTATTAAGCACGTCTCCATCAGTAAACTAGTTGTGCAAAACTCCAAACAATTCCAAGACTTCGGTTTACCAGAAGTGAGCATACCCTGTGCAAGTATGCAGTAGACATACCTGAGTAATGCAAAGTATAACTGCCTGTGAATAAGAAGCTATTGTGCAGTTTCATCCTGGTGCTTGTAACTGCTAACTGTTGGAAATGTATTTGTCTGCTTTCCTTTTTTGGTGACTACTTAGTAAGAGCTGCTTGTAACAGCTATTAACAGACATTGAATTTTTAGCCAGGAGACACTTTGGATTAAGAAATAGTTTTCAGTCATCTGTCTTTCCCTCCCCAGATTCCCCACATCCTAACTCCTCTGCTTCTCTGTATCCATATACCCCTGGTATTTTCCTGAACAGCTCAGCTACAGGCTGCATAATGCTCAGCTACCAATATCCTCTCTTCCAAGCACCTCCTAGCTCTCAGGTCTTTTCACAGAATCACAGAATGTCCTGAGTTGGAAGGGACTCACAAGGATCATCGAGTCCAGCTCCTGTCCCTGCATAGGACAACCCCGCAATTGACACTATTTCTGAAATGGCAATATAGGTTTAGATCATCATATGCAACAGAAAACTTGTAGCAGACCACTAGGAGTAGCAACAAAATGAATTACAAATTCCAATGTTGATGTTAATGTTCTTAGACCTTACAGCCAGCAGACTGGTCTGATCAAGTCCAATGATCAGTACTAACTGCAGCCAGGAGTTGGGGAGAGGGACAGAAGAGATGAATGATTAGCAGAACCAATAAAAATCATAGAAAAGAAGGAAGAAATCTGGAGAACAAATTGAATTGTGTTGGTATCTTAATAATTACTGATCAGTTTTTAATATTTCAGTCATTTATAAATTTACTGATTCCTAAATCATTACCATTGCTTTTAATAGAGATGCAAGCATTTAACTTTCTGCTGCCTGCTAGTAACAAGTGTGTATTATAAGCTATGTGACCTGTATTTTTTATTTGTTTTTCTTCCTCAAGCAGTCACTTGAGAATTGGAAAGCATTACTATAGCAAGGGATTAAAGGGATTTTATAACATTTTTGTTTTGAAAATATTTGAAAAAGACTATTTTTCACCCTGGCCTCCAAGGCTCAGCTTTTGACTTTGTGAGGCTGGTAGATTCCATTGAAAGCTAGATTTAGGTTTCGCATCATCATTCCTAGCTCCCCTGATGTTCATACTTGTTTGTGCGAAGTTTAATAAGAAATGTGGGTCAAATTCACCTGAGTACAATTACAGTGGTAGCATGTTCTCGAAAAGAAAACTTTTTTTTTTTCTTTAGTAATCATACCTAACTCTGATACTGTACTTTATTAGACTGGTGATTTTTGGGGGCATCTTTAATCTATGTGTCTGCAAAACTGGTACAGCACTGACAGTTAATTAACAAGTTACAC
Source organism: Caloenas nicobarica (assembly GCF_036013445.1). Lineage (NCBI taxonomy): Eukaryota > Metazoa > Chordata > Aves > Columbiformes > Columbidae > Caloenas > Caloenas nicobarica. The sequence continues at coordinate 123,248,849 of NC_088246.1, read as the reverse complement.
ATCTTTTTCTCTGTTTCCAATATAGCATGGGATTCAGCTTGAGGCTGACAGCTGAATTTAGCTGTCTAAAGCAGGATAGTTGTCTGGGCTTCAAGTACTGTGTCTTAGTAAAAGAATATTAAACTGATGAGAAAGAGAAAGCTCTGGAATTTCCCTTCATTTAGACTAGAAATCCAGAGGTTAGTTACCCAGCCAAAACTTCCACCTCCCTTAAACCCATAAAATTAGATTAGGAAACTCCTGCCAAGTTCTCAGAGCATTTTGGCATTTGCCCGCTCAGTCAAAACTGTAAAGGTAAGTTCAACTGTGGAGGAAAAGTTCAAAGACAGTATCTCAGTCATCCACCCTCACAAATGGCAGTATGTTTCACAATTTCAGTGGAATGTATCTGTTAATGATACTTGTTTTTTACAGTATCATCTAAATAATGATAGTGATTGGTTTTGTTTTTCTTTTGCAAAACACAGCCTTCTTTCCTTTATCCACGTATCACACTTTGCAATATCTTGCCATTTGGAATGTTGTATGGCATATTCTTACATCTCAAGAGCTAGCCAGTACGGAATAGATATGGAGACCCTGTGTGCAATATGAAAAAGCAACAAAGGGATCTGAGAGCAAAGAAACATTTTGCCTAAAAGTATTAGCCCCAGTTCCTGTGGAAAAAAAAAAAAAAATATATATATATTTTATACGGTTCAACTTTTGAGCTGGCTCATAACTCAGTGCTGTCTTGCTATTTGAAATAAAGCACTAGGTTTTCCTTGAATATGTCAGTTAGGAAAGATTTAAAAGTGTATATGGGGATGTATTCAAATGTAATCAGCTGAATGATCAAACAGATTTTTTCCATTACTGGAAGGTGGTGACGTGGGTCAATGATGCAACCAGGCAAGTTCACGTATCTTGTAAGCAAGTTTTTTAGTCATGTTGTAGAACTTAAATAATCCTGAATACTCTCCATTTATAGCAAGGGTGGGGCAGGCAGAAAAGGAGGCAGGGGGTGTCGAAACACAACCCTCAAGCTCTCAATATTGTCTGTCCTTTCCCATTTTTCATTCCTCAGAGGTTTGGAAAGAGAGACCTACCACCTGCCTGACAGGCAACATGTCAAGGGACCCTTATCCTCTTTTCTGACTGCTTGCCAGAAACTGAGTTAAGAAAAAAAGCATGCTGAAGATGGGAATGAGCCAGTCTTGGAAGCCTGCCCCTTGCCAGCAAGGGACTGAGTGACCAAAAGTTCTTTTTCCTATCCTGAGCCCTGCACACTGCCATTACAGGGCTTAGTGCCTGTACATTAAATAGGTTTTGCCTGTGTATCTCCTTTCTCACAAGCTTATCCTCTGCAACGCTTTTTATCCATAAATAGATGACAACTGTGTATATGACCTAGTCAGCTTTAAAAGAAACAGGCACTCCATGTACTAGTTTACTCAATGTGAGTAATATTTAGGTTAAGAACAGTGAGTCCTTTCGTAGTACTACCAGCAGTCCACAAGATGTCATATTATGACAAAGATGGCAATTTCTGTGTACCTGGAAAGTACTGCAGTACTAACCTTCCAGAAACAGCATGGCCTTTCAGGCAGCTTCAGTTTAAGTTGTTCAGACAAGCAGAAGACCACCTTTGAGCAAGAATATTCTGAGATCTATTGTAATGTCTTGCCAAGCACTGAGTTGCCAACCTGATTTCACCTCTAAATTATTAAAAGAACATATAAACAAATGCACCCTCAGGCTCTAACTAGTATCTCTACACCATTTTCAGACTCAGTGGAATTGCATCAGATTGCCCAACTAGAAACTTGGTTCTGTTGTCTGTTTTGAATTGAGTGCACTCTTAGTAAGTTTGTAGATGACATCAAATTGGGTGGGAGTGTTGATCTACTGGAGGGTAGGAAGGCCATACTGAGGGATCTGGACCGGCTGGATCTTTGGGCTGAGGCCAATTGCATGAGGTTCAACATGGCCAAGTGGTGGGTCCTGCACTTGGGTCACAACAACCCCAGGCAGTGCTACAGGCTCGGGGAAGATTGGCTGGAAAGCTGCCTGGCAGAAAGGGATCTGGGGGTGTCATTTGACAGCCGGCTGAATATGAGCCAGCAGTGTGCCCATGTGGACAAAAAGGCCAACAGCATCCTGGCTTGTATCAGGAATAGTGTGGTCAGCAGGACTAGGGAAGTGATTGTGCCACGGTACTTGGCGTTGGTGAGGCCCCACCCCAAATCGTCTCTTCAGTTTTGGGTCCCTTATCATAAGAAGGACACCGAAGTAGTAGGGAGAGTTCAGAGGAGGGTGATGAAGCTGGTGAGGAGTCTGGAGCACAAGACTTATGAGGAGCGGTTGAGGGAACCGAGGCTGTTTAGCCTGGAGAAAAGGAAGGTGAGGGGAGACCTTATCCATGTCTACAACTACTTGAAAGGAGGTTGTAGCATGGAGGGTGTTGGTCTCTTCTCCCAAGTAGCAAGTGATAGGACAAGAGGAAATGGCCTCAAGTTGCACCAGGGAAGGTTTAGATTGGCTATGAGGAAAAAATTCTTCATGGAAAGGGTTGTCAGGCATTGGAACAGGCTGCCCATGGAAGTGGTTGAGTCACTGTCCCTGGAGGTGTTTAAAAGGCATTTAGACAAGGTTCTTAGAGGCATAGTTTAGTGCTAGAGTTAGGTTATGGTTGGACTTGGTGATTCTGAGGCTCTCTTCCAAATGAAATGATTCTATGATTCTATAATTCTATGTATATAATCTATGGTTAGCAAGACTGGATTATAAACGTACCCAAACCAATAAAGTTTATTGCAACTCTCAAGCCTCTCACTTTATGCAATGAGTACTTGTTTTAATACTTCTAGAAGCTGCTGTTCTTTTAAATAAAAATACTTAATTAGTCACTGCAAAGTTTACTCCTCAGAGCAAAATAAACTTACTTTATATTTTAAAAGGTCATAATATTTTCCTTTAGTTTGGTTTTTGCTCTGTATTGAGGTTTTTGCTCTTCATACATTTGTAGACTTTAAACTAATCTCAAAGAGTTTTAGTTCTGAGTTGCAAGAAAGCATCTCTACGCTAAGTATATAAATACTGGTGGAATCACCCTTTCTCTAGAGTTTATGAAAAGAGGGAGAAAATTTCAAAGGGGAGTTGCCAGACACTCAGGTCATAGAAATGCTAAAGGAAGCATTTTGTGCTAGTTAAATAGCAGGTCTAACACCAGAGACTTTAGGTAAGATTCATACCAGTAGCACATATTATGTTGTGAGTGAGATGTTAAAGACAGCAAAGGAAACAACTTCAGAATGGAGGGCATGAGATTGTGAGAAGATGACTGCCAGTCATCTCCATGACTGCCAGACTGCTCCATTCACACCAGTTTTGGTGAAAAATTGGATAAATGGTAAATATAAGTTACTGTCAAATGAAGGAAGAATAACTTTACTGATAGGTATTTAGATGCTTGTCTACACAAGAAACATATCTTTAGACCATTCTAGCAAATTCTTCAAGCTTCGTTATGCTCTGTTGTTTCTTGGGGTTTCATTCAGTAATTTGTTAAGGTTTAGAATGTAGAACATGGTAACCGAATCTGAAAGGAGATAAGTTGGGTAAAATCTGGGTTCTCTGTCAGGATAAGATACTTAAAAGGCTAATTAAGAAAAATATTGGGGTTTGTGTGTTTGTTTTTACAAAGTAATATCAAATGTAGTTGAGTTTGAATAAAACCAGATACCAAAGAATAAAAGTAAATATGAATCAGCATAAGAGCCTCCTCCTTCTTTCCATTTGAAAAAAAACTTTCACTGAAAAATTCCTTCTCTAACTGAAACTAGCAAGTACATCTCCATTGTCAAGAGTGTGAGAACTACCAGTCACTTTGGCAGAGGCTGGAACAGATCTATGGAAACATGCAGCTGAGTTTTGGCATTCTGTAGAAAAAAATCAGGCACAGTTGAACTGCTGTTAATGTAATTTTGGATCCATTGCAGTAACCATTGTAACATTTGTTTTAAAGAACTCACAATATTTACAATATCAATATATATTGTTAAAGTTATATTTATTTTCCACCAAATCCAGACTGAAGTATTCCTTAGCTCCTTACCATTCTCCAATATTTGTTACCGAGGTATGGATGATTTTCAAGGCCATTATCAACTTTTTTTACAAATTGTGAACTGGAGAAGTGCTGTTAGAGGATGTTAGTACTCAGTGTGGCAACGGTTTTAGTTTGTCTTTATTCAGGTGATTTAGTCATGAACTCTAATGGGCTTACTGTGGATCTCAGCGGCATTAAAGATTTTAGCTGCAGATTTTTTTTAGCCATTGATGGAGTAAGAAAAGGGTAGAGGAGTACTGGTTTTTGTCACGTTGTATAAAGCTACTCAACCAGACAGTTTGTGGCATCTCTAAAGGAGGCTGTTGAAATTTGATTGGCAGAGCTTAAGTAATCCCTGTTTATTCTGAGTTCCTAGAAAGTGAATACTAAGGTAATGACTGAGTGCTGATATATAAACTACTAATACTTGTTGAAAAGAACGAAGTCAATGTAGAAAAAATAGTATGCATAATTTTTGGCATTTAAAAAAAAATCCTTCCTATTTACTATTGTGAGATATGATAGGGAGCAATACAGCTTGGAATGGGCTGTTAGCCATTTAAAATGCTGGAAGTACAACATAAGAAGGAGTACTTGGTAACTAATATTCAGATTTATTTTTGCAGATGCTTAAGAAATAATACTTTTCTTCAACTGCCTAACAATTCATTCTAGAGGAAGTGATGTGCTTACTAATTTCACATCTCTTTTTTGTATTTTGAGTTGTATCAATGTCTCTGCGAGGGCTTATTTTCAAGTGTTAAAATGTGTGAAATGTTACAAAGCAATGGTAAATAGCAATATGCTCCTGAAAGTTGAGTATCAGATAAGGAAGAAAAACAGGAAAATAAATATGGTTAGGTCCTGTTTAGAACATTGTCTCAGTAGGCATATGACTATAAATGAAAGTAACATGTCAATACATACAGTGCTAATTTGCTTCTTCTGTCAGTCCTTACCTCATCCAGTTGTCAAAAGAACATAGTAATCCATTATGAAGGAACAAAATGGTTTACCCAGTGCAAGGCACGTCTTTCTTCCTGTCCTGACCCTCTTTCTCCCTCACCTTATTCTTTACTGAAACTAGCCTATCTTTGTAAGACTTAAGTTATTCAAACACTGTTGTTAAGTTTATTTCAGACTAGAGGAAATGGGAGGAGATAACAATTTGTTAATTATGTAGTGGTGTGGGCAGCACAGGGCAGATGGAACCTGTCTGAAAAGGAGTAGCGAATAAACAAACTGTTGAAATAACATCTGTTATACCTTTTATCTATTTCTAATTGAATATTCTGGAAAAGGAACGAGATAAGTAATTGATACTTTGAAGGATAGTTCTATCTTTCTAATTTAAAAAATTAAGTTAAACATTGAGGACCAAATTATTTGGTTTATCTTTACCTTTTTATGTCAATACGTGCATATATTATTCATTAAATAAATGTTAATAATTTACATGCACTAACTGACAGTAATAGATAGATGCAATAGATCTACAAGTCTGACTTGTGGTATGGGAGATACTATTTGTAGGGAGAAATGGAATGTATGTAATGTTTTATTGGACAAGCTGTTGTATTTGGTGTATTTTGAGACACACAAAGCCTGTTCTTGCCTAATGAGAAGAGGAGCTCGTTTGGTCTCTTTGTGAGTGTTGCAATGCTTGTGTGTCTCACTTTACGCCCATACTCAGTTCAGTTGACTAAGTAAGAAATATTACTCTTCCCTAAAGCCTTATCTCATTACATTTCTAAGCTTCTATGGCCAAAACTTCAGTCTGTTATGAGGAATCACACAGAATCACAGAATGGTCAGGGTTGGAAGGAACCTCTGGAGATCATCTAGTCCAACCCACCTGCTAAAGCAGGTATGCCTAAAGTAAATTGCACAGGAAGGACTAGTTAGGACAGAGAATATTAGATTCTTGATAGTAACATGGTTTAGAAGCCAGCTAATGAGGGGAAAGCTGGCAGCACTGAAAGATGAGTATTGATTGCAACAAAAGGTATTGTTAAACAGAATCCTCAGGGAGCTGAACTCTGCTACTTTTACCTACTGAGAGTGCCAATGAAATGTGCTGAAGATGCAGGGCTAGGAGATATGATCGATATATAGAACATCTGAGATCTCAAAGATAAATAATAGCCAGGGAATAGAGTTCAAATAAAAGTGGTAAGTATAACATGTAATATTTAAGCTTAGAAGTTACTAACAACACATGTAAAGTAGGTGCTTTTTGGCTTTCAACAGCTGGAGAGAAGGACATGAAGCAGTGATTCAGTTATCTTGTGAGCATGAGTCATGTTATAGTGCCACGAGATGGTAGATTTGATTTCTATTTACCACAGCAGAAGTAGGCACAGGTAGCATCATTGTAGAAAAGACAGATAATAGTTTGTCTGAAATGCAAGATTATGGCCACTGATACTCAGGAAAGATTAACTCAGCTTGGAATAAGTGTGGGGAAGGACTGTCAGGATAAAGTAGACAAGAGATATGAATGTTCTTGTTTGACCAGATCCTTATCAAATTTTATTTTTCTAAACTGTCTAAAAATGCATTAACAGAAGGAAAGGTATATGAGATAATGTGCAACAGGCACAGCAAGAAGTGCATGCAAACTCATCAAAAAGTACTTTAGCCTGAAAACTAGACAACACTATAGAGTTATCACAGCAGTGAGATTGGAAAAAAATCCTCTAATTAGAATAACACAGACAGAGATATACTGTTTTGTAAGAATAAGACTTAGTGAGCAATAAGGTTTTTGGAAGTAACCAGGAAGTCAGTCTGACAATGTCAAAGGGACCTTGCTCATCCAGCCCAGTGGTTTTAGCAAAGATAGATGTATTGTTCAACATTATTTTGGATTATGCAGACATACTCAAACTTTTCCAAGCTAAAGTTCTTAGGAATTTAGTTTCTGTTTTTCAGTAGTCCAGACTCCTTGAGAAGTGTCCTGTGCATAACACTTAACAAAAAATGAATTGCAACATGTTTTCCTTCTATCCAGGTAGCCAAAGTAGATATTGGGAAGAGACTGACTGAAATAGATGAATGGTATTCTTCCAAGTCACAAGGAAATAGAGCATGTGACTCATAATTTGTAATTTACTATACAATGACTGGGATTGCAAAAAAAAAATTACAACATTACTTTTCACTAGAATATGTAAATTCCTAAACTTTTATATTTCTGCCTTTCAGACTTCCAGGTTCTATGTATATCCAAGTACTTTTCAGCCTCCAAGAAAGAAATTCTTTGACATCCTGTGCACTTAGGCAAAATACTTCTAAAATAGTAGAGATGTTAATTGGGTGACCTGGTCACTTTTAAAATATTTTAAAATTTACTGTCAAAAGTCTGAAACTCGAATTTTCTACCGTTTGACTGAAAGCAATTTTGGCTTGCTTGATGTTTTTTTCTTATGACTAGTAACATACTTAGGTGGAGGTAGGAGGTCATGATTCAGATCCCTGGCTTGAATTTTGGAAGGGCTTAGTTTAAAGTGTTTCTTATCTCTCAGGTGAGAATCCAAAATCTGATTTATCATTTAAGATCTTCCATTAATTCCTTCTGTTAGGGCTATTGCACAGTGTACTGCATCTTAGAAGTTTTATACAGCGATTTTGGTAAAAGTTTAGTTATTAGAACATGGAACAGAGTCAGTAGCTGTGTCTGAGACCACTCAGCTGACCTGTCTGATGAACAGGACTTTCCTGTGGATTAGATTGCCACCATCTAATAGAAGCTGAACTCTGAGCTCCTGTGTTTCTTTACCAGAAAGCTACAGGCTGAAATGGAATAGCAGTCCTACCGCCTAGGTTAAACCATGAGCATTTTGTCCCTATCCCAAATATGCTTAGAATCTATTAAAGTTTGTTTCTATCCTCAATATGCTTAGAATCTATTCAAGAGACTTCTGAAGAAGAAATTAATTTATTTTAACTGGAATGGCAACTGTATAATTTAACAGTTCTTTTCTGTGTTTGTGTTCAGCACTGTTTTATCGCTGCCATATGAGTGAAATTTCAAATTTTTGGTGTAATTAACTCGCTATTTAAACACATGAGAGGAGATTCTATTTCTTATGTCCTGTATAAAACACACTATGAATCATTCTTTTGTTACCATGTCTTATTTAGTATGAATTAAAAAACCAACCAAACAACAAAACTAAACAAAACACAAAAACCCCCAAAAACCAAACACAACAAAACATCAAACTCTTTTTTACTTAAAGAAAAGTACTGTACAGGAAAATGATCTAATGGTCTTTGATACTGAATCAAAAAGACAATGTATTTTCCATTAGTTACCTTATTTTTTACAAATATATTGGTTATTATGTCTACCTTTTACAGTCTCTTTTAACAATGCAGAAACTTCCAAAACTGTAATTTACACGCCACACTTCCTATCATTTTTGTGATGGAAAATGTCTATACCATGTTCCTTTTACATCATGAAAATAGGAACAAATCTTCAAATAATGTTTGTTTTGTTAAATTTCATGTTTGCATTTTAAGAAGCATATCTATCAGCCACTCTCCTGCGTTTTGGATGCCTGTGTGAAACTTTCACTTCTGGTGTGCTCGCTGGCATGAAGCTCTGAAAACTTTTTGCCAGAACATGAGTGGATCAGCAAAGTCTGTGCAGAAGTTGCTTCTGGCAGTAACTTCTGCCAAGCATGCATCAGCTTTTCCTCTAATGTAATAACTCTTACATCACATGGACCAGGTAATGTTAACCACCTGTTGAACAATTTCAAAGAGCCTGTCAGTTCCCTCTTCATGTCTTTCTCCCGCTCCCCAATACTACTCTATAGACCCTTTGACTTCTGTAATAATCTTCTAAACTGTTCAAAATGTTCTGCTGCTGTTTAGTCCATCTGTTCCTTGCTGACAGTTGTCTGACTCCCTCCTTCACCATATTGGCAATGGTTAAACTAATGCCAAATATGGCAAAAACCTGCTACCTTTTTCTCCTGCATAGCTGTTTATCTTCCCCTTGTTTATCATTCTTTAAATTAGAAAGCTAAATCCTTGCTCCAGATGCAGCCAAATCCATCACTGATCCTACTAATAACAGGAAAAAAGTAATACGGGTGACATTTCAGTAAACATGGATTGTAGTAGTGCTTTCCAAACCTTTTTTTTTGGAGTCAGTTCAACAAAAGGGTTTAATTTTCCCAGGGGCTGGTATCACAGTAGCCCAGAAGTAGAATACACAAATCACATAAATAAAACATGAAATTTAAAATGCATATGAATATTATCAACTCTTGCTTTTGTGGAATAAGATTACAGAAAGCAACATCAAAATCCTCTGAAACAATAGTAACATGAATAGATAATTGTTCTGACTAATTTTGAGTTTTTATAAGAAAGAGATACAAATACAGCATTTTGCTTTGGATCAGCTTTAGGTTAACATTTCTGCCAGTTTAAGGCTAAATCAGACAAGATTTTGATTTGGGTTCAGTGGAGCCAAAGATCTCCTGAGCTCTTTTCAGGAGATTCTGGCCATCTTGAATAGACAAAATGAAAAAGAGATTATTCTTTAACTTCAAAAATTCCTAAGTGTTAACGTTCTTGAGGAATCAGATTTAAAAGAAAAAGGATTTTTATGATTTTATGATGGATTTCCACCTCTATAAAGAGAGGAATTCTACAATAATCATTTTTGTAAATGTAAAAATCAAAGAAAGTAAATCTGGTTTAATAATAAATCTTTCTGCCAGGAAAGATTACCAGAATATTGTGCTAAAATACAGTGCTTGTTGTTAAAAGTGGCTTACAGAGAACAAATAATGTGCTGACATTATCTTCTATTCTTATTGTATTTTTTAAGAAGATAAAATTTAAAAACATTAAAAAATGTGCAAATGAGGAAGACAATTTATGTGGGGTTTTTTGGTTAAATTTTTTTTTCTGTATGTTTATTTTACCTATAATTACTGAATACAACTTTAAGTGTGCAGGATGGGATTGCTAGTAGGAAGTGAGAACAATTTTAATTCTAAATATCAGAGAATCCATGACTTTTCCTCACTGTTTCCTGATTTGTTGGACAGCTTCCTGGAAATCTTGGTGCCATTAACTTCTTAGTGACCTTAAGCAGAGTGAATGGTTGCTTAATCATTCTTTCTTCATTAGGAATTGTAACTATTTTTTCCTTCTCCTGGTGAATTTCCACAAGTATCATGAAGAGTTTTTCCTTCACTCAGTTGCTCCAGTCACAATTTCTTGCTTCCCATGACACTCAGGTTTCTACTGTTCCCCAAGATCAACAATCAGATTCTGATTGCTATAGTTTTCACTGTCAGGGAGGGACAACTCCCCTTTTACCATCAGCTCTTGACTTGCAAAATATTGCAAGATGTATTCCTCAGACATATACCAGAAGGAAAGGGAAGGGAAATTTTCCTCCTAAGGATCTTTTGCTCTAATCAGGCAGCCAATACATTGTCAGAAGCAGAGGTAAAACCACTAGTAGGTATATTCTCTCTATATAGAGAATAGTGACTTGATCTAATAATCACTTGACCTGATGTGATTCATTACAGTTTCAAAAAGCGATGCTGGAAATATGAGGAATGCTCAACCTAAGGTCAGTTCCTGGAAAAAAACATGTTAGATAAAACGATTTTCAGGCACATAGGAAATAAAACTACGGACTTGTCAGGAATTAGCTAGGTTACATTAATCTAGATATCCTCCAAAACAAATTAATAGCTTTTTTTGCATACAAGAGAAACAATATAGTACTTTGACTGTAAGAAGAATTTTGACACAGTTGCTGAATACACTGTCATAAGACATGGATACCTGATAAAAATAAAACTTGACATCTCTTATGCAAGTGCATAAATTGATAGGGGCGCACAAACTTTTTGAATTACCCATTTAATTTGATTCTGAAAGGTCTCCTCTGCTTCTAGTATTGGTCAACACATTCTACTTCTTACCTGGAGATGGAATTGGAAGTAATTACCATAATTGCATTTGGAATTCAAACTCCCTTTAAGACCAGAGTAACATTTGGCATTTGGTTGCTATTTCCTGTAGTGAACAGTTCTTTTGTCTGATTAGTCAAATATATGGAATCACACCCAGGTAACAATAATCAGTGGTGTGTGTAAGAGTTTCTGGCTGCATTATGAGGCTCATGGTTTAAGAAAGGTGTTGATCACTGACCAAATGTTGAGTTGAGGAGCAATGAGAACAATCAGGGGTCTGGGAATGACAATGTGTGAGGACCAGTTGCAGGAATTAGAATGGTTTACAATGCAGAAGACTGAGGGGAGATCTGATGATACTCTTAAAAATACTAACAGTTAAAAAAAAATTAAAAAGGGGAGCAATATAAAATAATCTCCACAAACACTGTGGAAAGGATAGAGGAGTCTTGAGCTTAACTAACTCCAAAGAATGTTCAGGTTAGCTGGAAGAAAACCTCTTGTCAGAATAGAGGAATATTAAACAGTGAAATAGGCTCCTGTAATCTCCAAACCAGTGATGTTCTATCCAGAAACTCCAGTTGTCATCCCTGGGCTTCTTAGGAACAGCTCAAAAGATACTTGCCAGGAATGCAATAAATAAATCTGGTCTTGCGAGCAGTGGGTGGAAAAGCTCTTTCAAGTCCCTCCCCAGTTGTCTCTATCACTCTCTCAAATGTTTGGCATAATCTACTCTATGCATATGTTTGTAGCTTTTTTTTTTTTTAATTAAGGTTGTCTTTATCGGAAGTTGATGTGGTTTGGTTTTTTGCCTCCACCTCTCTCATCCAGCCAGTGGTACCACTGAGACGCACATAGCTTGATGGCGTTAATAAATACGGTCGGCTCTCCCTCTAGTGGCATCACTTGCTTGGGATTTATTTAGTGGAAAGAGGTTTTCTCTCCTGGCTGATTAAGCCAGATACCCACAGACACGCGGAATCCGGGGACAGATGTGCTGTAACTTCATGTGGGGGTTAGTATTTCCCATCGCAATTCTCGTTATCCCCTTAGACCACAGGCAGTGTAAAGGAGGCTGCTTTACAGTGCAGGTCTTCTAAGTTCATGTTAGCTCTGATAGCAACAGATAGTATCTCACATTTTCTACTCTAGTCTTTTAAAATTTAAATAAGTGATATGTCTAAATCTTCAATACATTTCTAAGGAGTAGGCATAGTTTTTAAAGGGGAGGCAAAACTTTTCTTAAAAGTCAAGCTGTGAAACAGGTAGCGTTAGTCAGAAACAGGGGAAATTGCAGATGGTCTCCAGACCCTGAAAATTAGTTTACAAGTTGATATTAGGGATTAAAAAGGTTTGACGAACTACTCAACTCAGCTTTCCAGCCTTGTTTGAGGTAGTGATCCCAGGTGCTTGTATCCTCCTGGCATCCAACCTTGGAGGGAGGCAGTGGACCTCATTACTCAGGGAAAGGGGGCTCTGATGGCAGATGTACTGATGGAGTTATGTTCACCATACACATTTCTAGTTCTCAGTTTGTTCTTGCTGGGAGGGGAGGATATCTAGTTATCTTTTGGGGGGGGTTATATCTTGATCTTCATCTTTCTTATCTATTCCCAAGGTTTTAAGAACAAGTAGTTTCGTAGTTGGGCTCTTTATTTTCTCAGCGAAACTGTAGCACTGTACTTTTAACCTTGTACAGTATTGTACCCTAAAGGAATTGTACCCACTACAGGGGCTTTGATCTGAGTCTGTTAGACAAGGCACTTGTTTATGTTGGACTGATGATACTGATTCAGCATCTAGCTTACTGTGGTTTACTTTATACTTTTATTCAGACAATTTAATACAGATTCGGGGACACCCCATCCCACTCACCCAAACAAACAAAAAAAAGGGTCAGGAACCTACTAATGTTTAAGTATTGTTTTCTTGTAACAAGCTGTGAAATAATCTGTGGAAATATTGTGCCTTCATAGAGAAATGTACAGTTCAGAAACTGTTTTGTTACCCAGTTATTAATAATTTTGTGCGGAAATGCAGATTGTTCCTAAAAAATGTTTTTGTTGTATTGCTCCACAATTGTCATTTCTCTCTGAAGAGCAACACTACTCTATTTTTCAAACAATTTTTGCTTTCTTTCTCTCTTTGCTTGGCAACAGCAAGTAAACTTAGCCTTGGGGTGAAAAAAACCTCAAAATTTGGAGAGGAAGGTTTTATAAACTGGATCATTGCACAGCTCAGACACTATAGCAAATTTTTACTGAACTTCTCAAGGAAGTTGAAGATTTGTTATTTTTAACCTTTCTACTGTGCAAAGGTTTCAAAAAGAATATATTATTCTTCTTTATCAAGATTTGTGCTTTTACTGTTCATTATTATACAAAAAATTATAAGGGAAAAAGATTATAGTTTCATTCAGAAACTCAAAGCCTTTAAATACAGATATATCCGAGTCTTATGCTAAAAGCAAGGAAAACCTCACATAATACAAACCTTTCAGACAGGGAACCACAATAAAAATTAGTGTAAATGTTTGAAGCATTTTGTATTCTATTACTGAAGTTCAGCCTTTTCAGTGAATTATTTTCTTCAGTTTTACCCTAACAAATTATTGGCAATGAGTCATTCTAGGAGCTAAATTTTACCATCACTTCACCATAGGCCAGCTACTGGCTCCTAAATCCTTATGAACTTAGAAATTGAACTCTGTTCTATGACAGCACAGAAGTGGAGTTTTCTGGCTGATGAACACAGTAGTTTTTGTTTTGCATTTCTGCAAGTACATGTTTTTCTTTCAGAGTTCTGCTGCTGGGATGAGCTGCAACAGTAATATTGTGCATTAAAATTTGTTTACATTATGTTTCCAAACTGACATGAAATGAAATTGTAACAGCCCACATGTTGTTTGATAACCTATTTATATCATAAATAATGATTAAAAATCCTAATTTAGTAAATAATACTCAGAAGATGACATTAAAAAAAATCTGGTTTGTAGACTCAGATTTTCTTTTCTATAGAAAGCTTATTTCTGATTAAAGTAGATGATAATTATAAATAACATTGCAAGTGAATGCTGGATGAGAGAAGATATAAAATGTTACTTTCTTGTGACCGATTATGTTAGTCATGCAGACTAAAAATTACTGATGATTAATGTGCGCCTGTTCTGAATAAAATAGAACAGCATTTTATAAACACTTGCTAAATCTTCTATTGGAAATGTAGGAACATTCTTCTTCATTCTCCAAATGTACTTTTAGCACTATTAAAATATTTCAATTTTAAAGCTTTGAGACCTGTTGCAAAAGGGCAAAATGTCAGAACTGTATATAGGCTTTCAATTAGTGTATTTAGTAATGGAAAATGCCTTAATTCATAAGCAGGGGCAAAAGATGTGGTGGAGTGTTGTGTTCTAAGTTTTGTTAAGATTATTAACTATGATTTAAAAATGCCTTTCAATTTTGCATCTCTTGTTTAAAAATAAATCTTCAGCCATGTCTGGAAAGTCTCAGCTATCAAATTCTAGACTTTGTGACTGCAGGATTAAGCCTTAAAATGTGACCTAAATTTTAAAAAAAATGAACAATACAAGCACTGAAACTCTTCTTTGCATAGTTTTGTTAAAAAATATTGACTGTCTTAGCCTATGTGTAGGCTTTAGCTTATTTGCTTAACCTTACAAGTGAGCTATACTTAAACTACTGTGCTTGTGGAATGAAGAGACTTGCATAAGTGTGATAGGACAGGACTATCATGAGAGTTGGTATACAGCTTACATAGATCCTGCTTAGCATAACTTGCCTAACATTAACCACTAAATCTGCTGTAACCTTAGGCTACAGGTTGTGAACTTTCACCTAGATGTGTTGGACTTTTACTTAGTTAGCAAGGGAGGCCCACAGAGCCAGTTCAAGCCAGAAGATAAGTGAGCTACAATCACATCAGAAGCTGTGTCCTTAGAGATAAGGAAAGGAACAGCCCATCTAGAAACAAGAAAGGGCCTGTCTGCCAACAATAAAGGCACCCAATGAAGAATGAGGAGACCCCAGACCGTAATATTATGATTGGAATCCAGCTCCAGCTGAAATTGGTTGCTATACCAACTAATAAAGTGTGGCTCAGAGAAATGACACGCCAGACTCTTTGCTCTGAGAATCCTGGGGTTGAACCAAAGCGAAATGTGTGTGTGTGTGGTGTGGGAGGAGTCAACACAGGGTGCCTGTTGGATCCCTGGATCTGCCCTCCACAAAGGGACTTCAATGGTAAAGTCTTGGGTGGTTTGCATGTGGCTCCTGTGGTTGTGTGGGACCCTAGTCCATCATCTTCGGATCCCCTTATCTCCAAAGATCCAACTGCTGGCAGGAGGTGAGTTCATCTGGGAACTTTGGAGTGGATGGCATTGAAGGGTGAATGTTAAAATTGTCAGAGCAGGAAAAGGTTAGCATTTGGTGAATAGGGTAAAAGAGGTCCAAGTCCTCCCACAGGCAGGTTTAAGTCTTTCCCTCTCTGCAGCTTGTTCACAGGTGCATGGCCTGATGAGCATAAAACACACATAGTTAAAGGGGTTTGAGTCTCTCTTAGAGATGATGGGAAATATACCTGGCATAAAGAAAAGGGACGCCCTTAGCTGAGGTATTACAAATTTAGGAAATAATGCATGGTACAGTGAGTTTGTTGAAAAAGCAGACAAAGACCTTACATCAAGAATATTTACCATTTTTAACTAAAGGTGGTAGTCTAACAGAACGTCTAATTAGCAAAACCATACCTTCTTGCAACATCACCTGGGATAAATGGATTATTGGTATGTATGGGATAATTAGGCATATGCCCACCATAATAAGAATGGTCAAAAATGAGTACTAAAACCTCAAGGAAGAACTTTAGCTGCAGCAGTTGCAAGCAATTTAACTGAGATGCCTGCAGAGCTGGTCTCTGTACCAGCCTATGCTCCTCCCTCTGTCCTGCTTGTTCATTCCCCCCCAATTGCCTCTGCTGTCCCCACTGCTTCTGTTGAGATTTACCCTGTGGTTTCTAATATTATCCCTAATCCTCTCGCAATGCAGCCAGTGGCAGAGCTGCATGTGTGTGGGGAGCATGTGTGTGTTTGTGGGGAGGGAACTGAAATGTTACTCCCCACCCCTCCAGTGTTACGTGTATACATGCATCACCCCTGAAACACCAGGGATTTTGTTACGTGGGGAAATCAAATGCTTAGAGTTAAGGCAAGATGCTGGTCAATGTGCCTCATTATTTTCCAATATTTGTTTGGGATATAAAACATCCTGGGCTGATGTTAACCTGTGGTTGAGAGAGTTGCTCTGTCCAGGCAGAAATATGAGATAATTGAAAAGAATGTGGAATTAACCCTGTAGGCAGGGGGAAACAGGTCTGGCTGGCCTCAGGTTGACCATAGTTTGGATTATAATAGTCAAACAGCTAGAGAAATTTGCTGAAAAGTGGTTAGAAATCTGAAAAAAAAAGAGATTAGAGCTTGTGAGGACATAAGAGTAAATTGAACTAAAGTGCCGGAATGTAGATAGAGGCCAGAGGAACACCACAGTGAAGATTGCAACAGGCTTTGTCGGTGTATGAAGGAATGACTCTCCAGAATTTTAATAATTAATTGACAACAAGGGTGTTCGTGGACCGAGCCGCCTCTGACATCTGTAAATTTTTTAAGGATCACATGACAGGGTGGTAAGCAGAAAATTCGAAATATATTATATTACCTGGAGATTTGTGCTGGTTTTGGCTAGAATAGTTAATTTTTTTCACAGTAGCTGGTATGGGACTATGTTTTGGATTTGTGCTGAAAACAACGCTGATAGTATAAGGATGTTTTAGTTATTGCTGAGAAGTGCTTACACAGTGTCAAGGCCTTTTCTGCTTCTCACACTGCTTTGCCAGTGAGTGGGCTGGGGGTGCACAAGAAGTTGAGAGGGGACACAGCTGGGACAGCTGACCCCATGACAAGCTTCTGTATTTGTACAATGCGAAGATGATTTGTTACTTGTCAGCAAGACATACAAAGATTGCTTGAAAGATACTATTTATCTGTGTATTCCTTTAGCAGAAAAAATGTTGCTGTGAATCTCCTTCTAAACTTCAGCTGTGTCAGCAAGAAACAAAATACTTAGGATTCATAATAAAAGAGGGACAAAGATTAGTAGATCCAGAATGGGTCCAAGCTATTGTAGAAATACCTTGACCAGTAACAAAGAAGCAGTTGTGAGGGGTTTTAGACACAGTAGGATACTGCAGATCCTGGATACTGAGGCTGCAGGAGTTAAGCCATTGACAAGGGAAGTCAAACCAATATGTTGGGGTCTAGAAAGAGAAAATGACCCTCAGGTCATTCTGGTGACTGTAGGAGAGATTTCTGTGCCACTGGGAGCCACTGGAAAGCACTTTTGCCTGCCTTGACCCTTGTGAGGTTGGCCCATCTCCTGTCCTCTACCTGGCTCTCACAGGGAGCACTGTTAGATGCAGAGGGGAGCACATGGAGTAGACCACTTGTGCCGCAGACTGGGTTGAAAGATTCACCATAGCCTTGAACAAAGGGCACACTTTGTTTTCTTACTGGAGAAATGGTACTTTTTCCAAGTCAGGTTACAGTCTAAATACATATACAGGCACTTATTTCAAACAACTAAGGGAGAAAACAGAGTTACAAATGTCTGTAACTTTGCAAGGTGGATAAATAGAATAAAAATATGTGTTTAATTTGCTTGTACCAAGTAAAGTATCTTATTCTTCTCCCTCATCCATTTCTTTCCCTCTTGGTCCAGTAATGCTCAGAGTCTCAGTCTCTGCACTTCTGCTTCCTCTTGGAGTGTAACTTTTATAACCAGTGTCCCCTTACAAGCCTTCTAGGCAGTGTTGCTATGGCTTCCTGCTGCTTACATAGGAGATATATGTTTTCTGCTACAGTAAGAAACATCTCCTGACTTTCCTGGTTATTATAGTAACCATGCTTTTTCTTCTCTTTTTTATTAGGTGACTATTTGGTATTCCTCACTGAAGGAAGCATCTTTCACTGGACCTCATACAACATATCAGTGTGTGTATTAAAAATGTACGTGATAAAAACAGCCAGTTTATAGCTTGAAGTTCCCTGCCTTTTTCTGGTTAAATATATTATAACATAAAGCTAGGAAGAAATTGTCGTTTGCAATTTGATCAAACCATATTCTTTATCAATGTGTTCTATGGTGGTTTACAACCTTGCTTTTCTCTATTTTTACATGTAGAATAGTAATAGGTAACAAAAGATCTTCCACTAGAATTTTTCATGTACACTTTGTCATGTATAAACATATAAGGAACTTGTAGGAAAATCTAGTATCTACCTACTCTATTCATCAAAAGAATGACTCTGAAGAAAAATCGATGGTCATCAGTATAAAATACAATGAATGTTTTCCATTAATAAGAATAGAGATCCCATGTTTAGTATTAGAACTTCATCCTCACTGAGTTTACAGATACTATGAAAAAAGTCCATGGTGGGCCATTGCAAGATATTTGATTACTATTGTCTGTGGCTCTTAAATAGCAGCCGGATATGCAAAACCAGTGAGATGGTGAGGTCTTGGGTTTTGCATATAGGCAAAAACCAAAGCATTTTCATGAAAAGGAGCCCTGTGTATTCAGAATGAAATCACCTGTGGAAGGAAGAAAAAGTGGCTTGTAAACTAGACATTAAATCTTCCTATTGCACTTTCTACAAGGTATGGATTCAACTGAAAAACATTGCTAATCCTTGATTTAACTACTTGTAGGGCTAAGAGTGTAACTGTAAAAAGTGCATCTAAGTTTTCAGATAACCTGTAGAGAAGAAAAGAATAACTATGTACTATTGCAAGGCAAAAGAACAAATTGGACAAGTGCAAAACTAGTTTCCTGAAAAAAAAATATATTCAGCTGATGTGGAAATGATAGTATGTGTCCTTCCTGTATATTTCCTCATGAGAATCCTGATGGAGAGTTTCATTACTGAGGTGTGTATTGAGTGACACTAAGAAGCAAATCATCTAGATAATGGAAACATTGTTTTCTTTTATACATTCCCAGCAGAAGAAAACCTAAAGATGAACTTTTACAAACAGCTCAAGTCATATACCAAACGCTAGTACTTCCTTCATAGTGTAACTTATTGGTCCACACCAGGTATAATGTTGGAAATCAAAGATAAGAACATTAGAGAAGGAACATTCTACAATTCATGTTATGTTTTTGTTTCATTTTCATTTAAAAAATAAGGAAGTGAAACATTGCTTTCCCACACATGCTGTTGCTTTAATATTGGTTAAAAATGGTGCCTAAGTACAAAAAAAAAAAAAAAACCTCATGACAAAAATAACGCAATTACTATAAACCAATTGAAAGAGTTTCATCTATGTGTTTGTGATTAGAAATGATGACTGGATTTTCTCCTTAGAGATAATTAAAATTGAACTCGGTTCTTGTGGCTTCCTTCCACCCAAACTGTTTCTGACACCAATGGAAATACTTCTGTATTGAAAGCAATCTACTTGGAGCAGTTTTTATCTAGCAAGGTTATATGCACTCTCATCACTTACATACTTTGCATGAAGACAGTTCATGTGTTGTGAAGCATAGTTTCCAACAATAGTACACTGCACTAATTTTCTAGCCAGGAAAATATAAATTAGCAGAGTCTGTTGAAGGCCTGCTAACAGTGCATGGGAATGTTGGAGATTGTTCTATTCAGAAAAGGCTGCTTATGTTTAATGTCTTAGTTTCTTCTTTCTAATTATTACTAATAGTCTCCTATGAAGAATGTGTTCATCGTGATTTCTGTGGTGTTTGTATTCCCTGAAATATCTTGATTTATTACCATGAAAGCAGTTAGGTCACACATACAATTATGATTTCAAATAGGAATAATTGTCCTCACTAAGAAAATTAAAACACAACCAACCAAGCAACAAAGAATAAAAAAACTTTCCAGATGGAATGAATGTCTGAAACTTTGGTTAAATAGAAACACCCAAATGAATTAAATCACTTCAGGCTACAGCAGCTAATATTTTGGTATATCTCAAAAGGAAGAAATGATCAAAGTAAACTAGGTTGCAAAACATACCTTTTAAAATTATTTTAAATCTTATGCTGACTGATATAAGTTTTGACCCTGAGGTATTTCTCACCATGTTCAAGTTTGTGCATTTGTTTTCTGGTTCCAGGGCTTTTACTGGTAAGTCCTGTAGGAGCACATTGATGCTTAAAGTGGGGGACCAAGACAGCTGGAACAGAATTGATGGACTGCTTAGAAATGATTAAATATTTAGCAGCTTCTGGGGTTTGAGTTCACCACCTTTACTATTTAAAGAGGTTGGACCACAAGTCAGGAGATTAAAATATAGTGTATTTTGATCTGTTTTCTTTATGTCCCTTGCTTGCTGTAAATAAATACATACATGCTATTGGAAGAGCTTCCAAGGTCTGCAGATATCTCTGAACTAAGGTTTTGTCTTACTGTGGTGTGCTCTCCTTAGAGAAACCATCTATACAAAGCCATAAGGTGAGAGTACCTATCCTGAGTAACAAACATGGTGACAAGTCTGTACTGTGGCTGGTGGAAATGAGAGGGACAGTAATCATACAGAAGGTCCAGCAATCTTACAGAAGGTCCAGCAAACATCCATAAAACAGACTGCTTGGAAGAGATTTTATCACCAGCTGAAATACCTGAAAACTTTTATATTCCTTGATATTGTCCTAAAAGTCAGGTTGTTAATATATGCTGACATGACAGCTTTGAGAATGAAAGAGAGGTTTATTAAATCTGAGTCGAATTTTTATGGAACTCCTGTCCTAGGGCTGAAATGAAGTGTGAATCTGTGCATTCTTATGATGTTCTTATTGGGACAATCCATGCTAATGATACAATGAAAAAGCAATAGCTGGATAAAAGCAGATCTGTATTTACTTTTAAATATTATGTTTTGCAAAATAAATCCAGCTATTGTGCACATATAAAATTTTTTCATTCCAACATTTAATTACAGTATTGGGACCACAGTCTTCATATACTACAGATAGCTTATTCTCTGATGCATAAGCAAATGCTGGGGAAAAGCAGGTAGACTCTGAATGAACTAGCCCATTAAAGGTTATAATGTAGGCATTATCAGACAGTTACAGAGTACTGGAACAGAAATGAAACACTGGGAATGAAAAACCTGTGGATCAAGCTGTGATCTGTGATGTTATGTTTAGTTATAACCCACTCTTATTTTAACATCTGAAAGGACAAATACTTTTCCACAGGCATCTATGTTGTGACCAGAAGAATACCTGTGTTACAAAATAGTGTGCTGTCGATTCGTGTTCTGAGGCTATTAATTTTAAGATGATTTAACAAGATTAATGTCACTTATCCTGAGAAGTATTTAATTGTAAAAATGAGCATGAATCTTAAGTTTCATTGCTAGAATGTTCCCATGGAGGAGACATAAAGGGTTCAGAAGGTTTACATATGTGTTATTATCTTGTCATTGAAACAGAATCTAGTCATCAATGTATCCACTTGGAAGACAGTGTTGAAAATCTCAGCCTGAACAGGCAATAGAACCTTGGTGTTATCAAGAGCTAAATGTGCTGCTCACCCATTTTTAAGTGGTTGAGGATGAAAGCAGAGTAGGAAAGTGCTTCTGCTTTATGTAGTCATTTTCCAGAGGATTACATTTTGGCATCCCATCATCCTTCCACTGCTGCAAAAGAAGCCATCACCTTCCCACATGTATGCTTACTTCAAGTACTTGCTTTAAGTACTTTATCTTTTCATAAGGCCCATGAAAATAAATGGTAGTATTTTGGGAGATATTAGAGTAAAATGATAACCTCAGAAACTACCACTTCAATTCTCTTTTATTTTCTATCTGAGATGCTTTCTACATGTTGTAGCAGTTTTTTCCTTTGCACAGTAATCTTTATGCTGCCCGTGAGATTTGGTCTGTTCATATAGTCAATCAAATAACTTCCTTATGCTTAAACTGCGGATTTAATTCTTTTTACTGTGGAAGCCATTAAGGAGTATCTTACCTTCAGCAAGTCTAAGTAAAAAATAATAATGTTTTATGGTATTAACTTGCCTAAGAGAACTAGTGAGTAACATTCACTTTTGTGTAACTCGAAAGTGTTTTTCATTCCAATAAAAATAGCTTTAATTTCCTTTCAAAAAACCTCTCTGTTTTGTTCAGAACATAAATAGCAAAAGCAAATTTGGGCAGGGGAAGTTCTGTCTTTAGAAGAGGTCCTTTTTCCTCCACAATAAGGAAGGTTGTTCAGTCTCTTCTTTCTCCACCACCAGCTTGGAAACACAGTAGCATTTGTGTATGGAAGAAGTTGTACAAGCTACTAATGGTAGTTTCCAATTAACCTGCATTTGCAAACAATTGCTAGGCATCTGAAGTATGCAAGTATAAAATCATAGAATAGTTTACATTGGAAGGGACCTTCAAAGGTCACCTAGTCCAACCGCCCTGCAATAAACAGGGACATTTTCAATTCGATCACGTTGCTCAGAGCCCTGTCCAGCCTGGTCTTGAATGTTTCCAGGGACGGGGCATCGACCACATCTCTGGGCAACCTGTTCCAGTATTTTACCACCCTCATCCTAATGATTAACTTGATATGCTGAAATAACTTGTATCCTCTGTATTACAGATAGTAGCACAAGAACAGTTAGGTGAAAAGAATGTATTTTTAATGAAGCTTGCTTGTTCAAGTTGTATACACTGGTTCTTGAACACATATGATCCAAAATGTCATTCCAGACCACAGTACCCTTTGCAACTTAACCTGAATGCCAGTACTGCCAGTGTTTAACTAGGAAGGCTGATGCTGAGAGTGAGCTGCCTCGCTGTTTCTCACAGCTGCCCCCAAAGAGCTTATGCTGGTCCACTGGAGCAACAGAATTTTTTTCAGAGGCCTTATAGCAATAATATTGTGAGAAAATGAAGGTACAACATCCTATATAATGGCACTCTCTGGTGACTATGTAGTGACTCCAGTGTCTAAAAGTACTGAATATACTAAATATAACTAAATATAATCTGAAGATTTAAAGACAAATGACCAAACATAAGTGACAGTGCCTCCCCCTTGCTAGTGAAATAAAAAGTTTGACTCTTAATTTCAGAAGTGCCAAACTCGGTAGATACAGGTTATAAACATTCATATAATTAATTTATCAATCTTTTTGTATATTTTCTCACTAGGCATTGTTCGTCATTAGAAGTAAAGTTTTAATTTCCTCAGTATGACTTAGTTCCATTAAGTTTCAGTCTTAAACATTCTACTGTTTAAACGTATGCACCCTGCATCACTGTGGTACCACCTGCACAACCTAAAGTCACTCTTTATTGTGTATCTGTGTGCTAGAGTGGCAGAAACAAATAGGAAGAAACAGTACCAAAAAAACGAAGTTTTGATGAAGGACGAAAAGAGCTGGAGCTGTGCCAGACACAGTTTTTCAGCAATAACAGTCATCTTGAAAAATTCAGAAACCCCAAATCCCACCCTACAAAGCAGATAATGAGAGAAAAGGAATTAGTGTTATTTATAATATAAAGAGTTCAGGGAACAAAAGACATAGCTTCAGTAATACTGTATTGAGGAAAGCAAGTAGATGCCCCACGGAGTAGTCCATTAGGGAACTAGAAAAAGTTTCAATGTACAACAGAAATGTTGTCAGGTGACACAATTAGTGACATATAAACTGTTGCTACAAGATTTTGTCTGCTTTTAAGAGAGGCTTGTGGTGTCATTAAGAATGATATAAAAAGTCAGTATTCCATATTTAAGGGTTTATGATCCTGTTTAACTGAGAGCAGGAAATTAGTAATTCCTTAATTCTAAAAGTAAACACATGTTGGAGTAGTGCAAGTTGTTATATGTGTCTGTCAAGGAGCCCTTAGCTTAATTCTGCTTTAAAATCAAGAAAATACAACACTATTTCTTTTCTCTTTAGTATTAAGTAATGTTTCCAAATTATATATTTTCCTAATTAATTTTCTACCTAACAATTTTATATTTTCTTTTTCTTTTAGATTATTAATTAGTATTTAGTTTCCATCTGACTTTAGTAAGAAAGGAACTTGGGGCCTATTCTGTTTAACAAATTAGTTTTTTCTAACCATGCTCTACTTTAAGCATCTCAATAAATCTTTCAGGAAAATTCTTTGAACTTGTTACAGTGTACAATGTCACATCTAGTTAAACTTAGCCTGTATGAAATCTCGATATATATGTGTAATATTTTTAATAGCAGGTAGACTTCATGTTTGCTCTATATTTGACTCTTCTGTTTTACTCAAAGGTTCTTCCGGTCACAGTAATCCTTGAACTGAAATCAATAATTTGCATTTAAACGTAGAAGAAATTAAAATGCGATTCTCAGAACCACAGTATGAGACACTTGTCCCCAAATGAGGAACCTCAGACCATTTGGTTATTTGACTAAACTAAGGAATTCTATGTGATATTTCACTAAGGGAAACAATTCAGAATTACAAACCAGGGAAAAATTTGTCTTAAAGTAGAAAATCTGCGTCTCTACAGTGCTTTCCATAAGCAACTCAGATAAACGTGCCATAAATTAGCAAAAGAGCAGCCCAGAAGTGCTGGGAGTTCCACTGGCTTACCAATAAAGCAAAATTTTTTTTAGTACAAAAGTGGCACAAAAGTGTGCTTTATTTACTGCTGTATCTATTGTGTATTGAAAAAGTTGCCTTCTTTCACAGTGCAATGGGGCAAAGTAACAGGAGAGGTATCTGTTATTTTGTTATTTAGTAATATCTGAAACTGTAACTCTAACTGAAGATTATGTAACTGTGAGGGGGAAGGAATGGGCAACGATATATTTAATGTCCTCATTTTTCTGTCTGCTGCGTGGTCTGTCAGGGGCACAGTCAG
Organism: Caloenas nicobarica; assembly: GCF_036013445.1. NCBI lineage: Eukaryota > Metazoa > Chordata > Aves > Columbiformes > Columbidae > Caloenas > Caloenas nicobarica. The sequence continues at coordinate 123,223,847 of NC_088246.1, read as the reverse complement.
AGGCCTTGGGTGTTTGTACGCCTCTCCAGCTGCAGAGCGGAGATTATACCCTCTCTGTTTTAAGCTACTGATGGAACCAACGGCCTTTGAGGAGGGAGAGTGGAGATCATATTTGCGTGAATACTTAGGAAAGAAGGAGGTGTACAGATACAGATCTCCCATCTACCTGTTTGAGTAAGTCTGGCAACAGAGCGAGTCTGCTGCAGTGCTCTTGCCAGATAGGTAAGCAAAAGGTTGAATCCCTCCTTCCTCCTTGTAAAGCATGAATAGTTAGAGACTGTGAGGTGGGTTATGTGTTAATTTCAGCCACAAGAAATAGAACATTTTATGTCCTCTACTAAATTTTATGTTTAGTTTAATAGTTTTTAATGAACTAAATTGAATGTTTAATGTCTAATTAATTTATCTAATTAATACTTTGGGGGACTAGGTAAATACAATTGAAGATTCAGAAAATCTTGTCATTTATTTGACCTTTCCATTACTCCATTTCCATGGAGCATTACCACTCTTCAAAAAAGGAAGTAATGTGCCTGTGAGAAAAGAAATAGCTGATATATGGTTAATGGTACCAAGGTGTTCTGTGGTGCCTCAGTTAGCAAACATAATAATGCATATTTGATTCCAATTATGATTCCAGTTGTGTAATTCTGGGTTGCCTTTTTGAAATTGCTGAAGGTAAAACCAAGACCCTGTGCCCAAATCCGTTCAATTACCAATGGTTCTGTCTGGACTGTATGAGATCATTTCACACCAGTAAGAAAGGGTATTTATGCCAATGTATTTCTGCTACTTTCTTCTCTCTTCAAGGTAACAACTTAGCAGTTCCTGGTTCTGGCATCCTGATTCCTGGGCAAAATCTGAAAGACTTTTAATAACTGTGGAGGATATTGTGCTTTTTGTCCTATGATACAAGGACGCCTTTTGTGAGTTGATGTAGCTTGCTACAACTTTTTTTAGAGACTGGAAAGAACGATCATATTTCATTCCTCACTTATGAAAAATAACTTCTTTTGGGATTTTTGAGAAGCAGTTCTGGCGTAGCTTGAACTGGCTGGAGAATCTGATCCCGAATTTTGAGATTTTGTTTTACATGGCTTAGCAAAGGCAGTGATGCTAAGAATCCAATCTGCTGCTAACAAAGAGCCACTTCCTCCCAGAATAGTATTTCACTTCCTTCATTTCCAGCTCCCACAAAAGCTTAGACATTTCAGAAGCTGTCAGTTGCTTTCACAGAAATGTTCTACTTCACCACAACAAAAATTCTATGGGAACATCGGAGGAGAACAGGAATAATAAAGCAGGCAGACCTGCCTTTTTATCTCACAATTTTTAAATTATGGGCTTTTCCTAAACAAATTTAGGAGTGATTTAAATGAAATTTGTGTATGCGTGTTTCACATTGACCAACAAATCCACTTTTGAGTTCAAAGCTTAATTTTTGCACCTCGTAATCGTCTTTACCTGTTCAGGCACCTGACATGCAGCACTATTAGTAATAATTTGTTTTGCCTTACCTTAAAAAAAAAGCTGTCTGCTTTACAAAAAAAGTTGTGTTTAATTCCATTTCAAGAGATGTGTACCATTTATAAACAAATATCTGGGATTTAAATGTTAATCTCCATTATACTCATAGTTCTTGCTTTTTCCCGTGTCCTTTCTAAAACCAAAATCAACAATTGATTTATATTTATTCTTGTTTCCTCATTTTTATATTTCACTACTGCATGAGCATGTTTTTACTTCACTACAATACTTGCTCCTCTTCTTGTTTCTGACTCTTCCATTTTACTCACTTATGATTGCTTGGTGTTTTCAGCTAGTCTATTTCTGCAACTCCTATCACTGTTACTTTTAAGTGTCCCTTAAGGAACTTCTATTTAATACAGATTTGCATTTAAAGTTCCACACTCTCTTTTTCAGTGACTTTTAACACTCTAATTATGTAGTTATTTCTAGACTGTGCTCATTATTCAGTGAGGCCTGTTACTCTTGTTCCTATTTATGACTTCAGCATAGTCAGTATTGTGTGTGACATAGGGTAATCACAGTGATATGTGCCAACACTAATACCCGCACTATAAATCTGCAAAGAGCTGGGAATTTTGGTTGATGAAGGTTAGAAGAGATACTATCAGACTAGTTCCCTTCTGCCAATGATGTGTATGTGTCTTATTCTGTCAGTCATTCCCAGTAGCATTACTCAGAATGTTGAGTTTTTCCCCCTACAATTATTTCCACTGAATGTTATGTCAGTGATCATGTGGTCATAGCCAGCACTACACCAGGACTTAAATCATGCTACACAACACAATTTTTGAACAAACTTTGTGGAAGCAAACTCTGAGCACATAATCACCATCAATGCAAAACTCTTCATGCAAATGTTCTAGAAAGCAGATGGAGCTTTGGCTGCTATATGAAGGAGTATTTCCTAATTCCTGATCACCATTGATTTTAGTGTATTTCAAGTCTGTTTTCTAAGATTCCCAAGTGCATGGCTCTCAGTAAATTCATTATACACTGACCCACTCTTGTCCTGGTGTCCAGACTTCCAAAATGTTCCTCTCATTACCTTACAGGTCCATCTTCCATTTAAAGAGCCTCAGTGCTGAAGACTGGGCAGTTTGTCTGACCAGTTTTCTCCTCCCTGTTGCCTTCAAGCGTGTGCATTTGACAGAAGTGTGCAGCAAAACTAGTCCTCAGATTAGTTTGGCCCTCCATTTTTATTAGCCTTCTGTTGCTGTAGATATTAAATCCCTTTTAATACTTTACTGTCTGAGAGGAAATTAGAAGACTGTATGTTAAAAGCCTGTTTAAGCCTTTGATATTTCTCTGTAGCTGAAACATTTGTTACATTTTCTGTTAATAGAGTGATTGAGATACGATGGCACATATTTCTGCTAAGTTGTGTTTGTGGGATAATTTGTTTTTGTCAAGAATGCTATGAAAAGCCTCTAACCTGACCCTTAATTTGTGACATCTTTTATTTGTGTTTAAAATAAGCAAACACATAGCTATTTGCCTGAGATAAGCACCAAAATCCAAGTTGCTGGAAGCCTAGATCTTCTACCAAAACAAGGGCAGCTGTAAGATGACTTTTTTTTTCATGTGTATTGTTTATTTCACATTGAATTAAACAATATGTTCAGAAGACCTGATGGGGGGTATGTTTGGTCCAGCAGGTTCACCTAAATGTTTTCAGAGATTACTCCCCATACTTTATCTGTAAGTAAGCACTATCAATTAAAGCCTTTGAGGGTAGGGGACAAGAGAGGGTGCTGCAAAACTTTTTACGTTTACTATCTTTTATTGAGGTTTGTTTCAACATTCCCTTCATTAAAATACTAGCAACTCAATTAGTGTTACTCTGTTTATGTATAAAATATAGTCAGAGTCTGTGTCCAATATGACTAATAAGACACTAAATATAGTCAGAACACTGGAGCAAGGAGGAAGTAATACAGAATTTCAGTCATTACTCTTCAAATTCTGGTTCTTCATATATGTCACTTTCAGGAAAACAAATGTTATCATTTTAATTTTTCTATGATAATTTGCATTATTTGCATAAGCAGGGTGTCTAAGTTATACAAAGTCAAAGAGCTGAAACTTCTTCCTGTGCACTTTTCAACATAGAAGTGAAAGGGTAACTCCTCATATCAAGCCTATTCCAGCATTGTCGATGGAGAAATTCCTATTTATGTACATTTTATATCAATCTATAATGAAGGAGTCACTACTAAATCATTCTGAGCATTTGTAGATATTAAAGAATTTTTTTTGGACAAAATTGTTAAATGTAATGCTGTGCTAGACTATGAGTAGTTTTAGCCATGACTTAATAAGAAAATCTGATGGAGGCAATTCTACTTAATCATATATGAATCAGGATGTATGAATGTATATATTCTTTCCCCTTCTAGGCATGTTACTTTACAGTTATACAGTGTGTTTTGCTGTTGTTTAAATTTTGGTGTAGACCAATTTGGATACAAGAAGAGTTCCCCAAAACAGTTAAAGTGTATGTGTGAGACTGGAATTTTGTGCTAATTGCTATAGAAAGACGTGGACACTGAAACAATCCAGGTGAAGTCAAACCATAGCTCTACGATTAAAAAAAAAATGCACTCAACATATGTATGATAGCATTTAAGATTCACAGTTTATTAGCCTTTTTCAGCCCCATATTTATCTGAAGAGTATAAAATAATCAAGATGGGCTCGACAAGAGAAAGATAGTGGGAGGAAGTTCTGAAGAACATAAAAAAGGGGGATTTTTTGAGGGAAGATTTATATCTTGCATGAATCAACCATAAAATCAAGTATCAACTAAACTATTAAAATGATAATTTCTAAAACATATTCAATGCTGAATCAAAGATAATGCTGAGGACACATTTACATTTGACTTTTAGATTTCAAAGTTCACTTTTAAGGCAGTTTACAAAGATATTATCCCCAAAAGATGTCATGGACTTTATCTTCTAATTTTCTTGAAATATTTAGGTTGGGAAAGACCTTTAAGATAATAAACTCCAATGGAAAATCAGTTTTTAATTAAGCAATAAAAGTTTAGTGGTGTTGCATCTCTTTTCCTAAGATGTAATTCCCAAAAGGTTACAGTTATTTGGGAGAAAATTATTAGGTAAGTAGCGTACTGTATTCATGTATATAATAAGTATTTGCAGGGCTGAAGGACTAGAAGTAAACAATAAAGACCACAAGGAGGAAGTAAATGCAAAGTAACCCGCATGCACTAAGTAGATCTGTATATATTGGAGTGGAAGTTTTGAATATGAATACATGAGAAAAGGAGAAGTTGCTACTGAGGATAGAGTTGGTCACGCAAGTTCAGAGTTTGTGGAAACTTTTGTGTGTGTGTCTGTGTAAGGGTCAGGTTTTAAGATTGGAGTTCTTCAAAAGTTTGTCACTACAGACTTCCCTTCTGTATAATATCACCGTGTCCTTGGAGCAGTTTTTCTAACTTCTAACAAGTAAGACTTTTTTTTCTTTTTAATGGAAAATAAATTTAGTGTGAAGTTGTGTTATTGCAGGTGTTTAAAAGAAGGTGGGAGCTGGGGAAAAATGAGAAAGAAGAAAAGTTAATGTGAAACATGGACACCTGGTGATATTATAATTTCATGACAGAAACTTTAACACTGGCTTTGATATTTGTAGGCAATTGTAACTAAAAGGTGTCACATAGATCCAGATAGGAAATTTTATGTATTCAAAATGAACAAATTCTGTTTTTCCTTAGGTAGTAACACATGAACACATGACCTATGGTGCTGGAGCAGTAACTTCCCCTTGGATATCAGTGAAGGAAAGCTGTACTTATTTTAATTTTTGAGTTTGATGGGTGACAGCAGAAACTTTTTTGTTAGAGTTAAGGCAGTGGTTCAGACGGTGTGTGCAGCCTGTTGTTACAGAAATGAAATACAGAAGTATCATTTTCAAAAGTGAAATGAATGGCCCTCCTTTTGTGAAGTTGCTTTTGTCACTATGCTGTAGTTACACATAAAAACTGTGAATATATAAGGAGAGTGAGTTGTCCTCCAGTCTCCATTTCTTTCAACTAGTTTGAGAAATTAAAAAGACTTTTTCTCACACTCAAGGTCCAAGTTTTAGTTGTGAATATCTTCAGAAAAATGTCCAGAAGGTCTCTCAGAGTAAAGTATCCCATTGTCAAATCCTTCATGATAAAGAGTACTTGTAGATTGTGCTCCCCTAGAATTTTATATCAGCTTTCAGTGCAGTTATTAACAATCACTTCTTTTTTTAAATATATGCTAATGGATGGATGTTTGGAGCTATTGAGGGGGTTCATTCTTATTATCACATGTACACACCATGAAGATAGTGAATTTTCTTAGGAATGACTAGATGTTTGTCTTAAAAAAAAAAATTTAAATATTTCGTCTACAATAATGTGTCTAAACCAGTTGTAATTTCATGACTGGTTGGAAATGCCACTCCTGGCAATTCTTGGATCAAGTGACTATGAGGATGATAAAGAAGCAGGCATGATTTATATTCATTTTTTTCCAATTTTGTGCAGAGGGCAGTTTAATTGCACAGAAGACTCCAAAACTTCAAATTGAAATAAAATGAGATGAGAGATATCTGATTCAGGTTTTGCTTGGCAACAGTATTTTGCAAAACAAAATAGCCCTTTTCTATTTTTTTTTAATCAATTCTGAACTATTGAGTCTTCTATCTGCACTATAACTGGAGACGAAACCATGTTCACTACTTTGGCAAGGGCAGCTTTATAGATTTTACATCATTATAAAAAATGCCAGCACTGTTAAATATATGTTCAGTATGTTTCCTTCTCTGTTGTTCAAGCTGCTTTTACAGAAACAGGCTAAGTGCAAGTCTTTCAATCTATGTCAGCAGTGACCAGAGACGCAGTATTGGGGCTGAATAAAGGAAGGGGTTAAGGAAAACATACCAATCCTATGAGGAAGGAAACTTTACCGTGTGCTATCACCTGCACCTATTAACTTTTTGCCTTGAAAAATCTTCCTCATCATACTATGAAGAATCTCAGAAATGTTAATTTTGCTTGTAGATTAATAATTCTTTAGGACCCTTGAAGTGGAACAGCGCATACTGCTTTACAATTTGTAAAATAATGTTAATAATGATTCTTATGTGAAGCATATCTTTCTCTCCCCTCCAGCTAGATCCATGACATACACTTTTTATCACTTTACCTTTGGTAGAGAATAAAATGGGAAAGTGGCTGAAAAAAAGCCACCTTCCCTATCTGATCTGATTGTGTTCGAGAAGTAGGGAAGTTACCATCTTTGTAATTGTAGCATTAAACAAAATTTTCATCTCTGTAATGATCTCTCTTATAACATGACCCAACTCACACACCAATCATTTACGGACAGTCTTCTCTGTTCTTCACATTTTGTTATTGCTTGTGTTCTCTTAATGGCCATGCCAAAAAAATGTTAACAGGCAGGATTTATGTTAAATACTAAGAGACTTACTAAAATCAGAATTCAAAATCAACACCCTTAGAAAGTTTAGCTTTTCTAAACAATCCCATAAAACACCAAAATTAGAAGAAATAATATATGTGCAATTTCATCCTATTTGGTAAGCTATTAATAAGGACTTTCTTGTAGACACTCTCTTAACTCCCACTCTGCTGAGAGTACTGTCCTCTCCTGTCTGTTGAGGTGGAAATGAGTCAGCTGGAATCAGTGTCTTCCTGTAAGATTTCACCATCCTGTTCTGGGATATAGGGCTTTGAGACAGTAGCCTGCCATATTTTAGTCGATGTTTAGTGTTATATGGTATTTGATCTCTTCCTGCATTGGCAGTTGTTCTGGTAGGCTTTGGTCCTACTTAAAAACCAAACCAAACCAAAACAAAAAAAACCCAAACCAAAACTCTCTGCCTTTGATGACTTTCTTTCTGGAGAACACAAATTGGTTGAGATTTCAGACAGAAGCAAGGTCCCTGAGTGCAATATTGTGCCTCATATCAAAACTCCCCTTGGTCTCCTCAGAATCACCCTTTCAGAGATAATCCTAATTGTATGGAGGAGTTCCTTTTGAAAAGGAGTCAAATGCTGAGATGGAGAAATAAGTGTCAAGACATGGTTGTCTGTACTTGGAACAGACTTAAATGCATGCTGCAGTATCAAATGTGTGTTTGTTTATTTCTAAATGTGCTGAATTATGTTAAAAATAACTCATTGATACAACCTCCGCCAGTTTATTAGGCCACTAAATCCTGACACAGCAGACAATCGATGTTTTACTTTGGAATTTATGTAGAAAATGTCCCTTGGTACTTTTACCAGGTCCTAACTATAGGCCCCCTTGTACAATGCCTACACATAAGTACAGCTTTGGTGGCGTGAACTGCACCACTCTGTGGTTTTCCATTCTTATATCCCAGGTGTCGTACAGGAGAAATGTCAATGAACTTGAATGATAAAAACTTCTGCAGAAGTCGGAGGACATAAAAGTTGAGTTATGAATCAGTGTTCAGTATTTTATTGCTCTTTGTCCCTCAAAGGTAACAAAATAACAAATATGATGAAATTATAAGTAATGGGCTGATTTTGTTTTGACAAATGATTCACTTTCTTCCTGTAAAGCAACTTTCGTGGTTAATTTTCCATCTTGTTATTGCTTATAGCTCTGCAAATTTCTCCTTACAGGCAGATGATAATCAGTGCTTTATTTAGGATAAATATATTACAAATATTTACTTTTACTTCATTCCTGGGAGAAACATTTGTCTTTATATGGCATCTGAATAAAGCTAAGGAACTGTTCTACTATTTATTGCTGAGACAATAAAGGTGGCATAACTGACAAGGCAAAACCAACATAATATTTTTCATGTTGCGTAGAAGAATTCTGAATAGGTCCTGTCATCTAAAAAAGAGTCTCTGAAGCTGTGAAAGAGCTAGACAGCCACAGCTTACTGTAATAGAGGAAAGCAGGAACAGTGTGGGGCCACCTCTAGTGCTGGTTTTCTTCTATGCCTTAGATGTGCATGATGACTACACAGAAGGCAAAAGTAAGCAATGCCCACCGTTGCTGTCTTATTGAGCCAAGAGACCCTATGCATTGCTCTATAGTGGTTCATATTTTCTAAGGATAAAAGCTACTGTAGCTTCTGTTGGTGATGAATGTTATATTTTTATTATTTATATTTCACCATTTCTTACTCTTCAGTATCCTGTTTAATCCGTGTGCATTTAAATAGCGGATAGATTTTTGGCATAAACTCATTAGGGAACTGGCAGAGTCCATTTGTAAACACTTCTGTCTCAAAAGCACACTGCTCAGAAGTGTATAAGCTGACTCTGACAGATATCTAACATGGTTTAACAAGGTGCGAGAGACACTGTGAAGCCACTAGCTACTTTGGTGGCTTCTCTTTAGACTGTTAGATGCCAAAGTTGGAGACGTGGCATCATGTATTTGCCTGCTTCAAGTAGAGACATCTAGGTTCTGTTGCATTTGGAAAATGTGATGAATACAAGATTGCCGACAGTCTCTGTCCAGGGCAGATTTTGGAGGTGCTATCTCACCAAGTGACTGCTCAGTCTTCCAGGCCATCTTTCTGATCAATGCAGTGGGCACTCCTTGCTGTATGATGCTGTGGGAAGGGGATACTTTATCTATTCCCTCTCACAGTATCACAGCTGAAGAGAAAAAACAGACATTTGTAATCTGTGACTTTGCTGAATCTCATCATGATCTGTTTTAGTGACTGTGGTGTTTGTATCAGAGTGTGTTTCAGTTGCTCTAGCAGATACTTAGAAAGAGAAGGGATCATTCCTTCTTGAAAGGCAGACAGATGGGAGGAGCAGACTCCACTTAGTTACAGCTGTGGTGATGGAGGTAAGCATGACGGGCACTCCATGTCTCTCAGCACTGAGAAGACCCAGGTGTAAATAGTTTAGAGCTGTCAGTTGGAGCCAGGTTTATCTCTATTCCAATATACCGTTCTGCAGGTGGCTTGGGCCACTCTTATCCTCTTTCTTAAAAGACTTTTTATTTATTGTCTCAGTTAAGGTAGGCTGGAAGAAAAAACTTTGTGTTAACATCCATCTTGTAGTGAAAATCACTTTCTCATAAACACTTTCTCCTGTTAAAAACAAACAAACAAACAAACAAACAAAACCACAAAAAAACCAAACCAAACAAAACAACCTGTCCTCTATAGCTAAATTCTTCTGGAGACTTCCAGTGTGAAAGGAGTTACAGTGGTCATTTGTTTTGGAGAAGTCCTTATAAGGTTTCTTCTTTTTGCAACATGGCACAATAATGGAGATTCTGGATTTCATATCAGACAGAAATGTACTTTGCTATTCCTGCATATCGATGTCACTCCCACCCATTGATTTGGCGCTATACTTCCAGTTATTACTTTTGTTGTGTAGTTTCTTGGGAATGACTCATTTAAGACTGAATGAGAATTTTTCAAAGACCTCTGAAATACACGTCTTTAATTCTAGCTTTGAAAATTGTTTTAAAACTACTGATCTTAGAGAAATTATGGCAAACATAACTTGTCAAGACTAATTTCTTATTGCTTAATGGATACTCTTTGTTCACATCGTAACTTTATTTAAAGATTAACTTTAAATCATATAATGAATTCTGAAATGTGTAGTGGCCCATAAATCTTCAGTGGTACAAAACAAATACTACTGAAGTTGTAGTGTAGTAAGGTGCAAATCTGATACATAAACTTTTCAACAACGGAAGTGTTGTAAAACAGAGATATTCCTGCTCTCTAGTATTTTGAGTTAGTTTTCTTTCCTCATGCAGTGATCATTCATGGTTTTGGATTATTTGGCTGTGTGCTTTCCAAAATCATTTTGTGCACACACGGGAGGTCTAGCACGAGACACAATAAACTCAATACTGACAGGTCTGATGTATCTACTGCCTTCAACAAACCTGCTTAGGTGTCTAAGCGAGTATTTCAGTTGACAGAAAAAACCCAAAACAATACAAAACACTAGTATTTTTCTTTAAGCAATAGAAGTTGTCCTGAAAAATAGTAATTGAAGTGTTGTCCTGTAAAAATGCGTATAAGATTTCTTCCGAAGGCACAGTCTCTTTACACTTTAAGTAAGTGACAGGAGTAGTTTTGTTTGTGTGAGCAACCTGTAATTTTCCCCAAAAAATGTGAAGTTCACAAATGCAGGAAAAAATAAGAAAATTATCCACTGGTACCTGAGGACTTAGTGCTGTGTGGTCACTTGCGTATATATGTGTCTCTGTGTATAAATAAACCAAAGAAAATATCCTACATGTCTATGAAAGCACTGAACATGGTTATGTATGAAACTAACACACTCCAGTGTGTTTTCTGTATTTCTTAATGTATTCTCACTGGGAGAAGTGCCTTCATTACCTGCCCAGATTAACATAAAATGTCTTTGTAGTGCCTCAACTTCACAGAAGATCATCATAAGGAAAAAAAATTAATAATTGTCATGAAGCCCAGAAATCATTGCCAGCTCCTTTGAGAGTAAAATGTAAAGTGGCCACATTTGCCACCAGGTGTTGTACTAAAGGATGTTATTTGTCTTGAGTTGTAATTGAGGTCATGATTAAAAAGATGCTAATTCCCTGTTGCAGCTATTATTCTTAGGTTCAGCCCTAACCCCTTTCATCAAAGTCTGGCTCTATTACTCTCACTGACAGCAGTTTGTTTACTGGGAGTTATTAGTACATCTCTTGTCACAGTCACAGCCTGTTAGCTCAAAATTACACTGACTCAGAGCTTCTGCATTAGCTGGGGTTGCAACAGATACATGTGATAGATCCACCAGTCAACTTTGAAATTGTGAGAACACATTCGTTAATACCTACTAATAGATTGGCTCACTGTGCTCAATAATATAGGGATAAAACCTTTCTTTCCCCTTAACCCTAAAGGGCACCTGAATGCTGTACTCCTGTTTTGCTACTGGTAGTGCAAGTCTGAAGTCTTTCACTTCTGTGGAGCTGGCAGGGGGATATGAATTCAGCTGAGTCTTTGAGTACTTCTTCAGAGTTAAAAGTACTTACTTGTCACATGGGAAGGAGGAGTATCCACAGAGGTTACGAGACTCTGCTCCACACTATGGCTTTTCTTCTGCCTGAAGTCGATTTGTATTCATTTTAGATTTTGTATTTATATATAAGTGTACTGGCCCTGAATATCTGAGAGCTGATATCTAAATATCCAAGAGCTGATTTTTAAAGCTTTTGCTGCTGTATCTGATGGTTTTTATTATTAGACAATAATTTTCTCTAGAAATCATTTGTTTGCTTGTTTGTTTGACTTAATTATTCTCCTCCTCCCCCTCCTCCCTTATTGTTCTGTCATTGGGTTTTGCTTTTGATATCTGTTTTCTTTGTTCAATCTTTTTGGAAGCTAAAAGGATAAAAGGTTGAGAGTTTTGTTGTGCGTCCTGTGAAGATGGTAAACTTTTGCCGACTGAATGTGCAGAACTGACAATCTTCTGGTAAGAAGTTAGAGAGAGGTCTGCAGTCAAGGTCAAGTTCAGATTTTATGCTTGATCTTTGCAAAGAATACAACTCTTACTATATTCAGATCACAAGATAGGACTGTACCACTGAGAACCAAGACAGAAGATGGCCAAAGAGCCTGAAATTTCTATGCAAGGCTGCTCAAGGTCTAGCTTTTTGCTCTGACCACAGAAATAGAGAAAAATGCTGCAACATTTCCTCTTCTAGTCTATTGACTCAGGCTGGCATCGTCCACCCCACAGTGCCAGGCTCCTTAACATTGTTATCTTTTAACTAAATCAGTTTAGATATGCATATGGAGCGGTTGAATCACATGTGAATCATTTAACATATGGAGATTGTCCAGCCATTCTGTCCAGGTTCTTCTCTTCATATGGGAAGTTATCATAGGTAAATTATCAACTTGTGGTTTAAATCAACTCAGGAATGAAACATTTTCAGATTAATTAATGACATCTAGTTAACTGGAAATCAATGAACTGATTCTGGATCAATATTGCAGTACAGCAGACATACCTCACTTGATACCTACAAAACGTTAATGAATACTTAAAAAGTGCTAAATACCCATTTTATAAGTAGTGCCAAAAATCGGTAATTTTGCACATACGCTTTTTTGCCCTTCATATACACATCTTACATGCCCACTCTGACTGGAAGTATGGGTTTCCCTTTTTGCATGCCCTGTTGAAGATGGGTTTGTGCAGCTTCCTACAATCTACTAGTCCATGCACTGGTGAGATGACACCCCATCAGTCCTTGCATGCACCCTGAGCTGTGGGTCCTTCTGCCACTGCACTCTGTACTGTCAGCCACCAGCTGGGGCTCAGCCTGCTCTCTGCATGGGATGGGGAGGATGGCAGAGTCACGATGGCAGCAAGGTGATTTCTGCTGATGTTAGACACAGTTTGACTGCTGCTTGAAGAGCTTTCCCACTCCCTGGTCTCTCCCTACAGTCACAAATTTTCATGACTCTTGTACATCTTGTTAAGCTGACTTGTTTTGTTGAAAGCCTGGTGACCTCCTGGTTACTGTTTCATCCATCTGACAGTCGTCCTATGAAGCTAAGGCATTGTTCGTTTCCTCTTTAAAGCTACCAGGGTTTGAGCAAACACCCTCTCAGGCAGCTCTGTTTAGGTGTTCCCTTTTGGGTATTCCATTTGCATGTACTTCTCACATCCCTACCGTATTTTATGGTGTTTCACAGGCTCTGTTACCAAGGAACAGCTGCATGAATTCCCCCCAAAGGAAGAAATGATATTTCAATATAATGATAATAAATGTCACAAATCTTTTTTTTTTTTTTTTACTTTTTATTGCAAGTATGGTGGCTGCGCTGCAATGTACGGGTAAGTAAGAGTGATTAAGAAGCTATATGGGGTTTTGACATGTGCTTTCCTCCAGTTAGTAGACTGAACAAACTTTGGAGCAAAGTTTTACTCAGATAATTTTATATCTTTAGTTGCCATACTGTATTTTCTGGGGTACCACTGCGTTGCCATGCATTTATATACCAAGAAAAAATAAGGTATTTTCATGGACACACGGAATCTTACTGCAGATGTACTATGATTTTGACTGCTGCATTTTGGTTAAGTGAGACAGTGACTGGTGTGTTGACCTTGGATGGCTGCCAGATGCCCACCCAGCTGCTCTTTCACTCCCCACTCCTCAACAGGACTGGGGGCAGGGGAAAATAAGATGAAAATGCTTTAGGGTTGAGATAAAGACAGGAAGATCCCTTACCAATTACAATCATGGGCACAACAGACATAACTTGGGAAAAATGAAATTCATTTATTTAATTCATCAGTCTGGGGTGAAAGCAAGCATTATAAATGTTATGTTTTACTTCGTGTTCTCTCAGACAGAGATTTTGAAGAGAAACTTTTTGAAGAGGCACTTTTTGAAGAAGCGCTGCGAAACTTTCTTCAAGCTTGATGGAAGGAGATGGAAACAAACAGCAGGTACAGCAGAAGCCTGCAATCCTGTGTCTAGAATACAGGTAGAGTTGGGCACCAACCGGCTTTATAAAAGCTGTGATAAACCTGCTAGCACAGAGTTCAAATATGAATTAGTTATAAGCAAATATTTTCAGCATTCCATATGTTTCTATTCTTCTAATTAATTTATTGTGTTCAGTTGAGCACATACTGGGTAGCTTTTTAGCAATAAGTTGATATTCAGTCCTACTTACACTGATGGTGTGGTAAAGAAACCTTATGGGTTATCAACTCCTAACTGTAGCTTGAAGGATGCCTACCTTTGTGCATCTTCATATGGTGGGGAAAGGCTGAGATTTTGCTAGATGAGAAGAAAAGCTGCCATGGGTTGGAAGGAAGCTGGAAAGGAATATGAAGTGGCTTGTTCTGGTGAAATGGACCACTGATCTATTCAAGGGTGATTCATGGGTCTGGAAAAACAGCATGGAAACCAAGAAAAACCCATTGTGGAAAACACAGCCAATGGAAAGAAATTTGAGTTCTTCCTAAGCAGATAAAGGGGATTTCTAGGGTCAGGAAGGGATTGATGTTACCTATAGGGGATGTTGTCTCTTTCATGAGAGAAACTTGCTGCCTTTTTATCTATTCACGGTTCCTCACTACTTTCTGTCGCATCTTGGGGAGGCTGTGTTTAAGATTTGCAGTAAGTGCTAATGCTCATTGGTAGTAAACAGTCATTAGGGATTACAGATATAATTTCTTTGTAATATCTAGTGATAGGCCTCAAAACCATGTCTAAATTCATGGCTTTTCTCAGATTATAATGTTATAAAATATATTTTTTTTCTTTTTAGAGGCAGTGTACATTTATGAAACACACTCAAATTTGGGTTATGAAGATCCGGGGGTTTTGATCATAATCCATCTATCCTCTCTATTTTTTTAGTCTAATACTCATTTTAGATTCTTTATAATTGACATTGAATTATAAATCTGCGTAGTGTTTCTACTGTAGCGTTTACGCTGCACTAACCACTGCTAGTAATCTCTGCTGCATCTTATTGCTTGTATCACAGAGCACTACCTTATTTGTCAGGTTCTGATTTTGAACACCACAATGTAATAAGCGTATGTTTGCAAAAGCAGTGTAGAGCTTGTCTGAAATATTTTTTCTCTTCACATCCATATTTGAAGTTTATAAAGAAAATAACTTTGTTACAGATGGAGATCTTGAAAACCAATTAGCTGAAGTAGTTTTCTCTACACTGTTTTGCTACCACTGCCTTCAATTTCAAAATGAAGTGTTTCAAGTGGTTTCAAAACTAACTGTTCCCATTAGAAAAGAGTTGGTCCTGATGGAGCTGCATTGCTTGTCTTCTTTCTCCCCTTCCCCTTAATGTGTTTCTGTCAGGAAAAACAGTATCTTTTCATTCAGCTCTCCGATCAACTTAGTTTAGGCTTTCAATAGTTGTTGGTCTCTTTGAAATGTATTACAGACGCACCACAAATAATGATGTGGAAATTTCTCAAAAATCTGCAAGGATTTCTTTCAAGAGCCTAATTTATTTCAGTATTAACAAATGTTTTTGCAAGGCAGAGAAACTTACTATGTTAAGGACCTTTGAGAACCAATTGAAAAAAATCAGAATTTATGTCCCTTTTAAAAAAACCCAAGAGTCTACTGCATTTGATGTATGAAATGACGAGGGGGTTCTGTATTTTAATAATGTATAAGACAAACTGATTTTGTTATGTGTTCAAACAAAAAATTTTTCAACATTGTCTAGTGTTAGCTCTGTACTGATTTTTATAGACAGCATCATTCTCTTGAAGAACAGAGGCATATAAAGTAATTTTAAGATTATTAAGCTCAATGTGATGACTGCAGGGAAAGGGCTGCCTCAGTTTCTGAATAACTCACATTAGCAGTGCTTGTTTTGCTTTCTACCTTTTCTGCTTCCTGTCTTACATTCTTTCTTTCCTGTCTTGTTCTTTAATCAGTTTAGATTGTTAGAAATTGCACAGATATGAGTTTCAACAGCTGCCAGAACAAGTATGTTCTTAAGTTCACCCTTGTCAAGTAGTGGTGCTGAATTAGTTGTTTGAATTAATGTGTTGCAGTCAGCACAGCTGTCCAACACCCCAGTGTTTTCTCACCTCAGTTTATATCACTACTGATACTGGCTTGCAAAGTCTTCAAGATATCTAGTGCATGTTTTAATCTGTTTTGTGAAGTATTTACCAAAACTGAGGTACAATGCAGTGCTGGAGAACAAATTATGCCAAAATGTATTTGACTGGCAGGTCAGAGCACCACAGTTACAAAAGTGGTGGAGAAATTAATTTAAAGGCATTGCCTTGAGGCAAACCATCTTGAGAGAGATCCACACACTGAGTGGTTCTGCAGTCTTGAAGACTGAGACTTGTTCCATTAGCAGAAGTTTATGTATAAATGACTAATTATGAAATTTGATACTTATATTAACAGCATCACACATCTAGCTGAACATTTTTTGTCTTACAGTTACAGAAGTGTTCTTTCTTATTATGACAGTTTTAAATACTTTCCCTTTTAGCTAAAGTAAAATACTGGTTCCGTAACTAATCTAGTTTACAAAATAGCAAGATCAATGGAAACTAAGTAATCTTTTCCACACCTAAATTCCTAGGACAAACTCTCCTTCTCAGAGAAAAGCTTAGAAGTTCAGCTTTTGTATTATTTCCTTGGAATGTGACTTAGAATTTTCTTGCATATTTCCTTGTACCTCAGTCAAAGTCTGATATCCCTGAATTTTAACTCTGTTTTCTATAATTTGCTGGTATAGAGTAGAAACTCCTCTAAACCAGCCTCTTCTGTTCAGAGCTGGTACAGTGTTCGTGAGAGAGCAAATAGGCTAGACAACATTCCTGGTAGATGTTGCTTACGTGATGTTAAGGCTTTTACTTCATTTTTAGTGAGGAAATTATGTGCCTGTGTCTCCCTCTTGTGGCAGGAAGATACTTTGACCAGAAGTTGTTAACCATTGGAAAAGAGCACAGCTTTTCCTGGTTTCAGATTTGCCCATTGCTATTCATTTTTTGATGCTCAGTTCGTGTAATGTTTTAATTAAAGTATTAAGGATTCTCTTAGAGGTGTAGTGGAAGCTTCAAGTTAAAATTTCGATCAGCATTAAACTTCCTGGGTTTGTACTGTACTGGTCAAAAACAACTTTAATGTTAACAAGGGTAATTTTGAACTTTTTTTTTCTTGTAAGAGACTCAGTTCCAGCTTCTATGGTCCAGTTAATATGAAGATCTGCATTTTATCACAGAAGAGTTTGTGGGCTCTGTATCATACCTGACAAACCCTGCTGTCCTGTTCCTGGACCAAGGTGGTTTGTATACATCTTACTCAAATGTCCCTGCAACGTCCCTCCCAGGATTTCTCTTTACAAGATTGCTGAAATAAATGCCAGGTCAGGTGTCTCTGCCCTGCAGCTGCAGCAGAGATTGTGTTGAAGCTTCAAAAAACCAAGCCATCTCAGAAATCTAAGAAAAGCCCTTCAAAATCTGTTTTTATTTTGTTCTTAAATGTTTTATTTTGTTTTAATTTTAGCTTCTGGTTTTGAAATCCTGGGGACTCAACAGTCTATTGACTCATCAAGACCCATCAGTTTTGGCCTGATTCTCGGTCAGTTTTTACACACTGAAGAGTCAAAAATTCTTGCTTGTGTAAGCGAAAGAGTGCAATCTTTCTCAGGAATGACAGGCATCATGTCAGAGCTTAGGGAACCATCAGGAAAAACGAGGACCCTACCTCAGGATATAGTGGTATACAGTGGCAGCATTTAGTGAAGATCCAGGAGTGTAAAAATCTAAGGAAGTACTATACAGTTGTTCCTGTTACTAAAGCCCACATTATACGTGATGCTGAATGTCTTCAATCTTGTACACATTCATTGTCTTGCAAAAGTGACATCCTAGCAGTAGTTTGGTAGACCACATTCTTGAACACAGTTATCTAAATGGACTTGTTCTCCAGGCAAACAGGACTGAGAGTTGCCAAGTATGTATCACATCTCCTAAGAGGCTGGAGGTGAATACAAAGCACATCAAAGACAAAAAGCAATATAGATGTCTCTCTTAAAAGTGGGTATCTTAAAGCATAGCCTGCCTTTGGAAAAACAAAACAGGTCTTAAGAAGTCACTGTCACGTAACTGAGTATAAAGAGTGCCCAAAGGTAATAAAACATTTGCAAGTGACAAGTCTGTTGAAGCTGTTGTGCAATTGGGAAGTATAGCTCAGAAGGAAGTGGAGACCTGTCCTTCAAACAGGAGGCTGATCAGCATGCAGAATTCAGCAACGGCAAATTCTTAGAGCCCCTAAATAACATCTGTCCTCGTAGGTCAATGATTACGACAGAGTAACCACATATGCCACGTGGCCAGCGCAGTCAGAGAGTTTCAGTCTCCCATTTCAAAATAACAAAGAAAGTCTTCAGGATGCTATTTTGTTCCAGACTTCAGAAACAACACAGCAAACAAAGGAAAATGTCCCTTCACCTTAGGCCAAAGAGTTTTGTCTCTCTGTTTCTCTAGCTACCATCTTAAGGACTCATCTGTTCTCTTATAGCCTGAGAAAAGATGTGTCCACAGACTCTGTAAGCTTGACCCAGAAGGGATCCTCCTGGAAACCTTTTCTGGCTTTATGATATTAGTTGTTTTAACTACATAAGAAGCACCACCTGAAAGAATGGCAGATGGATTTCATAACACTATGTCTCATTACAAAAGAGACAAGTCTAAAGTTTCTGTGTCCCAGGTAAATGCCTTAACCATACAGCTATAAAGTAGACAAACGTCATCTTGTCTGGAAAAGAATTATCATAAGCAGAATAGCTTTTAACAGAAGAGTCTGCTAATTACCAAGTACAAGATTCTTAGTCTGGTTGTTAAGGACATTTCAGAAATCTAAGCATCACTTGTTGGATGTCAGATAGAGACTTGAAAACAAGATTAATATGTCTGCAAGGAAAATGATCTTATTTGTAGTCAGACATAAAGGATTTGCACAACTGTCACATAAAGAGAGAAAAAAATTCCACGTTACCAGAAGCATTCCGTAACATCTTTTATACCTGGTGTGAGAACTAGGAGTTCCAGGGTTGGGCACTACAGGTCAGAGAGACAGAATAATATCTAAATTAGCCTGAGACCATGGACTAAATATGAGTTATGCTGTGAACAGCTTAGGTGTTTTATGGATGAGAACCCTCCTTTTCTGAGAATGTTGTCATTATCTCAGGGTTTTCATAATCCTGAATACTCAGCAGCTATTAGAAACATTCTTACAATAACTTATTTATCTCTCTTTCCATTGATAAAATATGTGAAAAAAATGACTATGAGAACACAAAATATAAATTGAAGTAAGCAATTTTAACATGACTTGTGTGGAAAACTTTTTTGATAATGTCAGTTTGTTCCCATTTGCATATTGGTAAGAGACTAGTTCCTTTTATTTTGTCCCTGATAAGTTCCACTTTCTGGTACTTGTACACAAGAAGAATGTTTGAAATACTATTTGAAATGCAGTAAAATATGCCTAAAAAGAAAAACAGTCAGGAAGTGGACTTATTCTTGTTTGTCAAGCAGGGCAGTATACCAGATGGGAGTTACTAGAGAGAAAAATGATGTAGCACCTATATGTCAGTCTAGAGGTTGAACTATGCCTAATTTTTCTTTAATTGTCAATACATGGAGATTAAAATTTCTTTCTCATCTGTCTTGACAGTACTTTAACCCTGATCTAGATATTTTACAGGAATGTCCTCTGTTCTTGCTGTATATTTCCATAAGGAAGTGCATTTTTCTAGTAATATAACAATGCAAGCAATCCCATCTAGTAAAAGCCATAAATAGCAATAAAACTTCCAAAAAAAATGTAGAAGAAAAGTTATATTATGACTGAATCCATAATATAACAAGTATATTGAGATTATTTGTTTGGGACATTTATAAAACAGTCAGTCTGATTTTGTCCTACAGAAACTAATACTGTAGCTATTCAAGACAAAATTTCAGTCTGACTTTAAGATCCTGGGTCAGCATTTAGAAAAGCCATGTTTGAACTTCTAGATGCAATATGTTGACCCAGAATAACTAGTGTGCGAGAAGCAATAATACCATTAAGATATTATTTTTCTGCTATTACTTGGAGAGCTAGAGAGCTGGCTCTCCTACTGTGACTATGAAGCTAAATCAGTACAAAATTGGTACCTGCCTCCACTGGGTGGCAGCTCAAGCTCTTCTCAAACCTGAAAGTGATGGCTTTCTCTTTAGCTGAAAACAAACAAACAAACAAACAAACAAACCCCCAAAACCCCCCAAACCCACCAAAACACAAAACAACAAAAAAAGAAAAAACAAAACAAAAAAAAGAAATCAACAACAACAACAAAAATACCAAAACCAAAAAAACCCAACCAACCAACCAAAACCAAAACCCCAACAATAACCCCAAACAAACAAACAAACAAAACCGAAACAAACCCAAACCCAAAACCACAAAACCAAACCAAAACAACAACCAACCAAACAAAAACAATGCAAAATTCCCCAGCATCACCCTCACATCTCATCACTTTGTAAAACTCATGAGACTTTTCTGTACATCCAGTGAATCAGGTGTTGCTCCCTTCATCCTCAGGGACTCTGTGATTGCCCATAGCAAGATGGTCTCTTTTCTGCTAATGGCACTTCAAAATCCAGTTCCCATATTACATTTTAATTAGATTACAATTAGTTCAAGGAAATGGTGTTTTAAAATGAGGATTTCTGAAATGAACACATTCACCATGAATGCTCTCTACCCACATAATTCATTGGAGACATTTAACGGATTTAAGTAGCCTATATGGAAATTTAGAGGAAAATCATGTCCTGTGTGTCATACATAGCCTTATATTTTAAAGTACACTGAAGCACCAATGAAGAAAGCTAATCTTTACAACAGTGAGAGGTAGAACTTTTGATCCTCTCTCCTAGAAAGCTCGTGCCTGTGGCTGCAAGTCATTGCTGTTGTCTGTTCAGCTGTAGTCTTTCTATTCTCAGAAGCAGGGTCAGTGCTTGGATGGGGAGTACACCCCATCCAAGCAGGAGGGAGACCGGTGTGCCTCTCCTGCTTTGCCTCCCATGACACTGGTGAGGGATGCACTGTGAGGATTCCTTCCTTCCAACTGGTGAGAGATAAAGGTCACAACTGCTTCACGAGTCAAGGATCCCATGGCCTTTTCAGGAGGATAAAGAGAAATGTCAGTGTCCTGGCCATGATGCATAAAGACTAGGTTTCCGTTAGGTACCTGAAATTTTTTTTGTACTTTCTGCTGGACAGAATTTCTCCTTCACTTTCCGGTAAGTATAATAGATTTTTCAAAGAGTTACTTGATCTCACTGCATAGATCACATTTTAATTACTGTTTCACTACATTTTAATTAGTTTCACTACAGATTAATGGTCTAATACAGTTCAGAAAATTTTACAGGACTGGGTATAAGCAGTAATGTCATTCCTAATTTCTAGGAGTAGTGCCATGAGCTGTGAAAAACTACAGCCAAAGCAAATTCAGACCATCTCTCTAGCAACAGGGGTCACCATGGACATACCAGCAGTGGCGACTGCACTGGCTCTCTACTGTAAATGCAGAACCTCATTTGGTGGCTTTTACTCAGCTTTGCACTAGTTGTCTGGGATTGTGCAAACATATCTGTGATGGTGATTGCTTACAGCATTTTGAGGGAATCAGCACTCAAACAGTAGGATTGTGGAGCAGTTTTCCTGAGTTAGACCTTAAGTGTAATATTTGCTTCTAAGAGAAAGGAGAGACAACACAGACCTCAGCTCTACCTCCAGATATTTCAACCGCACGTGACATGTCTTCCACTCAGACTGGTCACTTGATACCTGCAATGAAATAATGCAGCACATCAAGGGGAAGAATAACCTTTCTGTGCCTGTTGCTTTGTAATGTGTTGTGCTGTCAAAGAGTTTTCTGGTCTTCTGTGGAAAGCAGCTGTAAAACCTGGTCTCTGCCCAAGTGCTAGTGGATTTCTGTGCCTCAGCTACCTCATGAAAGAGGCTGTCAGAGTTAATTTTTGTGAAGTGCTTCACAATTACTACCTGACAGATGCCTAAATATGGAGCATGGTTAGTAAAATAAGGTAACTAAAAGGACCTTAAGAGGACTGTTTTTACTTTAAAAATCCCTTCTCTCAGTGCTTTGAGTTAATGTTTCCATCCTCTTTCCATTTAATCCTCATCTCACGCCTTTTGTTTCTTTTCATTTGCCCTCTGGACAACTGTTTTTGGGAAAGCCTTTCTATATATCTCTCTCTCCCTTGATGTCTAATAGATACCATCATCTTTTAAAGAGCAGCCACTCCCTCCTTCAGCTAAGTACTATCTTGGCAGGCGACTGGGGGGGGAGGAGTCTTCTTTAAAAGGCTTCGAAATGGTGTTGTTAAAAAATAAATAAATAAAGCAACAAACCTTTTAATAGGGCTTTGAACAATCATCCCTTTCATTCCTTTATGGCCTATTGTGCTTCTGGCTTTTTTATTATTTAGTGTGCATTAAAAAAAAATCCAAATGTTTTATATTAAGCCATTAAGAGTTTATTTAGGTTAAAAATAAATAAATAAATGTGGTGCTAGCATTTGGGACTGTGAATACATGCACAGTTGCCTGTCAGAGGCAACCTACAGGAGGCACATTTGAAGGCCAGAATAAGCTTCATTGAAAGACAAGAACAAAAACATCAGCAGCATTTGTTTCTGGTTAAGTACTTTTTAATGAGCCTCACTACTGGAGTGGTATACCTAGCTTTTATCTGTTTCAAGTTAATTTTACTTCCCCCATTCCTCTCTGCAGCATCATTCCCAACTGTAACTCATGGTAATTACAAGAAAAAGCAGGAAGCATGTGATTTTTAAAATCTTCTTTTTATTTTTTTTGTAATCGACCTGATGAGAATATGTGATGTGTTGGTATCCAGCATTGCTCCTGGAATTATTAAACACCCAACTAAATGCTTTTTCCATGGCCTGCCTGTTTGTTTGTTTTGTGCATTTATATTTGATTTTTAAGCACTGGGTATGTTTTGTGAATAGCCAGAAAAAGCTCGCTGCTTCTTCTTCTTCCTTCCTTCCTTCCTTCCTTCCTTCCTTCCTTCCTTCCTTCCTTCCTTCCTTCCTTCCTTCCTTCCTTCCTTCCTTCCTTCCTTCTTTCCTTCCTCTCCCCTTCAACTTTTGTTTGCCAACTTTGCCTGTCATCCACAGAGAATTCTGAAGCAGGCCGGAGATTGCTGCAAGGGCTTCTCTGTGTGCATAATTAGTATCAATCTTGCTTGGTCTCATTTCCCTGGTGGGGCTGTAGGGGAGAGACAGTAGAGTCTTTGCCATTAGATGCATTATTAGGTTCACATCTTAGCTCCCATGTGACCTACATTTGCTGAAATCGACATCAAAACTTAAACTTTCTAACCCTCTTTCTCCATAAGACTGAAGTATATGGTAACTTTTGAAAAGCACACATATAGACTGCTGTTGATATTGTTAAAGAATTAATAGACTGCAAGAAGTAGATAGGCGAGCCTTCTGAGAACCTACGTTTGACTTTGCTGTCTCAGTTTTGAGACTTATAAATAAAACAATCTGATACTCTTCATTAAGTTGAATGGTGTGACTGACAGTCCAGACCTTAGAAAATCAAGGGAGAGTTGTCCATCTCCAGTCAGTCTCCAAAGGAAGGACAGCGCCTAATATGTATCCTTCAATTAGTATCATTTTATGTGTGGGACATGGAATGTCAGATTGCAAATAACAGAAAGAGCTTCTAGCACACATGATATCAGGCACATCAAAGTCACCAGAACAGAGATGTACCCACAGCGTAAAAAAAGAGAACATGAAATTATCTCCATAGCACAGTGACATTTTCATTTTTTACTCTTTTTGCAGTTGCATTGTTGATTTTAACAACAACACAATTCTAAAATGCTAGACTCCCTTAACTTACACAATTTGGTAGATTTCCCTATAAAAGCAAGGTATACCCTTCAAAATCTAGGTACAGGATCAGTAATAGAGAAGATAAAATCAGTCAGATACTTGGACTCGGGAGACTTAATGTTCTATGGATCTTGCTGTTGTGTACAGTCTTCTGCATGCTAGTTCTGATCTATTCAAAAATAGGTACTTGAGCACGGAATAAGCTTAAGAGGAAGACGTAACTGAGATCTTCCCAGTCCATAAAACAGGAATCATAAACCTTCTCACGTTATGGTGATACTGTTAACTAACCTACTGTATACTGCAGTGTTTTAGTAGACAGGGTATGTGTTTCTGAAATACAGATAATTAAGTGGAACAGTGAGTTTATTGGGAAAGAGGAAGAATATAGGTATAATATCCTATAATATATGACTAATTTTAACGAGATGAGAAGAGCTTATAATGTAAAATTGGAATAAAGATAAAACATACATACAAAGATCAGTGGACAACTTCCTATTGGCTGCAGTGCTTTTTAAAATCTACATTAAAAAGCAAGAGCAACTTTTGTAGTGTCTTCAACTATTATGGAGAATCACAGAGTTCCAGGTTAGAAGGGACTACAGAGGTCAACTGATCCAAACTTTCTTGGCAAAAGCACAGTCTAGACAAGATGGCCCAACACCCTGTCCAGATGATTCTTAGAAGTGTCCAATATTGGGAATCTACCACTTCCCTAGGGAGATTATTCCAATGGCTGATTGTTCTCATAGTGAAAAATTTTCCTCTTGTCTAATGAGATTCTCCCCAGGAGTAACTTGTACCATTACCAGTCGTCTTTTCCATGTGATTCCTTTTAAAAAGGGAGTCTCCATCTTCTTTTTAGCCACCCTGTAAATACTGGAGGGTTCACTCTGTTAAGTGATTATATTTGGAGAATTGTGCTGCTTGACAAGGCACAACTGCAGACTCTAACAAAAGACTAGATGTTTCTTGGGTACCAAGAAAACATCGCATTTGTTTTAAAAATACTGAGGCATAGTTAGACAATTCTATTTGCAAGATCACTCACCATTCATATTTTAAAGACATTGTTTTCAAGTACTGATGAAAGAAATATAACTAGGTAGTTTAAGGTTTTGTGTATTTCTAGAAAACTTTTATATTTTTAAAACCTATACTTTTGTCATCCAATTATTGGTCATGAATCATTCAGTTGCTAAAGTATATCAGCTGTTGAATGTCCTCTATGTCATACCTGGAATGATCCTCACTCCTGGAATAAAAATTTGGTAGAATCTACATCAGAAACCTACGAAAGTTTATAAAGGTGTTTCACTTGGGATGAGGTCAGAATACACATTTACGCTGCAGAACCAGACCCCACAAAAGAAAAGCAGCTCTGCAGAGCGGGATCTAGCTCTGTGGAAAGGGATCTGGGTGTTCTAGTCAATGGTAAGTTGAACATGAGCCAACGGCAAGTTGGACATGAGCCAAAAGTGTGCCCTGGCAACCGAGAGGGCCAACTGTGTCCTGGGGTGCATCAAGCACAGCATTGCCAGCTGGGCGAGGGAGGTGATTGTCCCGCTCTGCTCTGCACTGGTGCGGCCTCACCTGGAGCACTGTGTGCAGTTCTGGGTGCCACAGGATAAAAAGGACATAAAGCTACTGGAGAGTGTCCAGAAGAGGGCTAAGAAGTTGGTGAAGGGTCTGGAGAGGAAGCCGTATGAGGAGCAGCTAAAGTCATTTGTTTTGTTCAGCCTGGAGAAGAGGACACTGAGGGAAGACCTCATCGTGGTCTATGGCTTCCTCACAAGAGGAGGAGGAAGGGTAGGTGCCGATCTCTTCTCTCTGGCGACCAGTGACAGAATCTGCAGGAATGGCAGGAAGATGTGCCAGGGGAGGTTTAGGCTGGACATTAGGAAAAGGTTCTTCCCCCAGAGGGTGGTGGAGCACTGGAACAGGCTCCCCAGGGAGGTGTCACGGCCCCAAGCCTGACAGTGTTCAAGAAGAGACTGGACAAGGCCCTCAGACACATGGTGTGAGCTGTGGGGTTGTCATATGCAGGGACAGGAGTTGGACTTGATGATCCTTGTGGATCCATAATACCACCATGTCTCCTGTTGTGCCCTCACAAACATGCACAACAGGTGTTTTACGATACCTTTCTTTTAGGTTTTTGGAAGCATAAGAAAAAATATTTACCAGGAAGTCATAAAAAAATGCAAGCATAGCCAGGGCTGCCTTGTAGATAAGAAAGAAGGATGGTTTGGATTGGGTGGCTGAAAGAGGATTCCAATACAGGTCTGACAGTTAAAGAATTAAATGACAAAGAGATCAATGAGAACAATTTTTCATCTTTCCATATCTGGAAATACTTGTTGTCTGTGATTAAGTATAAAGAAAAGCACTGGAATGGCTTTGTGTGAGCAGAGGCCAGTACTGGAAGCACTGGGTCTATATGGTACTTCTCTTCCTATAGACAGCTGAAGAAACTTCTGCTTCTCTGCCAAAGTGTGGCCTGGTGACTAGTGGGGTAAGAGTTTTCAAAAAATAAATGGCTTTAAAATAAGGAAATTGGACGGAGAGGGTTTATGATTTTAGCAGTACTTAAAATTACTGAACTGAAATACAAAATCTAAAGTTCGTCTTGTTTTTAGAGCAAACCCAAATTGCTTTAAGAATTCATTTGTATAATGAAGCAAAGTCATAAAGTTGGGTCAGAATCCCCACTTTGGGTATTCAGAATACCGAACACTTAATAGTTGAGTATGGCTTTTATAACTGAGGTGTGTTTCTTTAACACACCAAAGCAAAAGACTTGCCACAGGTTTTTTGAATTTTGCTGGGTGAGAAGTAGGGTGAGCCACTGAATTTATTTGCCTCCTTCTGTGATGAGTCTTGAAGACTCTGAATTAGCTTCTGTTGTTTAAGCTGACTCCAGGGTTCTAAATCTATTTCCTGCTTTAATTCCAGATATTCCTTTCAGATCCCTTCTGAAGAAAACAAAGGTTATAGTGAGGAAAATACCATGCAAGAACTAGAGCAAATGAACCCAGTAGACTAAGAAAGACTCAAGTTCTGAGATGGTAAAGCAAATATTGATTAATGTTAAGACAAAGTAATGCCTGCCTCTTGCTCCTCTGCACAGACACGCAACTTGTTTACAAAAGTGCTTTGTAGTGACTGGTGCTGGTGTCACTCCGTCCCATGCCCCAGAGCTATCACCGGGCCTCATGGGAGATGTGACTACAGCATCGGACATGGGACTGTTTGTTCACTCACTTTCTGTGAAGAGAGTTTTGAACTGTGTTTTGAATAGACAGCATTTTCTTTGTGTGCTTGGTAAATAACACAGAGCAAAGTTAGTCAGCAAGTTGCATAGCTTCTGCATTCTGATTCTTTGGAGCCCTTTTGTACCAAGCTTGACAGGATGTTTTTAACAGAATGTGACCTCACTGGGATACCAGAGGTAAGGAAAAAAAAAAGTTATTTGGACTGTTGTGGAATATTTTGCACAGAGCTGACCAAAAGTACTGCTTTAAAATGTCTCTTGGAAAGAATATGGTTTCATGGAGATCCAGTAAACACCTTGTTCACTGCAAATCAATGTCTTTCACTCCTTCGTAAGGTATAGGAAGTCTTAGTAAGATTTTCTATTTCCCACTTATGGAAAAAATTGCTGAATTGCAAATCTCAGAACGATTATGTACTTGCTCTAATGTGTTGAGCATAGGCCCAGTTCGAGTGACAGAACATCAAAGTGTTTTCTTTCTAACACAGAATAGAATAAGCAGATCAGATCCAGTTGTTCATCCAAGTCTGAGAAGCAGCAGTGCAAGAATCGGAGCAGTGGCAAGACCAGGTGACAACAATCTTCTGGACATCTGTACTCAATCACTGGGTAAAGGTAAGAAGGAAAAAAAATAACAAACCAAACCAAAACAGTATCAATATACTTTTTGTGTAAGATCATGCATGGATTTTCATCACAGACATTGAAACTGCCACTTGTAGTTTTGGTTGGAGGTAGAACAAAAAGGGGGCTATGGTACCCTGGGGGATGCTGGGTGGGCATCCCCTCTCTTCCCTCTGCTGGGCAATGCCGAGGGAAATGTGGGAGACTCAGCACCTTTCTGCCACAGTGGGGAAAGCCCTGCTTGCAACCAGCTTGTCAGGGTCCTTAATGTGTTGCTTGTGGTTCCAAACACTGACAGCATTAGAACGTAGTGATGTGAGGTTTAGTGGCGGTAAAAGAAAAGAGAGAAATCTGAGTGTTCAAAAAGTCAGGGGGAGATGATTAAAAAAAATCCACATAGAAGTAGTTCAAATATTTATTTATACTGTAAAAAAGTGTTATAGAGTCATGCTCAATGATCGAAGTGATTTGTTTCTATTCACGATCTGCAGAGGTTTCTACAAAAAATGAAAGAAAAACGTATTTTTACACAAAATAGCTTCATGAGTAATAGGCTCATTGCTGTTCTGAAATTAACAATAGGTGATCTGCTTGACTATGTATACTAACAGAACAACAAAGCTTCATTGTTTCTGCAGTCAGCAATTTTTTTTTCCAGTCAGTACAGGTGACTTACCAAAAAAAAAATTGTTTTGAGTCACTGATAAGTGAGAGGAAATGAAGTTCTCACGATATGTAGAACTGTTATTCATACTTATAGACTTGCATAACAAAGAATTCTAAAAATAGGCCTTTAAAATTGGAAAGTTTTGAGTGCTACTGACAATGAAAGTGTTCTTTGGTAAATGAGGATGGAAAAGTTTGCTCATTTACTTAAGACTAACTAGAGTTGCTCTTCACTCTAAGGCACATAAAGAACTAGAGATTTGTTTTTTCTTGTGATCAGTTATAAAGTGGATGGGTTGAACTTCTTTTAGTATTATAAAATATGTAATGATCATATCACTGTTCCCAGTAAGACAAGGTAATGACTTTACTTTGACAAAGCATTTACATTGATACTTTTATAATGTCAAACTTGCTACTGTACTTTGATCCACTGGCATGTGGTAGATAAGCTGCCAGCTGTCCTAATTAGAGCAAATATTTCTTCTGAAGAAGCTTCTAGAGACAAGCCTGTTCTCTGTAGCAGAAATCTGTTAAATGGGGATGACCGAATGATGATGAATTTATATTCACAACTTTGGTATTTGTGTTGCAGTAACACTTCTGGTCCCCATCACGGGTCAGACGCTGGGTATTGTATAATACACCAGATTTTATATACCAAACAGCTAATGATGCAGACATGAGGCAGCAGTTGAATAAAACAAATGTGATAAATTATTCAGTCAAAAAATACACCTAAAGTGTTAAGACAGAGTTTTCTGGCTTTGATATCTTTCTACAGCAGCATATGTGCTGTAAGGCGTTTTTTAAATGACAATTTTTCATAGTGTCTCACCCACTATGTGTAAACTGCCACCACTATTTGGAAGCTTGATTGCTTTTTGACCTTCAGTCAGGGAGAAGTTGGCAGAGTGGGGTACAGTTTACTTTATCTCCAAATTTGAACAAGTCAGTGCAAAAGTTCAATAAAAGTAAGCTGTTTAATATTTATGAAAGCTATGATGGATAAACCAGTAGAGGTCAGTACACAGTGCTGAAATGGAAGCTGAGTGCCAAAGCTTTATGTATTTATGCTTCGCTTTTGATCTTTAACTTTCTTTTAAAATATGGTAAAGGCTTACAGTGGCTTACAGTCAATATTTCTGCCCTCTTCAAAAGATAGATTAAAAATACTTGGGATAATATGATAATGACAGACTTCTTAAACGGAGCAATTTAGGCAACAACGTGTTTTCTAGCATATCATAGCTTGCAGAGAGATGTTGGAAACCTTATTTTGTGGAACAGTTCTTGAAACCAATGTGTAATATTTATTACATACATAGCAGTGACTAATGCATCTAGACAATGATTATGTCACACAAAATAAGGAGAAAGGATAACTTTTAGGAACCAAGTTTTCACATACTTGAAGGTAAAGTAACAAAATTATTTTTTTCATTTTAGGTAACAAGTTTGGATAATTATCATTAAATGTTGTTTTAAAGGTATTTTCTTAGTGCATATACACATATATACAGAGAGAGGGAGAGGCAGACATGCTCTGTATATAAAGTTGAATTATCTTTTGTTTCACTTTTTAAAGCTATTGTTTGCTCATGGTTTCCTTTTGTGATTTAAAGCAAGTAAAAGAATCCCCTCGTATAGTCTGTGCATGAAAAGATCCTCCAACATATATGAGCTGCAAAAGCTCATCTCTGAAAAGCTTCTGTTCAAGCTGCTTTCTGTGCATCTAGAAAGAGCAACCTGCCTGTCCCCATTCTATTTTCTTGCACTTTAACAAAGTACTTTGAAAACTACCTTACTCTTAAATTGTAATTGTTGAATGTTAAAAAATTACAAAACATATTTATCACCAGATAGATGTGGTATGTCCTATTTTGATTTCAGTACTGACTTACATCTGCTGTCTATGAGCTTAAGGAGAAATTTTCCAGTATATTCAGGGATAACAGAACTATACAAATGGGGTAAAATTTTTAAAATCCTCTTCACTTGTTCTGCTTACCTCTTCAAATTGATTATGGAGCCATTGGACACCATAAATTCTTTTTATGTGCTTTATTATGCACTTGAAAGTGACAGGTACTAGACAGAGACTACACAACTCTTTCTCACGGGCACTTGCATTCCGTGCCATTAGAGTCAGAAGGTGTAAGTGTGAGCGCAGTTCAGAGGGCTGTAGGAGAGGATTACTGCAGGGGTGGGATTCTCTGTGATCACTGTAACAGCCATCAACGGTATAAACCGTGGTAGAAAGGAGACAGAGATGTCATAAACTGCTGTTGAGTATCTGACCAATGATGTGGTTTTTTCCACACTTTTGTCACTGTAACATATCACAGATCTTGCAAAAGATGTCCCTTTGCAGGTGTGGTGTAAAATCCTGGTTTTGGCGAAGTCACTGGAAGTCTTGATGTTGAATCAGTGGTGAGACCAGGAGTTCTATAGGCTTGTTTCAGCATGTTTTTTCCCCTGAGGCAAAGAAAACCTAGAAATAAACTGATTTCTTTCATAGCACAAGGTCCAGTCTAACAGCGTGGCATATGAGTGGTGGCATGTTAAATGACAATTTCCATTTTTAGTCCAAATTTCTTACCAAAGGCTTGGATTCAGTTCCATTCAATTCAGTTTAGTTCTCCATCACTTAAAGGGAAGTGGAGAAACAACTTCTATTACCTATTTCACTCTTGGCTTGACTGTGTTTTGAGGAAATAGGCTTGAATCCAAAAGTCAAACATACCCTCTTTTCCCAGGTAAACTTCTGATGTCCATACCATTTTGACACACAATATTTTCATATTGCCTTTTTCACATCTCTCTCATTTTTTTGTTGGGTAAGAAGGGTGCGAGAAGTTGTATTTTGCTGAGCCACAGAGGAACTGCTCATTTGCAGTGACTGATATTGTTCATTAGTTGTTGTTGAGAGGGAGCCCTCCTCCTCAAATGCTTTTCCTGAGAAGCAGTGAAAAGGTTGACGTTAAGGTAGTTCTTATAATTCTAAATACTCTGGTTTTAGCCAGTGTTGAAGTTTTGATTGATTCAATTATGTTCATTTATACATTAAATTTCATTAATATCTGGTCTACTTTTTTTTCCTGTAACATGGGATGTAAACCCCCAAAATTCAGTGACCCAAGTAATGGTGCAGGAAATGTGTTGTTCAGTCAAGTATAATGTTATGCTAGAAGTTTGCTATTCTTATCTGTATCCAGATCAAAGACAGACAATTACAGCAGAGCTGTTCATGATTAAGGAATAGAATGTATATCTTATCACTGAATTTCTTGGTCTCTTGGTAGGTTAATGTTTGATATTTTGTTGATTGTGGTATTACATTCATACAGGTATAGTATCATTATATTTTCATTTTGTCCCTTTTTTCTGATGTCTTTGATTTATTTGTTTGCTGGTTTTAAAAATTCTTCCCTGCAAAGTAGCTATGCATATTTGACTCATCCTACTGCTATAAAGGTAGGTTTTATGTTTCTCCATTCTCAGTGTATGTGTGTACAGGGCTAACTTCCAAAATATTTGCATTACCTGATATGGAGGTATCTATCATTTAACTATAAAGCTGTGTGTTCTGTTTAAGCATATATCAAAAAATTATGGGAATCACACTCAGTCAATGGTGATCAGTAACTGAGACAGTGGCACTAGTGAAAATGTCTTCCTATAAGCAAGGAAACAGAGGCATTTGCACCAGCAGTTGAGTAGATAAAGGTTCCTTACCTGTAATTTTGTTATCAATCCATGTATTGCAAAATAATCTAAAATAAATCACAGCAAATAAATTAGAATGATAACTGTAGATAAATTGTAATTTCAAACGTTACACAGGGAGGAAAATGGTAGATTTTTCACCCATTTCAGGAATAAAAGGGCAGCCTAAGGAATTGCTGTAATTCCGGGAAATGTACTTTATAACACACAAAACCATCAATGTAGTGGTTTCATTTTAGGTGGTTCTACCATTTTAGAGAAGCATATCTGTGGAGGCAACTTTACTTCTAAGGTGTTTAAGGGATCAGAAATGGTATTTTTCCCTGACTATATTAGATTGGATGGTATAGCTAGGTTTGAGGTTTTTTTACTTTATTCTGGAGTACTATTTGGAATGCTCTACCTGTCCTTTACACTATGTAGCTCAAGTCAATATTAGGCTTTTCTTTTTCATTTCCCCACTTTGTCATGTGTCAAGAATAAACTTTTTTTTGCCTCCGGTCTCTTCTTGATATTCTTTACATCCCATTGAAATCAACAGGATGATGAACTCAAGTCTTGAGTGTCTTACATATCCTGGTAACAGAAAAATCCAGTTGTATGAAGCTGAGGACCTGTAGCCTTTACAACGTCAACATTAAACCTGAGATACAGGTGGAGTTAAGGCTTTCTAGAAAGTTTGAAAACCACTTCATTTTCATAGAAAATTTATCAATCATTTTTCTTATACCTATGTATTTCTAAGAGGTCAATATTCACACTATCATCTTAACTGTAAAATAAATAAATGTGAATTCAGGTTTTGTATTACATATTCATAATTATGTTTACAAGTAAAGTCATTTTGAAGACCTTTGTGTTTTTAACATGTCTCATTTAAAAGCAAAACTTATGTTTGGCTCTACAGAATAACACTTTTATGAACAAATTGTAACACATCAAAAAGATCTTCTGTAGTATATGTTTGTGATTACTCAATATACTGCAAGAGGATATTAAGAACAGGCTTCATAGAATAGAAAATATTTAACAAGTATATAATATTTTTCCTCTTGTACTTTAAGAGCAAATCTCAATTTCACTTTTATTTACTAGGTTTTACCAAAACTGTAAAAACACAATGAATAGCAATGTTGTTTGACTACATCATTTGACTGTTCTTTGTGGAGTTTTATGTTGGTCCAGAAAAAGAAATATGCCTTTCTTAAAACTTTTTATCCATGTTCATATAATACATCTTGTATTTTTATAAATACACTCATATTTATTTATATATATGAATACGCAACAGAACATTATGAAATTTCTGCAAGAAAATACAACTTGGGAGCTCATTAATATTTTTTTGTGATCTCAACAAGTTCATATTGACATTAATTTTGTTCCAGGAATTAAGATGTTAAACTTAAGAAAATATTTAATTAAAATTAGGTGGAATATGGATAAAAGTCTTAAAAAACTCTAACTGCAGCTCTAAACAGCCTGACTCACAGAAATATTTTATATGTTTTTCTCAGTAATTTATTAGCAGTGCTTCTATAGAAGTGTTAATTATGTAATTGCATGTGTCAAAAATATCCCATTTTGCTAGCAGATTTTTACTATTTCAGAGAAAATGTATGAGTAAAGATTTTCTGGCGGCTTAATATTGGTGGTAAAGATGACCACAGAGAATGTGAATGCTTACACCTCATATACTTATACAAAGTTCTCTTGCAAAAACATGATTTGGAGTAGCATGGATTTTAATTCTTGATCAACTCAATTGCATTCTATGATGAGATGGTTGAATTTGTGTTTAAGGGGAGCAGGGGATGTCATCTACTTTGACTTTAGCAAAGTTTTCAGCACAATCTCCCACAACATCTTCATATTTAAGCAGGGTTGTTATGGAGTAGATAAATGGACTACTAGATTAGTAGAAAACTGTATGGATTGTCAGACTCAAAGGGTGGTAGCTAATGGTTCATACTCTGCCTCGATGCCTGAGTTCCTCAGGAGACCGTCCAGAAACCCAT
The DNA here is from genome assembly GCF_036013445.1 of Caloenas nicobarica. Taxonomy (NCBI): domain Eukaryota; kingdom Metazoa; phylum Chordata; class Aves; order Columbiformes; family Columbidae; genus Caloenas; species Caloenas nicobarica. The sequence continues at coordinate 123,189,505 of NC_088246.1, read as the reverse complement.
CCTGTTTAATAACTTCATGTCTTGGTGGACAGCAGGTTAAACATTGTGTGCTGACAGTGTGGAAGGCCAACAAAGCACTGGACTACATCAACAGCAGAATAGTGAGTAGATCAAAGGAAGTTGTTATTTCCCTTGACCTAGTACAAATTAGGCCACATCTAGAACCTTGCATCCAGTTCTAGGTACCCCCCACTCAAGACAGACGTTGGTCAACTGGAGCAAATTCAGTGGAGAGCTACCAAGGTGGTTGGAGGCAGAAGCATATGCCCTGTGAAGAGATTTGGAGAAAGCAGGGCTTATTTAATCTGCAGAAGAGATGTCTGCAGGAAAAAAAATCATGGTGAGACAGAGCAATCCTGAGAAAATAATAGTATTGTAACTTTTGAAATAACATTTTTCTTGCAAGTGAATAATGTCTCCTGACTCCTAAGGAAGCTTACCCATTCCCATGCATCATGTAACCTTGGGTTGTTAGAAGCTCTAATGAATCCCTAAATATTGCAAGAGATTCCCTTGCAGTTAGGCAGTAGATGTAGTGCTGCGTTGCTTTGTAAGGGCAAAGTATTGTTTTCACATGGGTAATAATGGAATGTATTAAAAAAATTATCGTTCCAGATGTAACTTGATTGTTTATCCAGGTCTCTGAACCTCCTGTGCCTGCTGGGAGGATTCTTCCAGCAGATCAGTCCTTGCCATTGCTCCTGGGATGTTAGAAATTTACTGAGTACAGGTGTTTGGCCAGGATGGTGAATGCTGTTGGTAGGGAACTGATGGCCTACGGATTCTGAATTGTGCCTTGGTTTGATTTGATGGTGCTTCTGTCCTGTTTCTGTTCTTTTCCCCTGAAATTTCATGAGAATAATTTTGCTTAGAAGAAAGAAGTGTGTCAAGGAAGTCATAAGAAATCTGATGCATTTTTGTTTGGAAGTGAAAATAGTAGAACAAAGGGAGTGATTAGCAGATAATTGTAAGCCTATCTGTTCCTTATGCCAAATCAATATGACTAACAGTGAGGACAAGGGCCTAAAAGGAAAAGGAGAGCATTCATGAGCTCTCTTGGGTTATTGGTAGAAAACACTCTACATGGGAATGTGGAATACACTGTAATCAATCTCGTACTGTATGAATTTATACTCTGGAAGATATTAGGAAGCTGCTGTGATGAGCCCTGGCATGAACGCCAACAGAGTGGTACCAGAATGTTCAAGCTGTCCCATCCAGATGTTCTCCTGTTAGGACAGAGAAAGCATCCCTCCCCAACTCACTTCCGCTTGATTGCAGACGCAAGTTTGATATATGCATTATAAGTTTATGTTTTTTTTGTGTGCTGATCACATGCAGGACTACCCAGCAGGCAGCCCTGCTCACAGGAACTTGCATAACTTTTAATCACTCTTTCCATTTCTTACCTTTTTGCTTTTATACTTTTGGATGTTCCCTTTCACCTCCCTGGCTAACTCTTTCCTGCTTCAGTCTCCTGCCCAAAAAAATCCTGTCTGAATTTCTTTCTCCCCACTGGTCCCAGCTTTGTTGTATCTCTTCAACAGTTCAGTATTTCTGATACCATTGCTGATGTACTCATGGCCTTATGTGAAATTTCTGCCACAGTTGCCCGGGCACTGTTGGCCTTTCATGACTGTACTCACCAGAAGATCCCCAGTGCTACCCTTCAACTATCTGTGAAGTTTGCCCAGTGATCACACAACTCTCTATCAACTGCCTTTGAAATACAGCCATTCTTTACAACATTATCTATAAAGTTTATTAGCTTCTCACTTCATCTCTCAGTAGTTTCTCATTTTCACTTCATATTTGCATGGGTAGTGTTAGCATGTCCTGTTCAGTTAGCTTTAACTCCAGGCAGAGTCCAGGCAGCAGCCTCATTGCTTTCCTGAGCCCTCACACTCATAGCATCATCTTAGTTGTTGCTATTGGTGCATAGTAGCACAAAGGGTAGGTAGTAAAGCAATGAATTTAATAGTAATTGGTAACTGGTGTAACTGTAATTGGTGTAACGAGGTAGCATCTTCACTTTCAGAAAAATAGTAACACATTTATATGGCTTTTCTGTTTTAAACATTGAATTTAAAAATTAACAGTGCAGTGGGACAGCCATACTTCAGGACTCTACATACACTTCAGGACTCTAAATCATTGTTTATACTTTTTGATCGTTAAAAACAACCAAACCAAAACAAACCAAGAACAAAAACAAGAACAAAAACATTTTCCTAAATGGTTTTAATTTGACACTTTGGGAAAATGAGATTGATGCTGCCCATTGTTATCTCCTGCAGAGATAGTAGTCAAATCCTTGCTTAATGGGTATGCACCTCTTAAAAATTAAAAACTATAGAATTGGGTTTTTTTGAATGATTCTTGAATATTTTGGAAATAATATTTAGTTGACTTATTTCTGTATTATTAAATCTTTGCAGTAGTTGGCTGCAAGGACAACAAAGAATAGCATGTGTAATCATTTATTTGATTATAGCACCTGCTCCCCAGTTGCAAAAAAATGTCCAGAATAAACAGAGAATGCAGCAAATCCAATTCACCTGTTTATATAGTCTTATGGCTAGTGCTGTCACAAAGGAATCAGGTTTATTCAGTGATTTCTGGAGGTCAGATTTCATGAGTGATGTGAATAAGGCACAATGGACAATGCTGACTAAAGATGAAAAGATAATGCTGGTTCTTGTAGTGAAAAAGGTTCTAGAGATTTTTGCATTAATAAAACTACTTCTATTTTTGAAACAACACTAGGGTTGCCAAGAATTTCAGTGGAATTATACAGTTGCGATATGATGATATTCTTGGATGGTTTTTGTTTCTTTGTTAAATCAGGGATCTAACACTATCCAACACTCCATCAAAGAGGTATTTCATTTGCTTATTATTTTAAAACCTTTTTGTAAGTGCTGCTAAAGAATTGGCATCCTTCATTTAATCAGCTGACAACCTGAGAAGTGCTTGTACAAGTTCTACAACTGCATCAAAGAATGGCTGACAAAGGACAAACTTCAAATTCTGATTTCCGCAGGTGTGAGGTACAGTTGATTCAGTAACTAAAGATAAAATCTGGGACTGCCAGTGTTTTATCTGGGGACTCATTTTGCATGGATGGACTGTTCTTAGAGACCTATTTTCATGGTCTGCTCCCATTTAGCACTGGATATTTCATTACCAGCCTGTGGTTATTGTGAAAGAAGAAAACTATAGCAGATTAAACACTTCTATAAGGTGTTTTCTATGGTGTGTAGACATTGCTATATACATACTCTACAGAGATACAGTGAACATATTAGAGATACTTCAGTATGAGAAATCAGTGTAATGCACAAGTGTTATGTGAAATGACTAAAAAGCAAAAATTCTTTGCTTCTTTTTGGAACTTAAGAGGATGCATCTTTCTCTTTACCTGGTCTACAAGAGAGAAGCACATTTTCCTCTTTTTTATTAAGCTTTTTAGTATTGGAACTTTCCTCAAACAAGATAAACCTGAAGCCTAACAGATTCTATCGCCAAAGGGAAAACACATCCTATTCTTAACACACTAGAATGAAGGGCTGAATCTTACTTTAAATTCTTTTCCTTTTTGCCCAAATATCAAGTAGATTTATTTAAATGAATGAAAAACAGTTCTGAATGCTCGAAGTACTTCTGTGAAATAAAATGTATGTTACACATGTACAATGACAGAGGGAAAGGAAGAAGTAGAGATTGCCAAGGACATTCTGAGAACATTTATTGATTGGAAACAAATCAGTGTTTTGGTTTGGTTTGTTTTGCTGGGGTTTTTTTTCTACATATTACACGAAGTGGTCTCTGTCTGAGTGTAATTTTTACTTTTTAGTGCCATCTGCACCTGTGGCCTTTGGACTTAATGTTTATGACAGATGGACTGGACTGTGTTTGCACCGTTTAGTGTATAATCCTTCTGTATGTATCTATGCCATGCTAGGTAGTGGCACTGGCCCAATGGGCATATTTATTAGTGCAGACTTCCTATCTGCTTCCATTGTTCTGTTGCAGTGTCCTTTGAGCCTAACGGACCTTGCTTTGTGCTGGACCCACCTACAAAATATTGTTCCTGATTCATGCCAGATTATCCACTGCAGACTCTAAATTTTTTTCTTTTTTTATCTTTTTCTTTTTTTGTCCTTAACACATTTGCCGACTGGAACACTTAAAATGGATCAATTCCATATTGTAAATGCTGTTCCTCTTCTCTCAGACTGCAAGCTTCACTTTGGAATAAGCTCGCTAGCTTTGTTTGCTAGAATCAAAGTGCTTGATTAAAAAGGAGAAGAGTTTCCTCTGAAAAATGTTGCATCTCATGCTACCTGAGCTCCCACTCTGCTGGAAGTGGAAGATGCTCCCAGCAAAGCAATGGCTCCTCTAAAACAGGGTGTAATAAATGCAGGCCTGACTGTAGGAGCCTGCTGGTCCATGGCTGGCAGCCTGGAGCTGTGCGGCACGTCTCATTCCTGCTGACTTCATCGGCGTTATGCAGTGGGTGTGGGGAAAAAAGACAAGCTACTGTTGCACAAGAAATGCTGCCTTCTGTATCAGTAGAACAGCAAGACAAACATCAAGCAAATGGAAAAGTATGCAACACTTAGACATTTGCAATTTTTAAGTTTTTTTAAGGTTTGTGAAACTAACAACGGACAGAAGTGATATCATGATAATAAAGGACAATTTAGTATTGTTCATTTATCTCATGAAATCACGAGTTTGCCTGTCTTAAATTTTTGTGCCTATTACAGAAATGCATGAAACGAACCTCACGGTTTAGCTGTAGTCACATCAAATTACTGGCAAATTTCAGACATTTGAGAATGAAAAGCTCTATGTTCTAACTATTAACATAAATAATCCTAAAAGTTAAAAAGGATTTTAAAATATTTCTATAGAAAGTAATAATATCCTTTTAAACGCTCTATGGGAAGATACATCACCTATATAACTTCTCATACTACATAGCAAGAATGTGCATTCTGTGCTCAAATTATCATCATTACAAGGAAAGGAAGCATATTCTGTGGCACACACCTGGATTCTAACAGGCTTAGTTTCTGAGGTGGGTATACCCACTAATCAGATTCTGCAGAATGAGAAAGAAGGACTGGGAGGGATAATTTATCATTTCATAAATTAAAAAAAAAAAAAAATAACAGCACTTTCCTATCTAGAAAAGGCTTCTTTATAATATTGAAATAAAGCTGTATAGTAAAAAGAAAAGAGATTCTGGTGGCATATTAATGACTGAGAAGTAGAAAAGGCAAAATATCTGTTTTCCTTTTCAGCCATTTTAAATTTGGCATTTCTAGTTTGCAGGAAAAATTTCAACTATAAAATATCTGACCAGAATGTGTAACAGAGTGAGCTTGAGTTTGAGAAGAAGTTATGTGGAAGTCCATATACAAATACTCATGTATGTTTTGAATATCTTCCTTTTTCATTCACCTTTAATGCTGATGAACACTTAGCACTTTTGAAGATCAGGTACCTAAACTGCAATGATGAAATTCCATACAGGCATTTTTGTAAAGGAATGTGTATATTTTCAACCCTGAATTTATTATTAAAACATAAGATTGAAATTTGAAAATCTCATGGTCATATGTTTGGAATAATCTTTCACACCTCATTAAACTTTTATTTTCTTTCCTTTTGTAATATCCGAAAGAGTTTCATCAATTTAATCTGTAGTTGCACATCTTAAAGGAATATTTTTAAGAATGCAGTGTAGAAAACGTGCAAGCTAGTTGTGGGCAGATCCTGTTTAATATCCTTCAGTTTGAATTAGCTGTGTGACTGTTCTGAATTTTTTTTCCAGTTTTTGTTGTGGCAGTATCACAATTTGTTCCTGATAGATTATTGCTCACCTACTCTATGGAAAAGCAGTTTCTAAGTTGCTTTTACCTTCTGCCAGTAAGTGTGATGAAGTATTTTCTTGAAACTACCATAAAAGCTCCAGTATCTCTTTTTTTGTAAAGATATATTATAAAATTTAAGGGGAGATAAGAGATTGGTGCAGAGATATACCACAGAGGAGTCAGGATATTAGACTGCTTATTTTTTATTTACTTTTCTTTATTTTGTTTTATGGAGTTCATAGCCAGAGTTCAGAACAACAATAGAGATATTATCCAGGTTTGCCAGGACAGAGAAATAATGTTCTGCCACAAAAGTCTGTTACATGAAAAGATTAGCTTTAAGGCTATCGTAATATTTGAGTTTATGACTGGAGCCTTCTGCAATAATGACCTGAAGGGTTGTGACATCATGTAGACAAGCTATGTCACCATTCAGCTGTGATTATTGTAACTTCAGTGCCAGTAATGTACAGTGTCCCAGAACTGTGGAGCTAGGTATCATGTCCTGCAAAGGGAATTATTCAGTTAATTACAGAAGTGCCTGGGGACTGAGCTGAAAAAAGCACATAATAGCAAGGTTATGCCTATCAAGGATATGCAGCCTGAATCTCCCAACTGTGAGGCACAGTAGAGACGAGTGTGATGTGGTGACCCTCCCTTGTGGATCATCATCATACGCCTTCCCTAGATGTTATGTGATCACTAGCCAAGCCAATATACCATACTACCATCACCTACCCTCACATCTGCAGGTTTGCATCTGAAATGCAGACAAACGAGGGCATTTTTCATTACCCTGAATTGCATGTATCTGTGAACACTGGAGCGTCAGCTTTACTTGGTTTTGATGGAAGTCACTCTTCTGTTAGAGGAACTGTAACTCTAAAGAGCTTGGCAGAACATCTGAACTGGCCAATAACTAACTACATATTCGTGGGGAGAGGAGACAAGAGACTGTGTTCATCTCCAAACACTAGCTCAGGAATAGTTTCTTTTTGTATGTAAGCCTGCTGTCTCTGCATGGTCTTACTGAAGTATCAGAACCCTTCTATTCAAATATTATTAAGTGTAGATGCATAGCCTGGCTAGAGTCCTCAATCATTTTCTATCACTGAAGCCATTCTTGCCTGTTAGGCTTCAGGTATGGTGGAAGTCCCTATGCCAGGCCTTCCACCTTCTACTTCTTCCTATTACTATAATTTCTTCATAGCTGCAGACTTTTTCTGATTTTTCTGATCTACAAGAATGATCCATTAGTTTTCTGGTAGAAGAGAAATCCACAGTTGTGGTCCCACAGAAGCCTTTTCAAAAGACTCATTCGACGCCAGTGTCCACTGAGCTCTGTATCAGTTTTCCATCTACCTTCATGATCATCTGCATTTGCAAAGAAAGAGGACAGTGCCCTTGAGATTTCATCAGTTCTGCTCTGGACAGGATTTCCATATTGGAAACAGATAAACTGGTTTTCCTTATCCATGACTTTCCAGGCTCTAACCAATGGATTTAGTCACTAACTTCCTAATGTCTCTAGGCATGTTTGAGTCTGATTATTGGAAAAAACAATCACGCCACTTCTAACCTGCTGAGGGATTCCACTGCCGTCATTCAGTGTAAGATCCGCTATGCAAATCAACTCCCCTTTTGGCTGCTGGAACACCATTTGTTGCTGTTCGATCACCTGTGACTTCTGAAGGCCCCACAGGCAAAGGAAGCTGCAGGTTGCTGTGAGCCACACCTGACACCTCCTAGAATGGTCCTGAGCAATGACTGATGGAAGATCTGCAACTTTCTGTTTCTCCACCAATCTTCTTTCCTAATATGTCTGCACATATTAATTAACCCATTGCACTGTTTTGTCTTTGCAAATTATTTTAATTGTTAATCCATTTCTGATGATTTATACATAGATATTAGAAGCAACTTATACGTATTGCAATGGGATCAGTTTTCTTATCTCCTCCTTATAAAACAAAAAAATTTCTTCAGTACTGAATACTAAATATAAGGATGCAGTGGGAGATTCATCAAATGTTGCAGAGAGAATAGTGCTCAAAGGTTGGTTGCTCATATGAATTTTTTTTACAAATAATAAATAGTGCTGTTGCTGCTTTCCTCTCAATCAGGGGTGTTACATTTATACAGTCCTAAAATTACATTTGGCCCTTTGAAGGCAACCGCGAGGCTGATGTGGGCCCCAGTGAAAATGAGTTTGACACCCCTGCTTTAAATGTTAACCTCAGTTTGTGCACTCAGGAAGCATACTTAAATTCTGAATAATTGCTCCTAGTTGAAACTAAAAGAAAAAATGCATTTAATTTATGAATAAACAGTATAAAGTAATGTAATTTGTGCCTTTTTAAAGTTTTAGAAATATTTTTCCTGTGTTTTTTCATTTTTCTTGTAGACTAATAGATTGAAATGACAATATATAAGCAGTTATTGAAATTATAGTAAAATTATTTGAAAAAGAAAAGCATATGCCAGAAAACTGCAAATACTTGAATAATAAGAGAGTAAAATGAGTGTATCTGTAGAAAGCTTTTTTCAGAGATCCCTATAAGATCCTTTTCTTTTGATTAAAGGTCTTTTAGCTTAAAGACCTCCAGTTTTCATTAGACCTGTTTCTTATTTTTTTAGATATCATTGGGTCCTGCCTACAAAAAAACTGTGCACATGCAACCTTCCTATGTTCACTTCACTCCTTCATTAATGGGGGGAGTTAGAGCATTGAAAAATGTGGAAGGGGTTGGACTAAACTAGTTGGAATCCATTGTTCCTCTGTATATGGACTGGAACAGACAGAGCTTGATTAGTTTCTTTAGCCAAATCCAGCAAGCAAATAGATAATTGATTTTAAAGTCTGTTCTTGTGGTAGTCTTCAGTCATAAGAAAAATAGTTTTTAATGTGGTTGACAGCCTCACATGTGAACCTCACAGCACAACTTCTGCACGTGACTGAGATTTGGCCAGCAATGGGCTCTGTGTGGGATTCTTTCATTTGTCCCCCTCACTCCTCTGAAACCTTTTCTTCTGCTTGTTATTTGTATTTCCATTCCACCAGTTAATACTGTGATCAGTGAGGATGAGAGTAATCCACCCTTTATACAGGTCTTATGTCTTTCGTCCATCTACCTACATGTTTTCCCTAAATCCTGTGATTGCTCAGTAACTGGCAACAGAGACAGATGGAGGATGTCACACCTACATACATGATGAAGAGATGATGGCTGCTGGCCATCAACTTGCGGTGACAGAGGCATCTTTAACTTCTACATCAAAGAAGCCCTTTTTAAGGATAGTGTCACTGTCATCAGTTGTTGAAAATGGAAAAACAGATCCTCAGCTGTCATGTACTCTATCATTGATTCACTGTGCTACAACAGCAAGCCAGTTTTACAGCAAAACTATCACATAAAACAAGCTAAGCCAAAAAAAGTGACAGACTAGGTAGGTGTTCAGTACATATTGAAAGAGTCTTGAAAAATGCACTATTAATATAGAAATCTGAAATTAAATGTGTCTTTCAGATGAGATAAATTTTAACGCAGCCATTGCTGTATGTTTGTATTACCAGAAATCTGACTTAGAGAATAAGTATCTTCCTGGTGTTTCCTTAACTGAAGCTGATATCAAAGTTAGAGTCTTTGTAATGTTACTGGCAGATTTTATGAGAAACTAGGTATACCAGTGAAGGTGTATCCACAAAAGCATAGGATAAACTTCTGGATAAAGACTTAGCCATTTTGTGTAACATAGGAAAATACAGCTGATTATGTTGCTGTAGGAAAGAACAGCTTGAAGCATGACAACAAAAGCTGCAGTGTTGACTGCTTATAGATATGTTAAGTAGTATCTACTCAGATTAATAGTTTCCTCCATTTAAAAAAGTAGCTGCACTATGATTTCCCACTCATTAGTGGGGAAAAAAAGAGGTGTATTTGGAAGGAACCGGAAGGAAAGGAAGGTCTAAGACTCGGAATTTCTTTTAATTAATTTACTTCATTGTAGAAAAATAATGGGTAAAATAGCATGAAAAATAAGATGTGTGTCTGCAAAATAGATTCAACTGTATTAAAAGACTATTAATGCTAGATTCCCAGCTCTTAAAACAACCCCTTCTTTTTGGTGCTCTGATATTTGAGTTTATAGAATATATATTCTCTTCCTTCTGACTACTTTGCAGACATTTCTTTTAATTATAATCTGACAGACTGGCATAAAAATGCAGTAACTATCAGAAATTGTCCCACTGATGCCTATGGAGCTATTTGCAAGAGAAACTGCTGGCCAGAGTAAGCAAGGGCTCCATTAAAAGGTTCAAATGGAAGATAAAGTTAAATTTATGTTTACTTGATAGATTCCTATTCTCTAACATTTCTCTTGTTTAAATCCTTATTTCTTCCACTTATATTTCTAACTCCTTCTAACTCTTTCTCTGTTTCTTCCTCTTTTTTTTTTCTTATTTTTCTCATTCCTCCTCCTAATATTCCATTTTAACAAGATTTTGTGAGTCACACTGATTCCACGCAAACATGCTGCTGTACTGTAAAATAAATAGCCTTGAAATGCTACAAAGCAAATCACTTGCCTTCAAGATTAAGCTAAAATGTTTGCTTCAGCTTCATGTCTGAATATCCTTCCACTTAACCAGATGATAGCAGACTTTTTGCCAACAAAACATATCTTTACTGAAACAGGGCCATCTTTCAATAAGAACAGAGCAGTATGATGCCCTCTGCCATCAAAACATGCCTCTAGCCCTATTTATTTTTGAGGAGCTTTGTACTGGATACAAACTGATCATGAATGTTATCCAGCTTTATATAAGACATCACATGGTATTGGTAATCTGATACAGGGTTTTAAATGGATAGCTACACTGCCAGTTTTAAGTGCCAGCATCTTTTTTTCCTTTTGCTATCAAGTGGTGTAGCATGTACTGTTAAGAAATACTTCAGCCTTCATTTAGTTTATCCTGCCTGCAGAAGAATTGCTACGTCTTTATTTTGCTTTTTATCTTAATTTTTCTGAAAAAAATAAACTATATGGTATTCTCTGATGTAGTATCCTGGAAATCAATTTACATTTTACTTCTTCCTTCCAAATATATTTTTTCACAAGCTTGTATTTCAGCTTTACTGTTACAGGTCTGGACAGTCTTAAAAAACATATAATTACAGACAAGAAATATTGACTTTTCTTGGTGTTTATTCTTATAGAATTCTATTTGATTACCTATACTTGTATTTGTAAACCTAGAGAATCAGCCTTATTTATGGATTAGGTATATAATTGACATTTGCTTCACGCAGGCATGGAAAAATCTAACCTGGTGTGAGAAACCTGAAGCGTGACTAACATCCTGAATTTTTGCTTTGCAAGATAATCTGGAGGGTGGATGAGCATTGATATGGAAAATCTAGCTTCTTTTTCCCAGAGGGCACCTTTGCATTATTGTAGCTGAAATGTTTCATGTACTGTATCACTTTGATCTGAAAGCAAAAATCTGATGAACACTTGTTTGGATATTTTAAAGGTAATGATAGTCTCTTTGATCAATCCCTTGAATCCCTAGTTTCTTAAACCGTTTTAGGACAAGTTAAACTAAGAGTCTGGAGCTGGTCTGCATGTGCTTGAGGGAAAGAAAATTGGCTACTTTGTGCTTGTCTTACTCGAAAAAAACAGGTATGGGAAAAACACAGCAGAGCAAACATTAAAAAAAGTGAGGAGAACCTATCCGAAAATTTTGTAAGCAATTAGATGGTACTACAGATAGAAGTGTCTCAAGCTGACATTTCAGTATTCAATTATATCTCACACATTCACTTGCAGTTGAAATAGCTTAAGCAGAGATGTGACTTAAGCGGGGGGCTAGAACTGATAAGAAGTTATACACTGAAGATTTGTTTATATGTTTCTTCTACCATGAGAGAGAGATCTGTAGTTTTCTATGCTTCCCTAACTTTGTGAATTAGAGAAATTGAACAGCATGACTGAGTTTGAAAGGGGTAACGTTAATGTGAAGTCTAAGGATTCTTTATGTGAGTAAAACCATTATGGTTCATTCCATGAACAGCTGCTAGCCAATAAGCCTTTTAAAAAACCTTTTGGAGATAACACTGAAAATCCAGAGCTCACACTCTCACTGCAGCATTTGTACATTGAATTTTCAAAAATAGGGCACATCCAAACACATATTAAAAGGTAATCTAAATGACTCTTAGGGACTCAATATTATAGTAATTTTATATCTGACATACCATTGAACTTACTAGGACTTTACTTAGTACCTACTAGAGAAGTTGTTCTATATTAAATGTATTTCAATATAATGAAATGTCATGGTTTTGAAAATGGTTTCAGTTGGTAACTTGATTGTCCAAATGTACACCTGAGTGAATCTGTCTGTTGGGTATTTCCACTCTAGAATTTGTGCAGGTTGCAAAGCTATCACAGTTTGTGCGAACACAGAATGATGTATGTAATAACTGAGGCCCACTAGTGAAGCTATGTTAAAGCTTCTACCAACACCTTTCCACTGAGCTACTTATGTTGAGGTTATGTTGTAAGTTTTTGGGGGAGGCCCTTCATTTATACTCCACCTGCACAGCAGTTCTGATTGCAGATTAGTGCTATGTTGTAAGAAATAATAAAATCAATGGATTTGTTTGTACTTTGGGCAGTTGTTGGATTTCATAGTAGCACTTCTCACTTTCTGGCAGATGGTACAGTGGTTACCTCTGCACTTAGAAGAACACAGATCTCTTCTTTTCTGCACTGAGAGAATCTTAAGAATTAAAAATGTGGCCATGATAAGCCAGAGGAAAACAGAAACAACTTGTTTGTAATGCATATAACTGAAAAAATATATTCAGAATGAAAGTAAAATGTTGAAAAGCATCCTTCTCTCTTTATCTGATGCAAAATTTTCTAGGAACTAAAGGACTGGAGTGCCAGTTCCAAATCATCACAGGTATTGAGCAGTGGTAGAACTGTCCATAGAAAGGGACATCACATTTGAGGGTTTCTATCTTGAACAAACAGCACTAAGTGCTAAGGAACCAGAGCTTAATTACAGAGACATAAGTGTGAGCCGGAAAAGGTACTATAGCCACCTGATTGTGGTACAAATATAAACATAGTCTATACCTAAGCAAGACAATTTAAAAATGTGTTTCATTTTTAATTAAGATAAAGCTATTTAAATTGTAAGGGTTTCTGGTACTGGTGTCCTACACGTCCTGACCAATGCATGGGAAGAAAAATTATATTCCACTTTAATGAAATTACAAAACATTTCCTTGAGATTTGATCCTGTTGTTTAATAGCACTGTCTCATCTTATGGACAACTTAGCTAATGCTGGGGTAACCAGAGATGCCTGTTGGAGCACATGAGTTGGAAATACATCAGTTAAGAATGTAACAGCTGCACCTTCCGCTCAAATTATGTGGTTATATCTTAAAGTACAAATGTTCAAAACACAGTTTAAAAGATAATAGAAACTTCAGCTAAGTGACTTACACCACTGAAATGGAATTAACAATAAAAATAATGATGGATATACAACTTCAATTGAACTGACAGGCTCAGTTATAACAACTTTATGCTGTGCATTAGAAATTTGTCCCACTGTGTCTGATGACTATAGTTATCAGGGCAGAACAGAAAAGCTTTAATCATAGGCTTAAAATATGTTTTGTGGTTCCTTTTACATACTTGATTTGCCTCTTGTATGCAAATATTATATTTACTACATATTTGAAGAGTGTTTCCTTTTAATCCACATTGATCTTAGTTTGCAGATTGACTAACTTGCTTTGTGTAAATTACACTGTAAAGAAAGCTTTAATGGTTGAATTAGATGTTCTGTTCCCTCTTTACAGTACATTTTGTTAGTCTAAACGCATGGCGGCCAGGCTTAAAACTTATACCTACAGGTACCTTTTCAGCACAGTGCTCAGGAAATTAACCATGGAACTCTCATTAGCATTAATGGGTGCTTAGTGGCTAATTTACTGTGCACCACGCTTAAAACATCCCCCTCAGGGTGCTTACCAGGCTGTGTGGGAGGTTCCTCTGTGCTGATGGTATTTTATTAGAACCAGCTACAAAGGAAAGATTTTTATTTCTATGACATCTATGCCTAACTCTGATTCAAAGGGAAAAACACACCTGTGTTCACCACGAATTTGCTGTAACAGCAAAATAATCCCATCTAGGAGTACTGGCAGAAAGATACAGTAGAAAAAAAAGATATGCTATCAATACATGTAATTTCTCAAAACCTGGAAGGTTACACAGAATATCTTATTTTCCTGCTAAATATTAAATATTAAAAACATAAACTTTCAAAATAACTATTCAGAAATTTGGAACCACTGTTCCAATTTTAATTTAGACTCATTATGCATGTATTTTCAATTACAAAAGGAAAACTTTAAGAAATTAAGATAAATCAACTGGAAGAAAGAGCTCAGGACCTACGTCTGTAAGAAGTTAAAGTTTTCCCAGTTAAAGGTGCAAAAATCCCCCGGAATTCACACTCTAGCCAAAGAAGAAAAACTGTTGGGAATGCTCCCAAATACTGTATAATTAATTTTAAAAGAACATTAAGCAGAAAACATATAAGGAATGAGGGAAATATTTAGGACAGGACTTTGCATCCTGTTACCTTCTAGTAAAGGTATAAATAAAACTGAGTTGGGTAGCCCTGTTTAAGACAGAGAATATGACTGACTCTGGAAAAAGTCTCTTATTTGTTCCAGATGTGTTTACAGAATATCTTTGTAGAATCTGGCAGCATATTTACAATGGATATCTTCCCAAGGATAACTAACAGATACATCACAATCTCCAATCATGGATGAACTGTAACAGATGTAATGAAGTGTGTGGTGCAGGAAAACCACAAGATAAAATATATATCACACTTGGAAGGCTAGTGTCTTTCTTTTCACAAATACACAGATTGACTGTACATAGTAGTTCACAGCAAGAAAAGAAAGGTAGGCATGGTTTCACTTGGAGCAGTTGACTCCAAAACAGCTTCACTGGGCTGGGAATAAAGCAGCTCTAGTGATACAGACAGAGGAAAACTACAGGTCTTGCGTATACTTACTTCCCCTAGTGTAAGATTTGTTGCTGTGGTCTAGGTGATCGTAGAATCATATAATTGTTTGGGTTGAAAGGGACCTTCAAAGGTGATCTAGTCCAACCCCTTCGCAATGAGCAGGGACATCTCCAACTAGATCAAGTTGCTCAGAGCCCCGTAAAACCTGGCCTTGAATATTTCCAGGGATGTGGCATCTACCACATCTCAGGGCAACTGGTTCCAATGTTTCACCACCCTCATCATGAAAGTTTCTTACATCTAACCTAAATCTACCCTCTTTTAGTTGAAAGCATTACTCTTTGCCCTGTTGTAACAGGCCCTGCTAAAAAGTATCTCCCCATCTTTCTGGTAATCCCCCCTTAAGTACTGAAAGGTTGCAGTCAGGTCTCCCTGGAGCCTTCTTTTCTCCAAGCTGAACAACCCCAACTCTTTCAGCCTGTCCTCATAGGAGAGGTGTTCCAACCCTCTGTTCATTTTTGTGGCCCTCCTCTGGTCCCTCTCCAACAGGTCCATGTCTTTCCTGTACTGAGGGCACCAAAGCTGGACACTGGACTCCAGGTGAGATCTCACCAGAGCAGAGTACACCAGCAGAATCACCTCCCTCAACCTGCTGGCCACACTTATTTTGATGCAGCCCAGGATACAATTGGCCTTCTTGGCTGCAAGCACACATGGCTGGCTCATGTCCAACCTTTCATCCAGCAGTACCCCCAAGTCCTTTTCTGCAGGTCTGCTCTCAATTCCTTCATCTCCCAGCCTTTTTAACTGTCTTAAGTGCTGCTTCTTGGAGGATCTTGGCTCAGGTGATACTTTTTAGATGGTCCTAAAAAGTCTTAGTAACTTAAAGACTATTGCAGTCAGGAAATATAAATCTACTTTCAATTGCGCTTTATTTTCTTCTTGCTCCCCTTTAGCCCTCTCCCTACCACAAAATGGACAGTAAGTACTATCTTGTAGCAGGCAACAGCCTGTTTTTAAACAGCACAAGAGGAAGTAAAAAGTGCTACATCCATCACTATTATGAAGAAACTTGGATAGAATAGACTATCTAGAGACCTTCCCAAAACTGTAAAATAGTTTCCTTACATCCAAAAAGATATATGTATGGCAAGATGACTAAAAAAGTTTTCCAGAAGGGTGGCAATTCTGGAGCATGCTGTGTATGAAGGAGCCTTTATAGGTCCTGGAATATGCCTGCCCTTGGTCCCACTAGATTAACATGTCCTGCCCTCCACCACATGTAAAACTCAAGTTCTACCAGTGCCCATAGGAAATATTTGTGCCTCTGGAAAAAGTAATAATTTCAAAAGTTCAAAGGGAAAAATCCTGACACCACTGAAGGAAATGTAAACCTAGCCACTGGCTGCTGCGGAGTTTGAATTTTATCTCTCATTAGCAAAAAGTGAACTGAAAATACAGATAAGACCTGATGTACTTCTTACCATCTTCAGCTTTTAAAGAAAGTGAGGACTGAATACACTATTTGCAATAGATATCAATCTTTAAGTGTGTAAGGAGATGGAAATGAGATGGTACAATTAATGATACACAGGAAGATGTAGCATGAGTCAGCATAGTTTGTACATTCACTTTGACATTGAAGAACCTTTAAGATAAAAAAAAAACGTTTAATGAACCTAGCATTCTTATACATAGTAATGGCAAATACAATGATACTCTGTGATATACTTCTATATTTTACCAATGTAATATATTTTCAATGAGTTGATCTGTTAGAAAAATGTTCAAATGTTTTTCTATCAGATGCTGTCATCTAATGAAATCTCACTTAGAAGACTGTATTGAAGATACTTTCTGTCGATGCAGGCATCCATCTTTGTTTTTCTTCATGGACCTTCAGGTAGAACATGAGATTGGGTAACCTAAATATATGTTGTTGACCTAAATATATGTTGTTGACAGTGTGTGTACCTGCTCTACTGCAACTGCTGCAAATTGTTTACCAATTAGCTAAAAATTGCATTTTTTTATCTTCAGCAATAACATAAAAAAATTCTTATCAGTGCCTGATAAATCTAGAACACAGTGGTGATTGTTTGGGAAAAATGCATGTTAATAGGCTGACTTCTGTACTAGAAACACTAATAAATGTTTAGTGAGCCTCTTAATTTTTTTTAAATTACATCTACATGACATGCTGCTATCCTGTATGGAGCTGCCAAAACTTTCTAGTACTGGAATCTGGACTGAACATGAGCTGACTTATATTAGTGTGGTTCATGCCAGCACATTCATGTTGTTTCATGTACCTGCTGGTCATGTCCTCATTTATAATTTCCATATCTAATTCAGGCACATCAGTGCACTGTGCAATATGCATATGTCTTTAGATTGCAACACACCAGCAGGTTCCTCTACAAGCTGCCAGCACACAAATGCTGCACCTCAGAGCACCTTGGCTCAGGCAGTACTTTTTAGATGCTCCTAAAACTTCTTTGTAACTTGAAGACTATTTGCAGTCAGGAAATATATATACAATTTCCTTTTCTTTTCTTCTTGTTCCCCTTTAGCCCTCTCCCTGCCACAAAATGAATAGTATGTACTATCTCTTAGCACTAAAAAAAAAAAATAAAATAAAAAAAATCCAGGCAATGTCATATTATGTCCATATAGCATATGTACAGCATACAGTACATGTGCAATGGTCTCTTAACAATTTTCTGTTCTCATACTGCATACGCTTATGCACCTTTTACACATAACCACAGATCTGTAGTGTTTTTTACAATGAGCAAGCAAATAGTGTTTTTCTGCTGATGTAAACGAAGTGATGCTGTAGCTGCATGGTATGGCTCAAACATATATCTTGTATATTTACAAGAAGCAGAATACAGGCTAGTTTAATTATGCAAAAATATTTATCTCTCCCCTATTACCATATCTGAAAGTGTATTTCCCACTTCCACAGTTAAATGTATCCTCATATCAATTTCTCATATGTAGTGCTCAGCACAGTGCTTTACATTTTCAAAGAGCTTTAGAAACATTAACTAATTAACTAATGCATGTCATTATGGGCCTGTAAATCTTGGATGTCAAAAGGAAAAGACAAGGCAACCTTAGTGAATTAAATAAAACACAGATTAAATTGCCAGGATAGCATTCCCAACATGGCAGATTTCTCTGCCCTGTGGAAAACTACTCTCTGACCTGCAATATTGTTTCTTGCTTCTTTCTTCTGGTGTGAGATACCACCACTTGGTGATAAGCCTTCCCTTCAGTTTAGGTCCCATAATTCATGAGGCCAGTCTCAGTCACATGGCACGCGTCTGTTCCTGCTTTAATAAATATGAGCATAAGATTGTACTGTCTTTGAGATGTGGTTAAGATAGTGTTTATTCCAAGACATATTCACTACAGAGTCTTAGAATAGGAATGAATACAAATGTAATAATCTTGAATTCTGATTCATAAAAAATCCTATTTGTCAATTTAGATCAGAATCATACTCCAAAAGTTAAAAGCTAAATATGAGACTTAATGATAGGAGATATTTATGTCCTTTGATACAGTTCTGATTTCTAAAGGATTATCTGTATAAAGATATCTGATCCATTTCCTGGGAGAAAGTGTCTCATATGCTGGATACAGGCCACTAGAAAAAAAAAGTCATTTGGCTCACAGCTTATTCATCATCATTCTCTTTCCTTGGATCTCTTCAGATAGAGGCAGAGAGTGAATTGTTGTCTTGATGATTTTTTTATAGCTGTTTGCTCCTGGCCTGCTTTTTCCAAAGTTCTTCATGCCTACCCCTACACATGAATGTAAGGCATGTCCCTCACATGACCCAGCTACATGCTTTGCATTCCTGATATGTAATGGTGGTGTTGTATCTTCTCATGGCTGGAGCTATGTTCTTTCACATACAACTGAATGCAACCTGTCACTTGACCAAATTATAGACCCTTTTTACAGTGTGACTGGACATGTTCTCTTCCAGTAACACTGAATACCAGCATTTTGTGCACAGGACTGAACAATTCACATTGGTGTGACAGGTGAGAAATCTGAGCATCCAGTGACTTAGTAAGAGGTGGTGAAGCCATTCTACTTCAGGAGGTAGGTGGATTGTTCATCACAATTCCACAACATTGTGTTTCTCCTCTACAAGAAGCAAAAAGCATCAAATCTTACATGATAGAGTAGTTTACTGATTCATCAAGATAAACAGGTTGTATTTTGCTCATTAGGTCCCACTTACCAGAATAAAAGACTCTAACAGCTTCACTGAAGGAGAAAGCTGGAAAGGGAGAAGCGAGAATAGCAGAACAGGCAGATTTCTAGGTGTGACCGTTCGGACAATCACAGCAGACCACTCTGCCTTTTTTAATGACTAGACAGGCAGGTTTGCTGAACTGAACTGAGTTTGTAATACAAAAGAGTCAAAACCAGCTAGCTGAAGTTATTCTTATGTTTTCTGAAAAATTAGAATTTACTTCAATGATTTTATTATCTTCTATTCTATATCCACAAGCCCAACTCTTCAGTATTCTTAGGGGGCAAATTAAAGTTGTAGGTAAAAGGCATTTTAATAACTGCTGGATAATAACAAAAGTTCTGACAATTTAAATTGATTTTGTACCTCGGTATTAATAACCACACAGCTATTATACAGCTATTAATGATGATACAGCTATTATAATTACAGCTATTGTAATAAATGAGGAAATTATTTCACTGGCTTAAGCAGAAACATTATAGTATCATCTATATGAAATGGCAGTTTTCCCCTTCCTGCAGATACTTCATTAGCACAATCATACTTGTCTAGTAGTAGCACCTAAGAGCCCCTTATTGGTATGAAAGCTTTCCTGCCTGTAGTGCCAAGTTGCCTTGTAGTTAATGTGAAGAGGCCTGAACTATAAATATTTTCGTGACCTTTATGAATGCAAGCAGATTCCTAATTTTAAAATATAAGTATTTAAACAGGTTGGAAAAGCTGGACTGAAAATTTGCTATTAACATTTTTTTTCTCAGAAATGTATGTTCAAGTGATTAATTACTTTATGTTACTCTTGTCATAAATCTCCCTCGTGCACAGTGCTCCCCCATCGTTCTGTTTCATTGACACATTATTTCCTACTCTAGGTGTAAGCACAGTTCTTTCCTCTCCTTATATGTGTCTAGATAGGCACCCAGAAGGACTTCTTTACAGAAAATGGTGCAGAGTTCCATCAGAGCACAATGTGCTGTCAATTGGAATGTTACACAACAAGTGTTTAGAGACAGGGATTCTCTTCTAATGGTATGTGTAGTGCCTCTCTAAATAGGCTTGATCTAGACTTTACCACCAAGAGCTGAGGTCTCTAATAAATACCACAACAGAAAAATAACTGTATTCATTTCAGACATGTCCATGATTTAAATTTATCTTTAACAAATTCAATAGATCAAATCTGCTCTTTACATTATAGCTAATAAATAGTGCCCTAGTGCAAAGGTTCTAAATAAGTTATTTTGACTGCAAAGATGGAGACACTTTTTCCAGAGCTAATGAAACTTTTATAAAGCTGTATTGGTCCCTGTCTATCAGATCTTGGGGGAGAATTTTATAATAAACGATTAATGATGTAAATGTCTATGGTTGGTACATTCAAGGACACCTTTTGCAGCTTTGTGAATAAAATGTGTTATCACCTCATATAAAGTAGGAAGGAGAGATGAGGTGCATGAACCTGAACTGTGCATCTGGGGCTAGTTTAAGGCAGAGTGCTTTGTAAAATCTGATAATAAAACTAGACTTCCCTGAAGCTTTATTTGCCAGTTTAAAAAAAGCTCATTTTGCTTCTTCATGTAATAGAACCACATCTAGTATGCAACCCTCGGCCAGTACTAGGTGGAGGGGTTTAACTCATTGAAAACAGTTTGAGATTCTTACAATAACTTTTGTCTTAGAAGCACATGGGTAGACGTACAATTAACTACATACATACTTATTCAAAAACAACAACCATCTTTTACTCCTACTGTATATAACCTGTGCCTTCTCATTGCCTTAACCTTTTAAATTCATAATTAAACAATGATTTTGCCTTTTTGGTCTTGCACAGAACAGCAAAACTGGATCATCCATTTAAACTAGTATGCGCTTCTGTATACAAGCACTGCCTTATCATGCTGCTTTGTGGTTCATATTTTGAGTATAATCCTTTGGTGCCCACTATTTCACTATTTCTCTCCCCTAAAAAAAGAAAAAAGAAAGAAAAAAAATCTGTGGTTCGGTCTGAAGATGGAAATCATTTACAATCATGACAACACACCACAAAGACCTTTGTTTCCCCCATCATATTTCTACTTTATTCCATCGAAGTGAGCATGCAAACATACATTTTTTTCCAATTTCTCCCTAGAAATGTTCATTCTTATATAACTATACAGTACATATTGAAATGGGGTACATGTAAATAAGTTTTAACAACAGCTCTGTTCATAAAAATATTAAAATGGGATACCAAATGTTTAGTCAATTGTTAGGCTCTTTGAGTAGATTCAATAGATCAATATCTTATTATTTTCATGATTTACTATAATTCTGGCAGTTTCCTGTTTGCTTATAGCATATGTTGTTTGCATTTATATTGTAATTTGCCTTGCAATTTGCAATATAATCTTAAGGAAACATTGAATGTTTCCTTGATATATAGGGTCCCCTACAGTTAGGTTTTCAACAGCCAGGCTCAAGTAAACCATGTAGATTTAAGCAGAAGAAAGGAAATTAATAATAAGCTGTGAGTAGGAACTTTTTCAAAGAGTTTCAGAACTTTGAGAAGAAACTGCTGGAAATGTGTCTGTGTTTAATACATCCACAGCTCAATATGACATCCCTAATGCTACTAATTATACTCTCAAAGGCTGACTACGTAGTATTTAAAACAAAAGGAATTCTGTCATTGACTACATTAGGACAATAATGACAACTGGCTACACTGGGTCTTCACGTGAGCCATAATCTCTCACCATGAAGTTCACTGAGCATGAGCAGGACCATACTTAGAGACAATCATGACTTTTCAAGAACACATTAATTGGAAAACAGGGATTTGTTGTAACCAGAGTTTCTGCTGAGAGCAAAATTCAGACAATACTTTTGTCAGAAGTTAACTTTATGATGAACGGGGAGATGCAGCAGACCCTTTACCTCAAATACCAAACATCCTCCAAATTATGGAGTTCCTCATGGGTGTGTAGTACGAGGTTGAGGCCTCCCTTCCAGTTAATCCTGAATGGGGGACTAGAACCTGGGTAGTTCTGTGTTTCAACCATATCATTAACAAGGAATTACAGTATATCTATGTGAAAATGTATAAATAGACAAGAGCTCTTCTGCCTGTTTGCTAATGTATGAGGGAATATATATTCATTTTAGCTCTATAGAGTGCTATGGTAACAGTGAAACTCCTAAGCCAGAAATTTGTCTGCATATATGAATGTAGAAATACTCTGACATCCTTTTCACAGACATCTACTGTGTCCCCTGCATCTCATCCACCACCACTGAACTAGAATGATAACCATGGTATAAATATTCACTCACTTAAAGAGAAGCTGTCTAGGAAGTACGTTTAGTGCCTGGCTTGTAAAAGGCATAGTTTCAAATCGTTTACCTAAATCAGACCTAAATCAGATACCAACTTCAGGTTTCTTGAAGTATTTTCCTGTTCTCTTTGTCATTCTCTACTCAAAATTCTTTTTTTTTTCTTTAATTCTTTGTCTAGTTGAAAATAATCCTATAACACCATTTGATATTAATGATAATTTTTATTTCCTGGGTAGGTGATACCAAAGATAGTCTTCATATTAAGTTATGCAAGACACCTGAAGTGCTCCGAGCCACCTTCTGGAGACAGACCACTCTTCAGTAGTTGGCTGGGGAAGGGTAACTCGTCTTTGAACTTCCGAGGATTTAACAAATACTTCTTAAATGTTAACACCTTCCTACCACAAAGCATAAAAGACGAAGTGCTGTAGGATTACAGGATGGCCTGCAGTATATACTGAGCTAAAGGAGAAACAAAGCAAAACAAGAAAGCAAGATAGTACTATAGTTGGAGCACAGTGGTTTATAGAGACTTGAATAAAACCCAGATAGCATCCAAGCACATTGAAGGAATTGCAAAAGGAAAAATCAGTAGCTGGAACTCTTAGGATATTTCCATATACATTTAGAGTTTGGGGAATTCTTGCTTTTAGAATTTAAAAAATTATTAAGTGCATTAGCTTTACTTTATGATTTCCATCACAGGAGCATATGTTGGATATCTGCCTGCTTGTAGCTCTTTTCAGACAGTCGGTTCTCTCTTATTTACCGGCTTTTTATCATTTTAATTATGTGATAAATAGTACAGATTACAGATTTCTCCTGATTAATGTTGCTACTGAGGCATTCACTCTTGGAATACAATTACAAGAAAATGTGTATTTACTCCATCTTTAGGATTGCTTAAATAATTAAAAAAACTTGTCACTTTTAAAATTTCTTAGAAAAACATTTTTGTTTTGCCAGATCTTATGTTTCATACAGACGGCGTGCACCATGCTAACAGTCAAAATACAGTATCCCTGTAATATCAATATTTTATATACAACCATTTTATAAGCCATAACCTTGCAACTTAAAACAATGATTGTCTGTCATAATAAACATAATTAGGGATGAGCATCCCCATTCTGTTCTTTTTTGATCTCCTCCTAATCTCTGTAAGTAAGAATATTAAACTCCAGTAATCCATAGATAATATGTTGCGAGTGACTCACCACAGTTGCGTACTGTGATCAACTTAGTTACATCGAAGACATTTCTTTTCCTACAAACAAGAAAAAAATCCAAAAAATGAAAATAAAATAAATGCTTTGCTTTCCCTTCCCCCCCTCTCCCCCAGCTCTATCTGAAAAAGAGCTATTTGTAACAAATCTAAGTATAGTTAGGAATGCTTTTTGGGGATTTAATTAATTCTATCACAAAGGAGAAATTAATAGATTACAGAATTTTGACAAGTTAAAAGAAAAATTGGAAACTATTTGGGCACTTTCATTCTAATCTATTGAGCATGTAAGTGGGATTTTGCTGGGGGACTTCACACATATAAAATATACAGAGAAGAATTTGAAGATGTGGCATGTATCCATGTAGCTGTGAACCTACACACCAATGACCTGTACTGAAGTTCTGATGGTATTGTCTCACATAAAGCCTGTAAAACTCCAACAAATAACCTGCTTTCTCTGAAATTTCTCACTTGTCCAGATTAAGCAAACTCAGTTTCTTCAATCTTTATTTCTAAATCCTTTTTCTTCTAAACCTGATTCATTGCTATTGCTTTTCTCTGGACTCTTTCCAGTTGATCCACATCTCTCTGCCAAAAACTCTGTGTGATACAGCCAGAACCAAGTAGCGTGGAAGGATGACTTCATGAATCTAACATGACACTCCTATTTGTACGCTGACTCTCCATCATTGTGTTTATATATTATGGTATGATGTTAGCTTTTTTCTCCACACTGCTGAGGTTCTTTTAAAAAATGTTAATCTCTCATCCTCCAAACACTTGTGCACATGCTTAAATTGACTTGAGTTTAACGGGACAATTCACGTGTATAAAGCAATGCACATACTTAAGCATTTCAAGGGTCAAGGCCAAATATTCCTGTCAAGGAGTTATAAACCAAACTGAAGAGCCAACTTGAGTCAAACACACAGTAAATCAGTAGCAGAATTCTTTAATGTAAGTGAATCTTTTCTAACATGCACTTCAGATGTGGGAACTGACTGTACTATTATATGAAGAACTAAAAACTATAATATAAATATTCTGCACCATTGATCTGTTGTTACTTCATAAAGAGAGGTGGAAATAATTTTATTTCTAATCCAGTTTTGGTTTACTTTTTCAATAACTGGAATATATTTTGATTCACTGACTTGCAATGTTTTATTAAGATACACAGCCACATTTCCATAGTCAGAGTGAAAGCAGACTACCAATTACAAATTTTACAGAAATGCTCCTTGTATTCTGGTAATAGATTAAGCAACAAGGGATTGCTCAAATGTGTTTTTTTCAAGTATACTTCAGTAAAAATAATCCAGATAATATTTGGTGTTCAGTTTCCTTTGATTGTGCCACAACGCAATTCAGTATTTAATAGAAACTGTAATACTAATTGTTCGTTTCTTGGTTCATGCTATCTCAGGTGTGTATTTTTTTTTATTCTTTATAAAGATCTTCTTACCACTTTTACAGATGCTGTCAAGAAGCTTTTCTTTTCATCATTGTTTTTCTGAATAATTAATTAAAAATGTCTTTTAAAATGGTAATGCTTTTTTTTTTTTTTTCTTTTTATTTGGACATTTTTACCTACGTGATTATGTAAATAAACATTTAGTTAAAGGTACCATTATCGAACTGCTTTTAAGGATGTTCGGTACACAACAGCTGACCCATCATGATGTGATTACTCATGTTGCCTTTATTTTCATTTCAACCAGAATGCAGGGTTTTCTTGGTCCTATTGTAAAAGCAGAAAAACAATTATTTTATGCATGACTGATGATAGTGATGGAGTCTCTATATGGGACACAGCAGGAAGCTGAGAACTGCTTGATGCTTCAAAATACCATGTACTTACAGCACATTCAAATGTTGTAAACCCTAACTATGCAGCTAATTTTATTTGTAACTTTAGAATGTAAAATCTGCCGTATATATTTTTTTTACTCTAATGGCACACTGAAAAAAATAATACTTTTCAAAAAATGTATGATGCATCAGTTTTAAAGCACAAATGAATTCTGACTAAGTGGATGCTTTACTAGGCAAACTGGTGTTAGAAGTTAATTGGGTTTGACTAGCAAGTCCAGTTATTGGCACAATTTATAAGCTTTTGCAGAGTTGTGACCATTCTGCTATCATACAGTAATATGCACAATGTGAGGCCTGACAGTAAGTGCTTGCTATCTGACAGTAAGTAATGAATCCTGGTAAAAAATATCCTTATAAAATAGACCCCCTTTTGAAATGAAATGTAGTACAAGACTATTTTTCAGGATGCCTGAACGTTTATTACATCAGCATATAATTAACTTCTCATTGTCTTTGCATGCCGTGCCAAATCTCTTACAGGAATGGTCAGTTGTTGCTTCTTTGTGGAGTAAAAAAGCTTCCTGGTGGAGAAAAAATTTGTTAGAAAATATTACTATAATTATAATAATTATTCTGTAATTTGTGAGACTTCTTTGTTCTTTCTGAAACACAATGTTATAACTTTAAATACTAAAGTAGCATTTCATAAATCCTACTGATCTCTTGCATTTTAATTTTTTTTCTTCATGTGTTTGAAATAATTTCAGCAAATGTTTAGACATGCAGCTGATTTAATCACTTTAGTATTTCCTTTAGAATCAAGCATAAGTTCAAAATCACTGAAGAAAATCATGCATATGTGAAGTGCTGTGTGATGCATTTTGGTTTTATTTAGTCTCGACTTAATCTCAAGAAGCATTTAACCACTGTAGATGTAACCATTACTGTCAGGTGGTTAAAGTTTTGCAACTAAATGTAGTTTCTTCTAGGAGAACAATCTTTTAATATGCCACTACCTGTGTGACAACAATGTTTCTAATTCTGTGTGGGCACTGTGAGTGTTAGAGGTTTGTAATACATCTATCCCCCCACTATTTTTTCTTTAATTATTCAAAGCCTGGAAAAACCTACCTCCCTTGAGAGCTCAACTATTGTTAAAATCCCTGTTTTCCTACAGGGTAACCAACTCTTGGCAATTGCCCTGGAGCCCAGAGTTTGCCTTTGCAGGCTCATGCATGTACATCACACCACCCGTCTCTTCCCTTGACTGCCAATTCCATCCCAATGAGCTGGCAGGGTGCTCAAATTCACATCAATTCTGTTCCGTGATATTTTCATCAAATTGCCAAGCCTTAATTGCATAAGTGGGCTACATGGTTTTTTTTTGTGCTTGCACACCATTGTAAATAGGACTAACTGCATGATCCTGTCCGTAGGATATTTTACATTTCAGTGTTCCCATTTTCTTCTGGGGGATCACTTTCTGTTCATCCCTTCATAGGTTGCTTTTCCAGGTTTTTCCTTCATATTTCTACCAGAGAGTTTTGTTTGTCCTTGACTTAACATCTCAGAGAAAGCTGATTTTGTCACTTTATCAGGGAATTCAGACAATTCTCAGAAAATCTACAGAAGGCCAAGTCCTTTATTTTCTGTTTTCACTGGCATTTGGTAGATCACATGAGACAACCAAATGGTCTTATAGAGAAGGACAGATTCGCCACCCGCAGCTGTACATAGAATCATAGTTCGACTTCTCCTCCGCTATGCATGCTCAAGCCTAAAATCAGTTGCCAAGATGATGCCAACAGCAGTTCTGGGGGTAGGGGCGGAGTGGGGCGCTAACTGTCAAATGGGAGATGCTTAAGAACTGAGTTTAGGAGAAATGCAGTAGGGCTTATATTCTCTGGTTCTTTTTCTGGTTGGC
Organism: Caloenas nicobarica; assembly: GCF_036013445.1. Classification (NCBI taxonomy): domain Eukaryota; kingdom Metazoa; phylum Chordata; class Aves; order Columbiformes; family Columbidae; genus Caloenas; species Caloenas nicobarica. The sequence goes on along the minus strand of NC_088246.1, from coordinate 123,161,981 downwards.
TGCTAAGTTCCAACATTGATGTTGACAGTGTGTTACCAAGCTTTTTCTCTGGCACAATATTTCTAAAGCAGTAAGGGGAGTAACCGTATTGCAGTTACAGTTTAGGTGAGGAAAAAAGCAGACCTGCAGATTGTGATCTTGAAGTTGAAGATTAAATAAAAGGCTGTGTTTGGATTTTTCTTTTAACACACATGATAAACATTTAATAGATCAGCGTAGAGTTCTAAAGGATGGTCATCAGTTGGTCTTTCCATGCTATACAAAACTGTAATAAAATGAGAGGTGGGGCATTTGTTTGGGTGCTGATCTAATAGTGAAACTTCAGGAAAGTAGCACGTATAACCTTAAACACAAGGCTTGTTTGTTCAAAAGTTTTTTATTCCATTACCCTAAAAATATAACACGAAAATATGAAGGACGTATATCCTGGCATAAAGAGTACAATTCTTACTGAAAAATTATAAGTATTCCTAAGGATTTTTTTTATTTTGCATCAGAAACAATCGGTTGTATTTTGAGTCTGGATTTCTGAATAGCCGAAGGTCTAGATGTGATCCACCATTTGCAGCTCACTGTGGGTTAAGAAGCTACCGATGCCCTGTTACCTCTGCTTGCCTATAACTAGCCTTGTAAGTGAATATAGTTACACTACCATAAATGAAATCTTTATTACTTACTTTCAACAGAGAGCTGAATGAAATAAAATGTTGAGCTGAAACACATATTCTTATGCTGAGTATTGATTTTTAACTCCAAGAAATTGTTAGTCTGTTTCCACGGCAATAGGCAATCGCAGCCCATAACTTTTCAGTGTTTATCAACAGTTTTTCTTTGTATTTCTACATTTCTCTGAAGGTTTAGTAGTTGTGCTGACCACAGTTCAGTGTTCCCAGGTCAGTCATCACTAGACAGCTTAGTAGTCCAAAGGAAGACACCACCATGATATTAAACACCTCATGAGAAGACCATCTCTCCCAAGACAGTCCAGAACTGTAAAGATACACTCAGTGACTTCAACAAGCAATTCAGCATGAAAAAGTAACATTCATCTCTTTTTCTGTGTTCATTCACTGCTTAAGAAATACTTTACGGACCACATTCCCAGGCAGTACGGTCCTAAAAAAAAAAATAGAAAAATCCTCAAATACTGATCTCATAACCATATAACCACATTAATTTCTTCTTAAAATTCCCATCTGTGCTCTTGGAGATGAATCTTGAAATTTAGTTATATGGAAATGTTTAACATTTTATTCTGAGTTCTGCAGGGAGAACTCAGTGCCTCCGGAAACCTGGACGTGTTTGGTAAAGTATGTTAAAAGGATGAGACAAAGAAATTAGACTGAAGAACACAACTAGAGAGGGAGATTCTTTGTTCCTCTGCAGTTGCGGAGCAAACAAGGTGTTATGCAAACCAGGAAGTGCTCTCTTAGCTCAGTCATGTTTTAAAATATCTATTTGCTTTTCTTCTTGCTGCTGTTTATGTGGAGAGATACCACACTGTGCTTCTATAGTGCATACATTGTTTTCATGAAAAAAGCACTGTTAACCCCCTCAGTGCTGTGAGGTTAGAGGCATGACCTAGCAGTGGAAAGCAGCTTTGGATAAATTGTTCATTCATTTGGATGGAATATCAAAATGTGCAGTAACCTATACATCCACCTGCATCAGAGGAATAAATTTCACATGCCCACTGGGTGCGTCCCAAAGCACTGAAGTAATCAGAGTGACAACCACTGACTATATCACTTGTCCTACTGTCACATAAACGTACTCAGATTATTCAGTAATTTGAGGTTTGGGTTCAGGTAACATATAACAGTATACACTCATGCTATAGAAGGTGTGTACTAGAAGGTGTTGTTATGCTCCTGTAGGCAGTATTCTTGTTAGTGTAATGAAGTATAGCTCTGAGCCAAGTAAAGCTACATGTCTTAACACCAGCTCAACTCTTTAAAACTTTTAAGTAAAATCTAAGTCCTTTTTCTCGGTGTTTTATCATGAATATCATGGGTGCTGGCAGTACTTAAGGTTTGAATTGTTCCTGCATAACTAGTCAGAGGCATTTAGGGGTTTTGCAGGAGTGAAGTCCTGGCTGGCTGCCCAGCCTTCCCTCCCGTTTCCTGGGGGTTGGAACTGTCAGGGGATTCCCCAATAACAATCAATGACCTGCTGGCTCTTCTGGCAGCGTGCCACCAAGTTGTGAAACTGCTGAGAATTACATGTCTTGATTCACCCTCACATATGCCAGGGAGCTTCCAGCCAGGAGAATATTCTAACCTGTTAAACAAAGATAATGCACATATTCTACTTCCATTCAAACATTTTTCCCCCCTTTTTAACATGGAGTAAAATATGTGCGTTGGCTGTTGGACTCTTGTGCAAGCACATGCTGATGTCTCTTTTCTTTTTATGTTTTACTGATTCAATAGGGATTTTGTGTAGTATCTTTCACACAATTTTTTTTGTTTCATTTTCATGTGAATACCACCAAAATCTTAATTCAGGCTCCAGCTTTTTGGTTTTGTATTAATGCTAAACAGTTCTTCACAGATTTTAATCAAAGGTGATAATAATGATAGCATCTATTTTACCTCAGCCTTCATTTCTCATTTTAACTATTACGTTCAACTGTCTTCAGGCTACAAATGCCACCTTGTTCCACTCTGTATACAGCTCTTCTTTTCATTTAAATTTGTATGCCACTTACTATGCATGATCGGTCTTTCTGTAAATGACAGTGTAATGAAATATTTTGCTGGGACCAGGACTAAGATTCCTATAAAATCTGATTTGAAACCCTCGTGTGAAATACACTCCATGATAGCATTCTAGGAGAAGACTGAGATATAAGAGTTCATAGATATTTAATAAGACTTTCTGCTGTAGAAGTTAATATAGTGTCTTAGAGTTAATCATGTCTAAGGCCTAGTCAGGTGCTTTATCAGGATTTAAAAAGATTTTCCTTGGTGAATTATTTTACAGTTTACTAACAAAGTTACATAAATTTTTGAGCACTTTTATGTGTAGTAGCCATAGGTGACAGATAAAGCAGGATTTCATATGTAGGTGGAGCAATACTGTAGTCTCGTGTAGTCACTTAGTCCAACATATGTAGGACTATTTTCAACTTGTTAGAACAAATGGTGCTGCAAAAAACTTGTATTTAGTCCTGTCAAATAATTCCTTCCTAAATCCCTTAGAATGTAAATTCCCCAAAGATTTCTGAGACATTTTATTACGGGTTCATTTCTGGTACAACTTTGCATTTTAACACAGAGGTTAACATTGTAATTGTTTTTTAAATTAATACCAACTGCAAAAAAACCTTTTGAGATACTCTTCAATAATTGTAATTCTGCAGATTCATGCATTATCTAATATCTTTTAACACGTCAAGCAAACATTTTGGCATTTGTAAATGGGATATCATGGTAACTCTCCATTTTTAGTCTCATTGTAGGTACAAGAAACGACACAGTAACAGATTTGACAATAATCTGTGAATAGTAAGCTCTCATTATCTAACTTTTAGACATGATCTTTAAGCTTATGTGATCATAACAGTATTGTTTTAATCAAATCCCCCTGATGCCAGTTGGAGTTCTGAACATTGAATCAGTTACTGAACATGATTCAGTGGATGGTGGTAAAGGATGAGATTCTTTGCAGTGCATTCATTAAACGGCTGTTTTATTTCACCCAGTTATTGCCAAATATTTGCTTCTAAAATTGCACCTAAAGCAGTTCCTTGCTGCTTAAAAATCATTGTACCACATTTTACAACAAATGTTTTAAAACTGATCTAAGAGTAAACAACGGGTGATCTTACACTTTTGGTGTATAAAAGATGGTTCACTGAAGCTAGTTTGTGCCTCTCTAATGAAGAAGCTACCTACAGGCGGATGAACAAGACGTGTATGTGTAATCATGTTTCCTCCTGAAACAGAAGATTGACTAATTTCCCCTTTAAAAAGGGATGATAACTTGGATGAAACATTACTGAAAAGACTGGGTGGCATAAAACTGATCCATTAAGTTTAGTTAAAACCATGTTCTCAGATTAAAGGAAAAAATTGTTCAATATTGTTCAAAAACTTTCAAGCCACCTAGGTGATTTCACTAATCCTTCAGGTTTTTTGCAAATGTGTCTGTCTTTATTAAACGTGTATTTTTTTCTTTTTCTATAGCAGAGTGAAGCAAACATTGTAATTCATACTTTTTAAGAAATTAAGGTGGAGTTAATCAAAGTAACCACTCCACCACTTCTATAGTTCTATCTTGTTTGCATATCCTGATTACAAATCTATGAAAAACACAAATTAAAACATAAAACCCTCACAAACTCTTTCTAAGTGCTGATAAAAAATGTGGATATGGAGTCTGCAAGGAGTTTCCTTCCAGTTCTGGTCTCATTGTGCTAATTTTTGGCTAGGTATAATAGGTTTGTAAAATCCAAAGCTCTTCTAACACCCTGATTCATGTTGCAGATGCCAGACTGTGTCCTGAGCACAGGAGGAAGAGCAAATAGTGTACTTTGCACCATATGTTTTCCCACTGGCCTCACACCTTGTTCCACCCAGAGGCGTTTACCTGTGAGTGCATAGGTCTGTGACTTCATTCTTCTCCATATGGCAGAGTTGATCAGAAGTATAAAGCAATCAGCCTTTACAAGTTGCCAGCCTTTTTTCTCCCCATATACGCACAGCTGGAGAGAAAATTGTAACCGCTTTGAGTCATACTTCCTTCCTGGTGCTTTTCCTTACATACAAATTTGCCCTAAGTGATACCACAGTGGAAGGGCCACCAGAGAAAAGTTCTTAGATACCTATTAGTTAATGCAGTACAGTGAGTGGTATCTACCTTTTTTTTTCCACCTCTTATTCCTGCAAACACTCACACACACAAATGAAATTCACAATTGAATTGAGATTTCATGTATCTGTTTTGAGAGTAAAGCAAATGATTAAGATCACCTTGCAACATACTGAAAAGAGAAACCTTAATGAAAGTCCCGAACTACTCTAACGTACTGTGACACATACTACATTGTAATAATTGGGTGTGTGAACAAACTGAATGCCACTGTATTGCTGTTTTGCTGTCACTAACAAAGATGTCATTAAATACCTCAGCAGCTTTACACATTGTGTCTCTCTTACTAATACTAATGATATCTACATGGCAACCTAGAAGCATAATTACTTTGCCATCACCACTCCCATTATTCTATATGAAAGAAAAAATGAGACCTTAGCTTTTCTATATTCCAGGCATCATAATACCATGAACATGAAGCATAACTGTGGAACTGAGAAAACATATTGAATAGAATACAAATCAAGAGCTCACTGACATAAGCACAGCTCCTTCATGTGCTAAAGGGGAATGTCCTCTGCGACGACTTGCACATGATCTGAGTAAAATGCACTTTTATTTTCAAATGCACTTTGTCCAGCAACACAACTGCAAACAAGCCCAACTGGTGATTATCAAAAGGTATGTGGTATTTAGTGATAGATCATGGATATTGCCCTTCCAGGTTGGACAATTTTTTAACACTTAAAACATCTACCCTAGTATCATATACTAACTGCATGTCAGGTTATTCTGAAAATACGCTATTACCTATTCCAAAAGCACATGCATGCCTGGTAACTAACATCCCAAGTCACACAGCAAGGCTGCCTTGCAGTTATAATGCTGGGGCATGCACTTTGTTGTTTATGATCTGATGTGTAATTTCTCTTGGCCTCACTCGGCATTCTGTATGCATGACGATGTAAATTTTCCTACAATAGTAAAACATCGTATGTTCTGCTGAGTAATGATTCCTTTGCACTGCGTGTTTGTGCATGTGAGTGTGACACATATTCTGCCTCAAATATTCAACTGAGAGTTTCCTTCTCTGTACAGCAGACAGTATAGGTGCAATACGACATAATATAGCATATAGCATATAGCATATAGCATAGCATGCAATTCAAAGTAGAAATTCCCATCAGCCATGTAAGAGGTCAGTGCTAATTAAAGAAAGTCATCATGTCCGCAGTTAACTACTGTAAAGGCTCAAAAATCCCACTAAGAAACCAGTTTACTCCCCGTCCCCCGCCCCCTTTTTTTTCTTTTTTTTAAGGAAAGTATAAATTATATTTCTGGTACAGCTAATGGAGTGACAAGGACTGTCAAGCTGCATTTCTTCAGTTATTGTGAGCCCAGGTGTTAAACATGGCACATGACACCGGTGTGCACCATGCAGTGAGGCAGGGGCGCTGTATGCTGACAGAGAATCAATAATGAAGTGGAAAAGACAATGACACTCTATGGCATTGCCTCTCTTCCTGACAGACTTGTTCATCCCCAGAAGTATTAATTCAATTGCTTCAGTAGCACCAGGCTCTTTGATTTCATTCAGAAGTCAGCACTCATGGGCAGATTGAGAGCAGCATCTCTAATGCATAAATATGTTTCATGGTCCATTCTTTGTAAATACTTAGTTATCTAAATTGCTGTTACAGCTGATGAAGTTGATGAGAAGTTCAACATGAGCCCACAATATTCATTTGCAGCACAGAAGACCAACTGTATCCTGGGCTGCATCAAATGTAGTGAGGCCAGCAGGTCGAGGGAGGTGATTTTGCCCCTCTACTCTGCTCTGGTGAGACCCCACTTGGAGTACTGCATCCAGCTCTAGGGCCTCCAACATCAGAAGGACATGGACCTATTCAAATGAGTCCAGAGGAGGGCCACAAAGATGATCAGAGGGCTGGAGCATCTCTCATATGAAGACAGGCTGAGAGAGTTGGGTATTGTTCAGCCAGGAGAAGAGAAGGCTCTGAGCAGACCTTAGAGCAGCCTTACAGTATCTACAGGGGGCCAACAAGAAAGCTGGAGAGGGACTTTTCACAAGGGCATGTAGTGATAGGGCAAGAGGTAATGGCTTTAAACTGAAAGAGTGTAAATTTAGATTAGATATAAGGAAGAAATTCTTGACTGTGAGAGTGGCGAGGTTCTGGAACAGGTTTCCTAGAGAAGTTGTGGATGCTCCACCCCTGGAAGGATTCAACGCGAGGTTAGAGGGAGCTTTGAGCAACCTCATCTAGTGGAATGTGTCCCTACCCATGGCAGGGGGCTTGGAGCAAAATGATCTTTAAGGTCCCTTCCAACCCAAACCATTCTGTGATTCTATGTCTTATCGGGTTCCAATCTTTTCATCTCAAAGATAACCATTTCTGCAGCAGAAATCTGATTTTAAGTCAGAGGTACCCCTTGGCTTGACTCCATACTCGAGCATTTTATGGAGAATCTAGTGACAAATTTAGTTAACGAATTCAGTTCAGATAAATGAGATAACAGGTGGTTTACAAAAACAAAACCAAAACCAACCAACCAAACAAAACCAACAACAAAAAAACCCCCACACTATGGTACTAGTAACTATATAGTAACAAAGAAAGTTACATTTGCTCATTTTTCTCTCTTCTCTGACTATTCATTGTAATGACCATTGTAAACATACAATGCTTTCCCCTCTTTCTTTACTGTTTACCACTGCAAAAGCAGCTACACTCAATATTAATTTACTTCCATGTCCCTGTTTCCCAAAAAATGACAACATCCACATATTAAGAAGTCTCAATCATCAAATGCAAACCAGGGAAGACCTGAGTAATATACTGGTAAAACACAGCTGAAGCATGAAGGCTAGAAGAGCTCAGGCAGCTTCTGCAGCCAATATTTACTTGTTCTACAGATAAATAGAGAACAGGAGCGTATTATTTTTTAGCTCACACAACTTTCAGAAGCTAACGTTAATTACTTAAGTTTTAGATCAAAGTACATAAACTACATTTAATTTTCATTCATCCAATTTTCATTAGTTGCAATGGGCATTGCATGCTCTCAGCATTTTTTTTTAAACTAAGCTATTTACATGGGTTACTTAATCTTAATTTTTGTGTCTGGCATTTAAGGATCATTCTCTGGATACTTAGGCCTCTGTTTTTGTGCGGGTATGGACAGAGAAATGAGAATTTCATTTACTTCCATATCATCAGACCTAGTAGTGCTTGTAAACTGCCAGATTCAGAGCGAAATCACAGTGGGCTTCAGCTCTGCCATCCATCATCATGGTCCAGTTTCTAAGAGTGGAAAACTTGAACACATGGGACAGATTACTTTTATGCCATACCAGAATCAGATAGTGTTCCTCCAATATAAGAAAGTAAAAAAATACCAGTAGGGGAATTGTATCTTAGGAGGTGCACTAACAGAGAAACTTTTAGAAATAATCTGGGCTATAAATGTAATTTGTGGTAATGAATCATAAAGACATTTGAATTCTTCACTTGAAGTACTGTTTTGCATTGACATCAATTCTGAAGGCCAAAGTTGATGAAAAGGTGTACAAAACTAGCGTAAGGCTATCGGTACAAAACAAATCTGAAAAATGTTCTTGAATGAACTTCTGCTGAAAAATCTAGGGAGGGAATGTGAGATCCAACCAGTCATAGAAATGTTATTTAAAGCTAAAATGACACACTGAGATTCTGAATGCAATTTAAGAACCTGTCTCATTGTCATTTTAGTTTTAGTTGAGTATACTTATTTTCTATATTGAAAATATATTCTAATGTGGAAAAATAATGTCCCTAGAGGGACCTGGTTGGAAATGGTATTGCCATTAAAGTCATTATTGGATATTTCTCTGAGTGAAACTGCCTTAATGAAGCCTTGTTCTGTAAGAATTCACAGCTCTTAAAACCTATAATTCTTTCTTGTGTTAAATCAGGAACCATGCAAGACATGCCAAAATAAGATGCCATTTTGAAATGTGAGTGTGAGAATTGTATGTTTGCACAATTTGCGAATGTGACTCTATTTAATGGAGGAAAACAAGATCACTTTTCACATCAGTAACTCCTTTTTTAAAAATTGTTTTGCCTTTATTTACTTTTAAAGGAGTCTCAAAAAACGCCTGCAGCATGACTCAGTGATAGGAAGAATTGAGATCGCATTGGACACAGGGAGAGATAGAAGTGAACTGGGGAAGAAGTGTGACCTGCTATCATTTTCCTCTTGAACAGACAGTTTGTCTTTTCGTTCTGTATTAATATCTTTAATGTATAAACTATTGAAAATTTGAAGCCACCTTATAAGCAAGCATGTACAATCTTAATTCTTGTAACACAGAAGAAAATATTGCTTACAGCATCTGAAGGCTGGGTGTACTGTGTATAGCCTCATGTTACTCTGACAAGGGTTTCATGTCAAACTGGGGAAATTACATTGTCCCAAATTTTCTCCAACAAGACATCACAGTAGATTATCTGGCTGCCACCACTCATCAGGCTGCAGCTGCTACCCTGCTCTGTTTGTCTGAACCAGCTCCCTACATCTATGCCGAAGTCAGATGGGATGCAGACTGCATTGGGAAGCAGGTTGGATTAGCAATAATAAGGAGGCAGATTGAGCAGCCAGTAAAGAGTCAAACATGACTGGTGGTGCAAATCCAGGCTGACCCAGGCTTTTGTTTGCTGCTTCAGTACAAGGGCTGGTGGGGTTTATGCATCATGGCATTAAAAAAAAAAATAAAGAGTACATTTGGTTTTGACCTCAACAATATCCCTTTGGTTTAACTTTGACCTCCTATTTTGCACCAAAGGGATGTGGTCCTGCTTAAGCATGCCAAGAATTGAGAATGTAGGGAGAGCTAACAAGATTTTTTTGGCAATGTGTAGAAGCATTGTATTGCTGGTAAAATGCTATAGACTGTCCCTACTTCAAAAGGTTTCATAATTCTGCAGCTGTATACAAATGATCCATTTTGTTAATCTGAATTCCTAGGGTCATTAAAATTTTTTTCTCTCCTCTCCGAAGTAGTTTATTACTTTGAGAGAAAAAAATCAGTTTAAAGCCAGGTAAGGGAGGAAAGCTGACAAAAACATAAATTAGAGGAAGAACTTAATTTAAAAAGTGTCAAAAAGGATAGATAGTCTTAGTTCAATAATAAAGCCTGGTTCAAGAGCCTTCTATCTTTAAATAAAGCATTCAAGCACTCTATTACCTGTATACAACCAATCTTTGATTTCCAATCTAAGCCTATTTTTGCTTCTTATGTGATTAGCATACAAATGCAATAAAAAAAATGTGGCTGCCCTGGTGTCACCTAGGACACGTTTTTGACTTTCATGTCAGTATGAGTGAGAGTTTCTGTATGATTTTGAAGGTGAGTCTTGCATAAAAGCCTCCTCTTTTGCCTGAATCAAAATATCATCACCACTGAGTCAGGTTATATCCACAGTTCCTGGAATATTCCATGCTGTGCCTTGTGCTGCTTATAGAGATACTAGAGAATTTTTAAGGATTTGACCTTTTCTGGGCTACCATACCATGGACTGATCATGAATACCTGAAGTCACACATGTGTAAAGAAAACAACTGTACTTGGAGAGTAGAAACTTTATCCACAGTTGCATAAACAACTTCTCTTTTCCAGAGGATTTAGTGTTTCCTGGAGTTCTCTCCGATAGAATATATCTCAGGGTAGTAGCCATAAGTTTCAGTCCATTATGGAACTCTTATTTCAAGATATTTTATTTACACGTAATAAAAGTAATATGCTAAAAAGTTGAGGAGAGAGTTCTAATTTGCATTGTTTTCTGATAAATATTTTACTGCTTCTGATATTAAAGACTAAGCAGAAATGTATCCTCCAAGCAAAAGATCAGCTGCAGCCTGTGGAACCAGTGATCACAACTACTATGTGAAGACAAATCTGGGATAACTCTGTCGGAGTCAGTTGATTTCCTTCAAATATATATTGATTTGCAGTGAAAGCAGAATGTGACTCAGTGCATTCTTCATAATCAAAATAAGAAAAGTAACCCTTTTTGTAATTCTACAACTTGATGTAGAGGGATGATGGTAGCTTGAAATTCAGATGTGTTGTCCACTATTAACAAACAAACAAAACAAGTCAGTACAGACAGTAAGAACAGTGATTTCCTTCTTCCTGATCCATGCTATCAGCTTGCTTTTCACATAGTGGGGCCAATTGTAAGGATAAGAGGTGCATAATTACTTCTCTGTGGTTTCTTTTGGCTTTCTGCTGAGACTAAAAACAAAGATGCCTGTTATGATGGTGAGATTTGTGCAGTCTGTCATACTTTGTTTGGAACTGAACTAAGACACAAAACCTATTTCACATAGATCCTGCATTGAAATTGTTCCTTTTTCAGTACAGAGAACAGTGGAGTAACAGCAAGTACAGCAAGTAACTCTAATCTTCAAATCTCACCAAAAAAAAGAAAAAAAAGTTATTGGCTATTTGGTTATTTAATTATCTTTATAGCAACAGCTGCATCATTTGCAAACACTCAAATCTGATTAAAATTAAAGATACTGAATTTACTAGCCAAATATTTCAGACTAGTGATCACTGACATGGCAGTTAGCCAAAAAAATTAACAATTTAGTTTCTGGTACCATGTACTGTTTTGGTTTTCTAGGATCCACTGCCTCATTAATATTTCATTTGTGATGAGTTTCTGAAGATCTTTGTAGCTATGTTACAACATCATCAAACTGGTTACTCTACATCTTTTCTCATGGAGGAAATTGTCTCTTGGGGGATTATAATTGACTGAGTTGGCTTCTGAGGAAATTCAAGGTCTTCCACACAATTTACAAGCAGCCATTTGTGGCTTTGTGTCAGTTTTGTTGCTCTAAGACAAGCTGAGTGTCCAAATGGACTTGTGCTCTTAAGTTGCTGAGCTGCAGTGAGGAGACAGGTCTCTTGAGGGAATGCTGAAGCCCACCCTTCAGAAATATGTGCCTTGGTATGGGGGTACTTGCTCACTTTGTCTCTAGTCCATCTCGTTAAGAAATGTAACTGAGAAAGTGATTGCCTTCTACAAATACCTAGGGGTAATAAGTTCTATCCAGGTTTTATTTAGGTGGCTGTACTATTGTTGTTGTCCGCCTTTACTGTGCTGCATTGCTTTCCTTGCCACAGTTTTGTTCTTTCTTTTGCTTTGATTATCTCTTAGTTCCTTAGATCAGGAAATTTGCCTGTGTTTGTGTGTGTGTACACAGACTTACTGACATAATAAGATACTCTCAGAAAGAGACAAATAGGTGCTATTAATATAGAATTATAAATAATGAATAAAGGCCCATCTAACTTCTGCCTTTGATCCTTTTCTTTTTCCTTGTTTCATACACCATTTCACTTCTCACATAGTTCTGTTTTCAGATAATGTATTTTTTAACTTTGTTACTTTCTTTTATTGGTCCTGTAGTGCACCATGATAATTTTAGTTGAAGGCAGTGATGCTGACTGATGCACAGGCATAAGAAAATGTTCTGTGTTAGCCTTGGCAGTCTAGTGAACACGTATGTGATTTTCAATAGACATATATGCTTGTACCCTGAAAGCACTTTATTGCATGCATTGAAAGTAAGATCTTTCAGGATTATCAGATTCTGACATTATATTTACTGTCTGGTTGCAGGGTGCCTATCCAGACTTTTCTCTCCAAATGCCCGATTCTGTTTTTCTTGTCCTTTGTACTCTTTGTAATCTCTGTGTGAGGAGGAAGGAAGAGAAACGGAGAGAGAAGGAGAAGAACAAAGAGCACATATAATGCCACAAGGAGGAATCTAGTCTTAGCTTCTTCAGTGTGTTCTTTCCTTTCCATTGTTTCTTTGGTTGTTTTGGATTTTGGCTTTTTGTTGGTTGGTTGGTTTTTTCTCCCCTAAAATTTTAGTTATGGTGGCAAAGTAAAATGCTACCATCTACCTGGTAATTTGTATGAAAAGGGTGGAAAATAGTTAATCCGTGGTGTACTTGGGTGGAGACAGTACTTTTACTCTGCGCTGTTCCTACCCAGTTTACAGTGGGCTTTGTGCTTACTCTTTGCCATTGTACTAGTTGGGAATGGCGAGAAATGTTTTCCTCAGCTTTGAAATGTAGATGTAGATGAGTTTCCTCTTTTCTGCAGGGCATAGATGTAAGAATGGTAAAGTTAGGTTTAGATTAGTAGGTGACAATGGCTAACAGAGATGCTTGTTCTTCTGTCCAGTATGCCATAAAAAAAAAAAAAAAAAAAAAAAAAAAAAGCTGGGAAAAAACACCAAGGGCTTGTGATGTTCCTACTGTCAAGAGACAATCATAAACAAACTTGCTGTGGTGGGACTTAGATCACTTTGCTCTTGTCCTTCCCTGTAGCACCAGCTCATGAGGCATTACCTGATATAGTAGCTACTTAGCTGTGTAATTCATGTCTACCACCTAGTCATACCAGCCTCTATTTAATTTGGAAATTTCCCTCTCAACAATATCTTATTAAGTCAAATGGCCTCTGAGAGGACTGGTCAAGGAAACAAAGTCTTGAAGAGAACAGATGACATCTGGTTGGCCTTCCCAGATGCATTACTAAATTTATGGCTCCAGTAAGCCACCTTCTTGGCATTTAAAGGTCTTGCATGGTCAGGTTTCCAGCTGCTAGTATCTTGTAGGATCCTGTGTTGTTTGTGAAGACACCACCACTTTTACTGCACAATAGCAAGAGCCTAATCAAAATTAAAAATAAATGTGTCCAGGTTCTGAGGAGTGGAATATTTTAAACAGAATAAGAGCCTACTTTCAGTCTGAATAGCTAACTTTTGTACTGAATGCATAGTTAATAATAGTAATTTCTACATTTATGGTAAATAAGGCAAGTTTATAAATATAATAACCCACTGCATGAACACAATACCACTATGAATAGAACGTAGAACAGAAAAGAGGGTTAATAAGGCAGACATTATAATAAGTATAGTTTTATGTGTAAATCAAAAGATCTAAAATGTAAAAAATTACCATGCACGAGAATCGGCAGTAGAAACAACAGAGCTTTAATCCAAAGTACACTAATGCAGCTCAAGTATAATCAAGGTTGAATAAATATTCATCACCTGTACTTTATTATACTGTATTCTGAAGAGGAAGGTACAGGAAAAAGTACAGAGCTATAATAAAATTCAGTTTTTGGCTTTGTGAGCTAGTTGAAGTCATTCATTTATATGCAGCTTTATAGCTAAGGGCTGACCAGTATCATTGCTCAGAGAATGTGCAATTCTGTCAAAGTCAAAATGCTTCACTAAAGTGGCCAGTTTTACATGAATTCTATTTGAAATGGAAAGGTGTTGGGGAAAATTCCATTTTTGTCAGAACAAAAGAACAAAAAAGGTTAAAACATTAACTTCAAGCCGATTTTTCTTGTTGGCATTTGGTGTTGTGCCTTAATACAAAATAACACAATTCCAACTGAATTTTGAATAATCAAAAATTAGCATCAAAGTTTTTGTTTGTGATAGCCTTTGCTTTGGAATAAAGCAATACTTACAATTCTAAACTTGTTTGTGTAATTTTAGTGGCCTCTTCAGATTAAAATAAACAGGTGCATGACCTTACATGGATAAAATTGGACACTTTCTCGAGGCTTGAGGAAAAAAAAATATTTTATTTTATTTTATTTTATTTTATTTTATTTTATTTTATTTTATTTTATTTTATTTTATTTTATTTTATTTTATTCATTATTTTACAACAATATTGCCCTTTTCTTTATTCTAGTTTCCTGCTGTGGTTCCAGTAACCTCTTTCTGCTGAGTAACACCAAATATCTTGCACCTTATAAGTCTGCTTTCTGCTCAGGGGCAGAGAACAGAGACGATAGAACTGATGTTACTGAAGAAAATCAGTCAGGAATCCTTTATGAAATTCACCCAGTACCCTGCCGTAGAAAGCCTTTCTTATTCACAAGCTGGCTAATAATAATTAGAGATGAAGAGTAGAGAGAAGAGCTGAATACTTCTCATTCAAAGTTGTTTGCAGCTTTCCAGGACCCTACAGATAATGTTCATAATGAAAGCACACAGCATCTTCCAAATACTGGCATTTGCTCACAGATAAGGATGTTTGGAACTTGGCATTTTCAATAAACTGAGATTCCTGAAGGAAAGGATTTATTCCCTGATGCTTCATCACCTTGGTTCCTCAACTGGCTAAGTGGACTCAAAGACTGCATAAAACACAAGCTGAGGATAGTTTTCACAGCTTTACATTTGTGCTTCCAACCTCTCTGGTTTCATGTGTTTCAGGCTGAATAAAATGTCAGGCAACATCAACAATTGCTAAAGTTGTTCACACTTAATAATTGATTTCATTCACTGGTGACAGCTCCCCTCACAGGTACCTTTGAGGAATTGAAGTGAGATACCTTGTAAGAATATTTTTTCTTTCAAGTATTCTATTCTTCTGAGTCTTAGCTAATTATACCTGTATTACTACAGTCTCCCTAACTCAAAGGTAGTTAAGGGTACTCAGTTATTTACTGGACTGTGAATAAAACTCATAGTTTTTCCTAAGGTGAAAGTAATTAGCTCAGAAACAAGTAATTTCCAGGTAGGGAGGTGAAAACCCTGTAAAAATTAATGACGATAAGACTACAAGTAGAAACCAGGTCATCTAGTTCTAGGTCCTCTACCTAAAATATGAGATTATTCTTTCTTCTGTGCTTTGAAATGTCATCACATTCATCAAGTTAAATATACAGTGGATTAATTATACAAGTGTGTCCTAGCCAAATTGATTTCCTTTTGAGATTGTTATTGTAAATGACAACATTATTTCAGTAAGCTTTCATATTCTTTGTAACAATAACAAGAATTTTGGACAATATTACAGACATTCATCAGATCCTTTTAATGTAGGGTAATTCACAAATTGTTTGTTTCCTTTCTTCTGTAGATAGATGAATGTATTATCGGTGAATAAATGTTTCCATTATTCAGTTACTTGTATAGATAGTCAAATAATGTTTAATTATGTGACCTATTCACATTTTTCCATCAATTGATAAGAAAATACACAAATGATCAAATAACATTATTAAGTTAAATTCAGTTATTATCAGCAAATGAAGCAATGATTATTAGAGTATTGTTTTTCATGATTTGTTTCAATGCATATACCTATGCCATGAAACTGCTTTGAGATGTTTTCTGTAAAAGTAAATTATTTTGTACATTCACACCATGTTTCTCATCTTCAATTTAACACAAAGATAAACCCAGACTGAAGAATAAACGTAATGGGCTGGAGGAGAAGTACTGCAGTCCTCACTTGACCACTGTTGGTATGGAGGTTGACCATTTCCACTGAATCATGATTCTGCCAGTGGTTTTCCACATGCTTTTTTTCTTCAGCATGAAGAAATGTAGACAACCTTTTCAATAAATAGACTTCCAGTATTTGTATTTTAGTGATGTTAATGCTATTGGTTGTTATTATTAGTTGTTATTTGTTGTTCAGCCTAAAGGCAGATTCATTTGCAAGTTATAATCTTTTTTTTTTTTCCCCCAAGTCAATTTCCTGTATTTTTGCACCCCTATTTTAATTTTGTATATTTTGTTTACAGACTGACATGGTGTTCAAAAACCACTACTATAAATATGAAAGAATATTAGTATAGGCGTAAGAACGCTGCAGTGCACTTGACAGATGGAAAAGGTTTACAGTGAATCTATCATTGCCCTATGGTAGAGAACAACACTGTTCATAGATTAATGTTCATTTTATTACAGCCATATCTTACCTTCAATCTCTGTGTAGAACTCTCTCTGAAGTCATTTTGATTTGTGTGCATCAATCAAGGGTAGTATATGACACTTAGGGCCACATTTTTAAATGCTGACACTTGGCATCTGGAAATCCTGTATCTTGCGTGCGGAAAATATTTATTTATATATGAAATATGGGTGGTTACAGGATGTTTTAGTGAGTAAGACAGTTAAGCTGGTGGGTTTGAAAAATTCACTGATTAACTGAGTTAAGTTCAGACATAGCCTTAAAAGAGATGTGCCTGATTTAAACTAGTTCTGCAATCTTTCCATGCAGAACTGCATTGATAGCCTGTCTGTGTCACTTTATTAGGACAGGACAATCCTCTAGCTGTGTAGTTCAGGATAATGTCCGTTGTACAGCAGCTACATATAAATGTGGTTATGTATAAACCCAGTTAGCAATACCTCAGTTCTGAACAAAGTCTTTGAGGACTATGAAGGCTTATATTCACAATTATTACTTAAGAGTTTTGTAAAATTGGAGAATCTGACAGTTTGCATTGTTTAAATGTGAGCAACTGCTATTAATCATCATTACAGACAACTCAGACCTAAGATTATCAGTAGAAAAGGGGTCACTTAAGTCTGTGATGATCTCACACTTTATAGCATAAAGCTAAATGGAGTAACAGTTTGGTCCACGCTTGCTCATTATGACCTCTACGCTTTATGAAATCAGCAGGATTGAATTCTCCTAAATCAATATTATTAGAAAAGTCCTCTAACTGTTGAGATTTGAGACAAAAAAAATTACCATCAATATAATTTCCTGTATGTCCCTTTGTGATGCTGTAATAAGAAGTTACTATAGTTTGGCCCTTCAGCCTATGACAGATTGAATTTTCCATGACTTGATGATGTGACAAAGTCATTGCTCAAAGGCAAATATACTTTGTAACTGATAAACTAATGCAAATTAATTTATACTTCAAGTGAACTCTATAAAAAGGCATTTTAGTTTATTTTTTAACTCAAAGTAAAAGCTAGGCAATATCATAGTTTATTGGTCTCAAGAAATCAATATGTACAATCTGTGGTGTGAAAAGGAGTATTTCTACAGGATTAGGGACATTTCAGAACTTCAATATTTTATTTTCTATAATGTTGGACTATGATGATGACCAATGTCCTTTTAAGAAACTTGGGCTGTATCATAGGCCGATTTAGGAAAGAAGGAAGAACTGGATGCAAAAGTAATTTTCTGTTGTCATGTTCATACAAAGAATATGTGAATTATTACTCTCAACAACAAAAGCTTCACCCAGATCATCAATTCACTTATTTCATTGCCTTTAGGCCAGAACTCTGGACAAGGGTTTGGTGCTGTCACATATCCTTTTCCATCTCATTTAAGTGATCTGGCCTCTGTTTTAGGAATCCATTTTTATTGTGCTGTTAAGCCCTGTGTCCCCTACATGAATATTTCATCTATCTGCTAAGTGCTTTCACTGAATATATTAGCCCCTGCCTTTTTTTGTTTGTTTATTTGTTTGTTTTGTGCCCCTTACCACAAATAAAACGGTACTCATAACCTAAGTATACATGAATAATCCTTTATGAGACAGGAATTTTCAGATGCCAATAATAGCTACTTTGTCAGGTTTTGGCTGGGCTATTGAAAACGTTTAAACAAAATCTGTCCATCATATTACGTAAGCATTTTTCTATTTATATCTGCCTTTACCAGTCCACAACAAACATAATGAGCAATAAATGAAGCAGTGGCCAAAAGACACGTTTATGACTCATGCAGATGCCAAGGGACCATCCTAATATGGGCACTGCTTGGCATTTCTGCTAGCAATACACTATAGTGTAACTCTGATAGTGTTTTTTAAGTTTACAGTTAAAGCCGATAGACTTTACTCATCTTAATGTAAAGCAATGTTCAAGCTTCAACAGATTTACTCCACTTAATATGACAGATATTGCAGGATACGCAACCCTGGCAGTTCAAACTAATATTTTACATCCAAAGCACAGTATAAACAAGAACAGAATTTGTCCTGTATTGTGGTAAAAGGAAAACATGTAAGTTTGCCCATTCGCTACGGTTCAGTTTTCATCCTTTCCATCAGACCTAAACTAAGTTAACATTTGAATTCAGCAACACCTATTTTCTAAGAAATAAGCTTGGCTATGGTAATGGAAAAGATTCATAACTTCACCCATTATTGTGATGGCTAAAATATTTCCCAACAGTGAATCTGCTAAAGGTTTATGCAGCTTGCATATATTGAGCTGAAAATATATTTGCATCTCCAAAAAAGATTTTCAGATAAGGATGGAAATGGTGCAAAGAACGAATTCCTAAAAGGGCAACAAGGCTGCCTTGTATCACATTGGAGAGGAGATGGTCCATGTTTTTCTGCCTATGTAGAAGCCTCCTTCAGAGGTATGCTAACCAAAGGTTTAAAGAGAATGTGCTAGGGGACTTTTAACTATTCTTTTTCTCCTATTTACACCTTGGAATAATGAGCCAAATGTACAGGTGCTCCAGGGGCTGTTCTTGGATT
This sequence comes from Caloenas nicobarica, assembly GCF_036013445.1. Lineage (NCBI taxonomy): Eukaryota > Metazoa > Chordata > Aves > Columbiformes > Columbidae > Caloenas > Caloenas nicobarica. Next base: position 123,142,791 of record NC_088246.1, on the reverse strand, counting down.
AGCTGGATGTGGAGTGCCTGACAGGTGAGGAGATTTACATAAGCTTTCTATCTTCTTAAAGATTCCTTATTTCCTAAGCATAGCTATGTGTCCTTTTACTGCTGGAAATAATGCCAGTCTCCCTCTTCAGAAGGTGCTACAGGAACCGCTTCACCATTATTTAAAATCACGGTAGTTTGCTCTGTAAAATGAAAGCTGTGCATGCAATGGACAGGGAACTGCTGGAGAGAGTCCAGCACAGGGCAACGAAGATGATTAAGGGAGTGGAGCATCTCCCTTATGAGGAAAGGCTGAGGGAGCTGGGTCTCTTCAGCTTGGAAAAGAGGAGACTGAGGGGTGACCTCATTAATGTTTATAAATATATAAAGGGTGGGTGTCACGAGGATGGAGCCAGGCTCTTCTTGGTGACAACCAACAGTAAGACAAGGGGTAATGGGTTCAAGCTGGAACACAAGAGGTTCCACTTAAATTTGAGAAGAAACTTCTCAGTGAGGGGGACGGAACACTGGAACAGGCTGCCCAGGGGGGTTGTGGAGTCTTCTTCTCTGGAGATATTCAAAACCCGCCTGGACGCCTTCCTGTGTAACCTCACCTAAGTGTTCCTGCTCTGGTAGGGGGATTGGACTAGATGATCTTTTGAGGTCCCTTCCAATCCCTAACATTCTGTGATTCTGTGATTCTGTGAATGCTCAGAAGTGATACAATGAGCTTAATACTGTGCAGCTCTGAAATAACCTCCTTCTTGGCTACACAGAAGAAAGTTATACTAACCTTCTGAGTCCTCCTCCATTAGTGCAGAACAGCTTCAGACATAGTTATACGATAATACTTCTGTCTGACAGATAAAGTGCTTTGTATGAACTTCATTTACGCTGGTACAAACTGCTTGGTTTTGTCACTGTACTTCCAATGAGACCAGCCTCCCTTTGTGAAGAGTCCCTTCAGCAAGGAGCTTAAGTGAAGCTGAGTGCTAGGATGCAATGTTTGTTTGACAGGGAGTTAACTAAGCGAGGTTGTTTGCCAGAGAAAAGCCCATATATTTACTGCTATGCACATCTGGAATGTATTGACCTCTCTACTTCAGACAGGAGTTTTGCAGCCAGTTTATAATAAAAGCTTGAAGCATGTTGAGTTCAGTGGAAGTTCTTCTCATTAAATTCAAGTGCTGTGTCTCAAGCCTTACATACTTATTTGTTCACTTTTCAGAAATAAACACAATAAAAACTGGTTTTAAGGATGAGGAGAGGCTCCAAATCACTAAGTTACATTTTTATCTGTTTTATTTTGTATTTATTTTTCAATTGCCTGCATATTAACATTTGATTAGCAACTGCTTGTTTAAGAGAGCATATCAGGTTATCTGGCGAAAGATAACAAAACATGTTTTCCATAGAGGCTTCCAGACTAGAGGCTACACAGATGTGCCTGAGTTAAAAGGATCTCACTGTCTACTTGGAAAAGTGTAGATGGCTTCTGTACTTAGAGAAAACTCATCTGAAGCATCATAAAATAAAATGTACAGAAAATATAATATTCCATAATTAAGATTTCTAATGAATTGCCTTGTTAATCCATACAGTGTATGCGTGTTGCAAAATTTTCCTGGCTTAATTAGTGCACTTGCTGATTATGTTTATTTCCTCATGTACACACTGATTAAGCATTGTCCATACACTGAGGCTTGAAGCGGGATCAGTCTGCAAAATAGTACCTAGTCGTTTAACTGGAGACTCAGAATGCAAATAGATCAACTTATGTAAAATTAAATTAGTTCTAATAGAACCCATTTTGACTGAGCAGCTGGTGACACATTAGAAACAGAATTCTCTTGTTATGTGAAATAAAGAGCTTCTGCTAACAGATGCTTATATACTTTTAAGCCACAAAAAAAAAAAAAAAAGTCATATTATGTTTAAGGTCTAAAGTTAATTAAATAAAATAAATTCTGAGCTTGTTAGGTAGCGCTTCTGCACTGGGTCTCAGCAATGCTACTTAAATAGCGTGTAAGGTCAGCTAGCCTTTAGCAATGCCCCATGTGGGAACTTTAAAGTATATAACTGTTAAATCATTATCTCACAGCTAGCACATTAAACTTGTTCTCTTTAAGAAGTGGTGGTTATTAGCTGTTTTCTGGAAAAACTACTAAAATGTTGCTACTGTCCCCTCAACCCCGAATTATTTTGTTATTTTAACAGAAAGTGACTGTTTTGTCTTTATTATTCTTTGGGAACATCACTTCAGACTGGTTATAACACTCAAACTAACCGTTAAGAGTTAGCGGTGTGCTGCTCCTGGTCAATACTTGACAATGAACTGCACTTTTTTCCTAGGAATGCTTTCAGCCACACTGAAATGTGTTAAAGTCCCAGTGACAGGCCTTTTCTTAGTGACAGAAAGTCTAGTGGACTGTAAGAATGAGGTAGGTGTGTTTTAAACTGCTGGATGTACAATTTACTTGTGGAAAGCTTAAGCCTCCAAGACAAAGAACAGAATAATTTCAACAGAACTAAGTAACTAAGCAACTAAGCAACTGGGTAAGACACTGAAGGTCTAGATGTGCATTTACTGACTTTAATGGATTTAACTATGACCATGGATTTATTTGAAGATGACTTTTTGTGAAGAAGACATTATACTGGACGTTACTGGCTCTTGGGTTCTTGTTCTTGTTTTTGACAGTGTTTTCCCTATTGAATTTCTGTCCTTAACCGACTTTCTAAATACAGCAGCATGCAAATTAATGTATGCTTTAAAACATTATAAAATTAGTCATATCTTTAGTAAGTTCATTATGAAAACAGTTAACCTAATGCTCCATTTTTACTCCATTCTTGGTGTGTTTGTGATTTAATTTTGGGTTTTGGTCAATGGTACCTGCTAAGCAGAATGAGAAATATTAGTTGTTCCATTCACAGTCTGACAGTTTTTTCTGGCCTTACTCAATTTTAATTTAACATCATTGGACTCTGGAGTTAGAGGTCTACAGAGCTTAAATGATAATATTTTAGGCAACTCTTGAAGAACATAGATGAGCATAGATAGATGCAAATCATAGTAATTTAAAACTCTAATTATCACTGTCATTTGAATAAATGAGCAATAAATCTTGATTCAAATAATTGCTTTTGTACTTATTTTCTTAATATAAAGTTGAACTGTGAAGATGTGGATTTTCAAGTAGCATAGATCTCATACTACATTTGCTACTAGTTTTTGACAACCTGAAAGATATACTAACTTTGCATTTATAGAATCACAGAATCATAGAATAGTTTGGGTTGGAAGGGACCTTTAAAGCCCATCTAGTTCAGTCCACCTGCAACGAGTAGGGACATCTTCAAATAGATCAGGTTGCTTAGTGCCCTGTCCAACCCAATGATTTAAATAATATCATCTGAATATACATTTCTTCAATTACCTATTTTGTGCATTTTATTTGAAAAGAGAAATTGACATTTATTTTTTATTTAAAGGACTAATAATCATTAATGCACAGTACAAAATACATGTGTTATATGTTTAGGTAGTAATGTTAGGAGACATTATTGAATCAGGTGTCAAAATGCAGTGTGGATTATTTTTCATACCTTTTAAGTGTTAAAATATTTTTAAAGTAAATTTTATCTTCAGATACTGCTCTTTATTTCATCATTCTCATATATATGTGTGAGTATGAGAATTAAATTTTTAAACTAATTTCCTCCATAGTCATTTAAGATTTTAATAGTGATGAAATGAATTAAAATACATGAGTCTTTTAGCAATACTCATGGATATATTATAGTTCTGCTCCAAAGAATTTTCAGTCCATGGGTAAAAAAACCCTCTATTGTACAAGTAAAGTTTTTTGCCTAGTAACCCTAAAAAGATGAGAGCCTTTATACTTAGTAGGTGTGCTTATAAGTATGGTAGTCTCTTAAATTTAATGCCTTAATGCAAGTCTCTTAAATTTTGAAGGAAATACTGACCTATCAGCATAATCAGCATTTAAAAGTGTTAGTTTTACTAATCCTAGACATAGCACAAATGTTAGCTTGATGCGTTTTTGCAGATATTAATAGCAATGGAATAATAGGTAAGAATGCAGTTGAATCTACATCAAAGTTTTGGAGACCAAGACATATATCTGGATTTATATGCACTTTAATCTTTGTTCCATGGATGTTCATTTTATCAAATCTCATCTTTTACACTCTCTTGAGGATACTGGAAAAAAACAATTGAACATTTAAATATTTAAAAACAATCTAAAATTATGCTTGCATAATCTCGTTCTTTTATACAATCTCATTCTTTTAGTTGCTGTTGGTCATTTTTTAGCAGCCTTTAATAGTGGTGAAGCATCCAGCCAACTAAAAAACATTTAACGCTATTTAAACCTTTGTGCAATAGAAACTGAGGCGAATAATCTCATACCTGTGCACTGGTTATTATGATCACAGTTTACATTCCTGACACTGTCCCTGTGGTCTCTCCTGTTTTATGCCCAGAAAAAGGAAAAACAGCCAGCACTCTTTCCAGATTGAAATTTAAACAGGCAAAAATCATTCCACCATTAAGCAAGAAGACAATATAAAACAAACAAACTAGATCCAAATATGTTTAAATTGGTGCTTTAGCCTGCATGGCCTTTTCACATGATTCATATGAAAAGAAAAGAAAAGAAAAGAAAAGAAAAGAAAAGAAAAGAAAAGAAAAGAAAAGAAAAGAAAAGAAAAGAAAAGAAAAGAAAAGAAAAGAAAAGAAAAGAAAAGAAGAGAAAAGAAAAGAAGAGAAAAGAAAAGAAGAGAAAAGAAAAAAGAAAATAGAAAAGAAAAGAAAAGTAAAAAACCCCACACAACTAAATTAGATCAGAGCTCTGACAAAGTGCAAAGCTTCATATATTTTTTCCCATTTCTAAAATGTATCAACTGCAAAATGTTAGTGTGCTAGATCAAAATTAAAACCACATGATGTAAAATATCAAACTTCCTCCTCAAAGGAACGAAGAAAGTTCCAAAGACACAACCTTAATTTAAAGAAATAAAATTACAAGAAGTCACACAGTGCGGTATTCTCCTCCTCTCCTTGGAAATGTTCAGATCTTTATTATGGAAAGGCAGTAGCTCGTCTCTAGTTAAGGTTGCAACCAACTTCCATTATAAAGCCCTATTTTAGCCCCCTGTAACTTTGCCTTGAAAAAGTGGAATACAAATTGACATATTTTCTCCAAAAGAAAAGAATTGATGAGGATTTTTTGTTTATTTGGTGAGGTGGGAGGAGTAGGTTTTATTTTTACTTTTTTGTGTGTGTGAAATTGAGGAAAAATTGCTTAAGAGTTAAAAAGTTTAAGTCACTAGGAAAAAACTATCTTGATCCAATATTTTCAATTTTTTCCCTTTTTTTCTCTTTTTTTCATTTTCTTTTGTTTGTTTGTTTGTTGCTGCCATAGCTACCCTTACAAGTTAAAATTATTTACAAATAATTTAACAAAGCAGTCCTATTGCCTTTTATCTATTAGGAGACATGGGCCTAATTTTTCTCTTGGTGATGACAATAAGAATATTTTGCTGGTGACTCGTACAGGTGTAGGATTAGGCAATCTGATCAATGTTTTCAAAAGTAATTCATGTCTGGTAGTGTGGTATACACCTCAAAGTGCTATAAAGCACATGTTGATCTACCCAGAGTTTTTGAGCAACTGTTCATTTTCTGGAGCTCTTCACATATTCTTTGTTGAATTTTCAAGCACAGAGGGAATGACTGAGGGTTAAACTAAAAGACTGCTTTTAGAAAGGCCAGAAAAAAGCATATACTTAGTTACCGAAGGCTACTGACTGCAATCTCGAGATTGCCTAACGATGCTGTGGTGAACACTAGCCACTCCCAGCGTTCAGCCTTATTTATCATGCTTGGCTCATTTCCTAGGATTAGGTCCAGAATAGCCTCTGGCCATGTAGGCTGTTCAACAAACTGTGTAAGAAGAGAAAGCAAGCATAGTCCATGGAAACATACTTCCCTCTTTCTTTCAGGTAGTTGTTACTCATTCTGGATCTAAGAATTTTAAATTCTTCATGCTTGAAGACAAGGCATTCTTGCAGATCTTTGATTACTGAGAAAGAAATAATTTCTTATGGCTATCCCTTACTTCTGTGTAAACTCGTTAGAAAAGGTTTATGGTACTATTTCCATTGTATTCAAGTGATTTCTTCAGTGTTAGAAAGAATAAGGTTTTTCCTTCCCTTCTGCATATGTGTTTACACATATATAAAATACATATTTGTGTATAGTTACATAAAACCTGAGATTATTTTTCATATAGCTATTTCTAGTGCTTTGGACAGCTCAATGTTTGTTGTATACTATGTTAGAATATTATGTATTAGTGTGTTAGTACAGTATTTTAAATGTTGTCAAGGTGTATCAGAATGTAAATTTAGATACAATTGGGATTATATAAACACAATAGTGCATACACAGTTGGATCTAACTTGGACTTCTCTTCACACAATGCTTAAGATGTCCATGTGTGATTACTGTGTGTCTTATGACATAACTTGGCTCTTTGAACTACTATAGTAAGGTTATTCAAAGTTTAACAAGATCGTTGCTATATTATTCAAAAAAAACCCAGTATCAGTTTAGAGATTTTAAAAACCAATGAAATCTGACAAGGTCTTAAAAATGTAATAGAAAAACCTGTATTAGAATGATGGTTCTCCTGCATAAATCAGACTGTTTTCAGTGGAGTATATCTGTAAAATAAATCCTAAAAATTTAGGAGCAGCAGGAAATTTATTAATCCTTTGCCAAAATACTTGAGAGTGGAAGATGGGAGAAGATGCCAATATTTTCCCTCTTTATATCCACAGAAGATTTTTTTTTTTTAACTGGCTGTTTTCATCGCAATAATTAATATTCAGGCCTATTTGAATTTTGCTTTACTCTTCAGACTTTTTAAAACCCAGGAACACTATGATCACTTTCTACAATGTCATTAGGTTAGTAAGTATGTGTTGCACATGAGCAGAGAGGAGAACAGAAAATAATATGCAGGATTTTCCTGAAGGAAACAGCTGTCAGGGATCAGGTAAGACATTGCCAGGAATACCTATTGGAGTTTTGTGTGTGCTGCTGAGAGACCAGCAGAAGAGGTTGACTAAATGCTTTCCCAAGACATGGTTGTCAGAATTAAAAAAAAAATCTGAAGAACCATGGTTGGAAGCCTAGGGAGATCTGAGGACAACAACTTAAGCTGAAAGGCAGGTGTTTAGCAGATGAGCATTTACCTGTTGACTTCTCTCATCCTGAAAACGGTGGTGTGTGAACAACAGAAACAAAGGCAGGACATTGCCTGGACAAAAGTACAAATCAGAGACAGGATGTTTCCTGAAGAGAACCTGGAATGCTCCTACTCCAAGGGCCACAGGTGGGCTTAGTGAAAAGGCTGTAAGAAAATATATTAAGTGAACTGTGGGAAAGACACAAATGTCACAGCTCTGGATATTTATACAACTGTGTTGAGTTTTGTACATCTCAGGACTGCAAGACGGTGCGAAAAGTGAGCTCTGTTTTAGGATTTTCAGGGCTCATTTGCTCTGTTGGAAAGTAGTATCCGTGATAGGAAGTTTGTTACCACAACATGATTATTGTGTTTTTTATTTATGCGTTTAATAATACAATGATTAGGAGAAAGATGTGTTTGAGGGCTTTTTTTAATTAGCAGCAAGAGCAGAGAAAATTCGTTACTCTTAATATTTAGCTTTATTATGGGTTTTTTTTGAAAGGCTTAATCCATATTTGACATCACCTACACCTAATTTTCTGTTTTTATTAAATAACTGCTTTCAGTTACTTATTAAGGCTATATATTAAAGTAAATAAGACTGCAAAGAGAAAAATTTTTTCTTTTCCCAGTTTTAGATCAGCCTGAATTTCACAAAACTGTAACTGAAACCAGCAATTTTCTAATCTTCTTTTCAATGAGGTGTAATCCCAACAAAAAAATCCACTAAGGATGACTTTTTTACATCCTTTAAATGAAAAGTTGTCCACAGTCCCTTCAGTGTTTTTATAGAAAGCCTAAGAGAATTGGGTGTATGCCTGCACTAAGAGGCTTTGAGAAAACTCACCTGAAATGTCTGTTTCCAGCTTTCTGTGGTAGAATCTATTGACAGGAGTGGAGTACTCCAAAATTTGCTGGTTTTCTCTAGGGTACTGTTAAATAAACTTTTAGGAAAGAAGGTGGCTAGAGAAGATGAAATCTTTCTGTTATTTCAGTGAAGAGAGTATTTCATAGGGAACATGCTGAAAACCTTAACATTCCCATGAGCCAATATATAATTTTATTTGGATAATCACTCACTTGTTAATATTAGGTCAGACATCTTTTCTTCTTCATCCTTTTTATTCCTCTAAATTGACACTTTTGAAGTAATATGTTGTAAAAACATGGTTAGTATATTTTCAAAATGTCATCTTGGAGTTGAATGCTTAATGACTTGTAGTTTTTCTGCTATCTATATATTTGGCAGTTTTCCTCAGCATGAGCCTGCTAACATAACTCACTCCAGTCTGATTTATTATTTTTATTCAACCAGGTGCTACAAGGGTTTGGCAACTTTAGCAATGTTATTGTTTATAATGACTCTGCACTTGGTGCTTGATTATGCCAATGCATGCTGGCAACAGCAGAGAAGATTTCATTCCCTTATCTCCTCATGAAGAATCAAGCTTCATCTCCCATATTGCTTGTTATCTATTACTTCTCATGTAATCTATTTGATTTCTTTGATACCTCACCATTTCCAGAATGTTCAGTTATGCTTCTGCAGAGCTAATAGCTGTTTATAGAAGGAGAAATATATCTGTTACGTTTAAGTTTCTTTATAATTATTTTTACTGTTTATTTTTCCTTTCATGAGGTCTCTTAGCCATCTCTATTTTATTCAGAAGGCTTTATTGTAAACAAGATTTGTCTTTTTTCAGATAGATCTGGAATATAATTTGGCAAGATGTAGGAATACAGAAAGCACATTTATTTCTACAGAGGAATTAAAACTTTCTTTTTTTACTGTAGCAGTCTCTTCTTCCTAACTGTGAAGATAAGCTAAATTCAGGTGAAAACACTGAAAAATTTAGTACTATTTACTACAATATTCATAGCACTAAATGAATGTTTTGTGCTGTTTTTGGAATTTTCCCTGAATTTCAATATCAGTCAAATAATTGATGTACAGTCTATGAGGAAACTTTCTTTGTCAGTATTTGATGTGGCCTATCTGGTGTATTACAACCATTAATTTACAATTTTTAAATGCTCTTTGAAGAGTATTTTATTTATCACTAGAAGACTATGAAGACTTGTACCTGAGTATTTATATTAGATCTGCATAATTTCTTACCAGTATGAGTAGCTACTGCGCAATACAATGCACATTTATTTTGTTTGTGTTTCTGCAACAAATTGTCACTCTCCTATTAGATTTCATTTTTTCCTAAGTGAGCAGTTTGAGGGATAATTTAACCATTTCTTTATGATTTTCTTCTTATTCTTGTTACTCCTATTGCTTAGAGGGTCAAAATAGGATGACTGGTGCAACTAGAAGTTTTGCTAACTTTGAAGCACTTACATCCTAAGTATATATTTTGTTTTTTAAATAAATTCTCAACACAAACATTCCCATCTTTCCCAGTTTGTCATTACATACTCGTTTGTAAACTATGCAAAAAGTAGTGTTAATTCTGAAATTACTTAGGAGTGATTTATTGACTTATATGGCTCAGTGGAATTTAAGAAATAACTTTGAAACCCTTTTTTCAACAAGTAGTTTTTAATATGCATGGCACTGCAACCATATAGATAAGAACCAGACAGGAAAAGATAATCTGTATCTACAAATTTTACTAGTCCCATAATGCCATGTTCTTCCCATGATGTGAGAGGATTTGAATAGCTTTGTTAAATGAGCTGTGCCTTTAAGGTAAACTAAACAATACACAACTCAGGACTATACTTAAAACTGGAAAATATAAAGATAGTTACCTAAATGATAATCTCCGTGATCGATTAAGGCCATGCACAGCATATCACAAAAAAAAAAAAAAAGACTGAGAAAAAAATCTCCATCTGGTTCAGAAGACAGTGGCCAGTCCCATAAATAACACAAGCTGTCAGGAAAACATCATTCCTATAGTAGTCTGTGTATTGGCTTTCTGTCCAACTACAGATCCTCTAAAAGGAGCTTCAGAGCTTTGGATAGTCTTGGACCACACTTATCTCTTCAGCTCACCATAACAGACACATTCATGGGTTATTCCCAAATGAGTAAGGTGGATAATTAGTTGTACAGAAGTATAGAACATGGACGTATTTCTAGAATCCTGTTGTACACACATGCACACACAGTCACACACAATAAAGAAAAAAAAAGTTTTTACATCGGCAGAGCTTTTCTGAAGCAGGAAAATAAAACTCATCAGTAACATTATATTTGGAAAATGTAAATGCAAACTCCACACAACAGTATGAGGTAAAGATGCATAATAAGCTTTACTTTACATGTGTTTGTATTTTAAATACTTCTGTTGGTAGTTAATAAGTAGTTAGTAATACTAAATACATAAAAGAAAGACTTCTAATTTTCAATTGGTTAAGCCGGCCACACATTATCTTCACATTCAGAAGATCTTTTGTAATGGAAAAGGAAAGATCATTCAGTACCCAAAATTTATATTCTGGTAGCATCTGTTACTAAGGCAGAAGGTGAGTGCTGGGTGTTGTACAAGTGTATGATAGATAAATAATAGTTCTGGAGGTTTAGAATCTTGGTGTGGAGTGGAAATGTGCCTGCATTTTTTTTTAGATGGAAACTTTACCTTTGTAGAAACTGACTACTGGATATGCTAATAGAGAACA